>NC_086444.1:454698995-455010172 GCF_028390025.1 Pseudophryne corroboree
GTGTATCTGTGCATTCGCCTTCTGGGAAAAATGGTAGCAGCGTTCGAAGCTCTTCCGTACGGTCGCTTCCACTCTCGACCGTTTCAACTGTGTCTTCTACATCAGTGGTCAGGATCTCATCTGTTCCTTCATCAAAGGGTGACGCTATCTCCAAAGGCCCGGTCGTCGCTTCTCTGGTGGCTCCAGTCGACGCATCTGTTGGAAGGAAGGCGGTTCGGGGTATGGGATTGGACTCTCCTCACCACGGACGCCAGACTGCGAGGCTGGGGGGCAGTGACCCTGGAACATCGGTTTCAGGGGCGCTGGTCAATACACGAATCCGCTCTCCCCATAAACATTCTCGAACTAAGGGCGGTGTACAATGCTCTGCTTCAGGCGCATCACCTACTCCGCGGTCGAGCAGTCAGAGTTCAGTGCGACAACGCCACGACGGTGGCGTACATCAACCGTCAGGGTGGCACTCGCAGCCGAGCAGCGATGAGGGAGGTCATCAACATCCTCCTCTGGGCAGAAAGGTATGCTCTGTCCTTCTCGGCGATATTCATTCCGGGAGTGGACAATTGGGAAGCCGACTATCTCAGCCGGCAGGACATGCACCCGGGAGAATGGTCACTACATCCCCAGGTGTTTTGGCAACTGGTCCGCCGGTGGGGAAAACCACAGATCGACCTCATGGCGTCCCGCCTGAACCATCAGTTGCCTCTTTATTACTCTTGGACGAGGGATCCGGCCGCAGCGGGTGTGGATGCTCTCACGGCTCCTTGGAATTTCCAGTTCGTTTACCTCTTTCCTCCTTTCCCACTGTTGCCGCGGGTTCTGCAGCGCATCAAGAGAGAAGACGCTCTGGTCCTCCTGGTGGCTCCGGATTGGCCACGCAGGGTTTGGTACTCCACCCTGCACCTGTTGTCAGTAGCCGAGCCTTGGCCCCTGCCACTACGAGACGATCTTTTACAACAGGGTCCTTTTCTTTATCCAGACTTACGCAGGCTACGTTTGACGGCGTGGCTGTTGAGAAAGCCATCTTGAAAAGGAAGGGGATTCCTCGTACGGTTATACCTACTATGCTTCGGGCTAGAAAGTCAGTCACATCTTCTCACTACTACCGCATTTGGAAGGCTTATGTAGCCTGGTGTGAACATCGAGAATTTTCTCCTTCTGTGTTTTGCTTAGCCCGCCTTCTCCGATTTTTGCAGGCAGGTTTTTCAGCAGGCTTACGACTGGGTTCGCTAAAAGTGCAGGTCTCTGCTCTTTCGGTTTTCTTCCAGAAAAAGTTAGCCCTGATGCCGGAAGTTCAGACGTTCTTTCAGGGAGTTCTTCGAATACAGCCTCCCTTCCGCCATCCGACAGCACCGTGGGACCTCAATCTGGTCCTCTCCTTTCTGCAGTCCTCATTGTTTGAGCCCCTGGAATCAGTGGAGATCAAATATCTCACTTGGAAGGTGGTTCTTCTCCTGGCACTGGCTTCAGCTAGACGAGTGTCGGAACTTGGGGCTCTCTCTTGTAGGTCTCCTTACCTGGTGTTTCATACGGATGGGGCTGAGCTTCGTACTCGTATGTCTTTTCTACCTAAGGTGGTGTCTGATTTTCACATCAATCAGCCGCTTGTGGTCCCGGCCCTCTCGGGGGACTCTCCGGATTCGAGATCATTGGACGTTGTCAGGGCGCTCAGGATCTATGTGGATAGGACTTCAGCTATTCGAAAGTCAGATTCCTTATTTGTTCTCTACGATGCTGCTCGCCGGGGTTGGCCGGCTTCTAAGCAGACTTTGTCTCGATGGATTCGACTGACCATCAGACAAGCTTATTTGGCAGCTTCTCGGGAACCTCTATCTTCAATTTCGGCGCACTCTACGCGCTCTGTGGGACCTTCGTGGGCGGCTGCCCGGGGGGTCTCCATCACTACTTTATGTCGGGCGGCTACTTGGTCGGGCCGACATACGTTTGTCAAATTCTACAAGTTTGACACGTTTGCGGCCTCTGCATCGCAGTTTGGCCGAGCGGTTTTACAGGACTCTCAGCGCTCTCCCACCCGTTTTGGGAGCTCTGAGACGTCCCCATTGTAACTGCGCTCCAGTGGCCCCTAGTGGATGAAGGAGAAATCAGGATTTTGGTACTTACCGATAAATCCCTTTCTCCGATTCCACAGGGACCACTGGACGCCCACCCAGCGCTGTTTCCTCCTATTTTGTTTTTGGCTTACCGGGTTTGCAGATCACTATGTGACTGTTTGTTTGGTTCAGTTTAACCTTTTGGTTACGTTAAGTTCCAGATTTGTTTTTGTGTTATCCAAGTTTACATGGCGGAGTTGACCTCCTCTACCTTCAAGTTTGTTTGTTACAGCTCTCCTCGGGCACAGTTTTACGTAGACTGGCTTGGAGGGGAGACAGTAGGGGAGGAGCTAGCCACAGTGTTGGAATTTTTAAAGTGCCAGCTCCCAATTACTGCCTACTATTTCCCCATTGTAACTGCGCTCCAGTGGCCCCTGTGGAATCGGAGAAAGGGATTTATCGGTAAGTACCAAAATCCTGATTTCAGGTGTGACTGTTCTTGGAGGTGACCTGAACTGGATAATGGATCCATCATTGGACTCATCTTCCAACGCCCCCCGGACCTCTCAACGCCAGTACCGACAGGTTAGACGATTGTTTCATGATCTCCAACTGGCTGACTCCTGGCGGGTTCTCCACCCCTCAACCAGAGACTACTCCTTTTACTCCCCACCACACAAAGCATACTCCCGTCTCGATTATTTATTTCTGGGTCACAGACATCTCCCCTTATTGATAGACTCCTCCATCGGCCCGATAACCTGGTCCGACCATGCCCCTGTACACATGACACTCTCGACCCCGCAGACTACCCCAGGTCAATGGACCTGGCGTCTCAATGAATCATTGTTGCAAGACCAGTATTGCAGGGGTGAAATAGAAAAAGCTCTGGCTGAGTTCTTCTCCATAAATGACACTGCGGACGTCTCAAAAATTACCCTATGGGAAGCGCATAAATGCACCATACGAGGTAAACTCATACAATTGGGGACATTTATGAAGAAACAGAAGTCAGCACTAATCACTAAATTATTAGACCAACTACACCACCTCGAGTCCCTACACAAATCGACCCTTTCGGAGACTGATTACCTAGCTCTACTAGATACACGGGCCCAACTAAAGAAAACCCTTACTGATAGTATCCAACTATCTGTCCGAAAATGTAACTCTAAATACTACCAGTGGGGTAACAAACCTGGTCGCCTTCTGGCCCAGGCCCTCAAAGCCCAGCGTTCCTCCCTGTATATTAACGCTGTAAAAAATCTTGGGAATATCCTCCGATTCAAAACCCCTGAAATTGCGGCAAGCTTCAAACAGTACTACTCCTTTTTATATAATCTAGAAAATCGACTGGACAATACCGCTTCTCCATGTGACTTATCACGGGCAAAGGCGTACCTAGAAAAAGTGTCCTACCCCGTCCTGTCACCTTTGGACAGGGAGGCTTTGGAACAACCCTTCACCCAACAAGAACTGGAGAATGCCCTGGCCTCGACCCCGCCTGGTAAGAGCCCAGGACCAGATGGCTTCACCCTCACCTATTATAAACAATTCAAGGACCTCACATCCCCCTATCTCCTCCAGGCCTTTAATTCAATATCCGCAAACACTCATTTCTCCAACCAATCCTTAGAGGCGCATATCTCCGTGTTGCCTAAGCCCGGCAAAGATCCCTCGGTGTGCTCCAGCTACAGACCCATATCTCTCCTAAACGTCGATGTCAAGCTCTTTGCAAAATTAATGGCAAACAGACTGAACGCATTCCTGCCTTCCCTGGTCCATAGCGATCAGGTGGGGTTTGTCCCGGGCCTCGAGGCCAAAGATAATACCACTAAGGTACTGAGCTTGATTCATATCGCGTCCCGGGGCGGCCCACCCACAGTGTTATTATCCACTGATGCCGAAAAGGCTTTTGACCGGGTCGGCTGGGGCTTTATGAGGTCTGTGCTGGAGCATATCGGATTGGGCCCCCGGATGCTTAACAGGATAATGGGCCTTTATAGATCCCCCACAGCGCGGGTCCGCGTAAACGGATCCTTATCTGATTCCTTCCCCATAGGCAATGGGACACGGCAGGGCTGCCCACTATCCCCTCTACTATTTGTTCTCTGTATCGAAGCTTTCGCTAGAGCCATCAGAGCCAATGACGGCATTACGGGCTTGATGATAGGCGATACGGAACACAAACTTTCCCTGTTCGCGGATGACCTGCTAGCCACAATAACACACCCGATCTCCTTCCTCCCCCATTTTATGCGAGAGCTATCCTACTTCGGTTCACTCTCCAACTTTAAAATCAACATGTCCAAATCATGCGCCTTAAACATTTCTTCTCCCCCCGACACCGTCGCTACACTTAAACGATCCTTCCCCTTTAATTGGAACACTTCTCATCTGTCTTACCTAGGAATACAGTTGCCAAACGACCTATCTCGCCTATACGCCTTAAACTTTACCCCCCTCCTTCGAACACTCAGGGCTGACTATAGCAGATGGTACCTCAAACCACTCTCTTGGCTGGGAAGGGTGAACGTCGTAAAGATGAATACCCTCCCCAAACTACTCTACAAACTACAGACCCTTCCCATACAGATCCCAGACTCCTGGTTCAGATCCATCCAACTGTCAATACAACAATTTATCTGGTCTCGGAGACGGCCAAGAATAAGCCGATCCATTATGATCCGCTCCACCCGAAATGGCGGTTTCCAATTGCCTGACATCAGAGGCTACTACTGGGCAATAATGCTCAATAGGGTTCTGGACTGGACGAGGAGTAGAGAAACAAAGCAATGGGTGGATATAGAGGGGCTATATATGCAACAATTCCCAGAGATCTTTCCCTGGCTCCCCTCCCTGCCTAAACCCCCTTCCCCCCACCCAACTATTACGGCGACCCTATCGTTTTGAAAAAAGGCGCGCCGCTGGCCCTTTCTCTCTTCCGATTTTGGCCCATTGACCTCTTTTTTAGCAAACCCCGACTTTCAGCCCGGTTTGGCTCCCTCCCACTTCCGTGACTGGGCCCTCGAAGGCCTCTTTAGAGTAGGCCAGATGACAACCTCCACAGGCGTTAAACAATTCTCAGAAATACGGTTAAAATGGGAAGTCCCGCAACGTGACTTTTGGAAATACCTACAGCTTAGACACTTTTTACACTCAGAGCGTAGGTATCTCCGAGCCTCACGCGAGTTAACACAGTTTGAGAGGATGTGTGTCACCACATGCCCCCCCCAGCACACTATTTCCTCACTTTATAAACTACTACAGACCCCAAACGCCCAGACGCCCATACCCTTCAAGCTGGCCTGGGAAAGAGATCTTGGGATCTCCCTGATAGACAAAGACTGGCAGACGATATTTCTCAAATCCCACAAAAGCTCAGTCTGCATACAAGTCAGGGAAACCCAATATAAGCTCTTAATGAGATGGTACAGGCATCCCTCTCTCCTCCACTACATGTATCCTGGGGTGACGGACAGATGTTGGAGATGCCTCAGCGCTACAGGCTCCCTGATGCATATCTGGTGGAATTGCCCCCTACTAAAACCATTCTGGAAGGATGTTATATCTACTTCTCAAGATATACTTCACACACCAGTCCCCACAGACCCAGCATTCTGGTTACTTTCCCATTCCTCAATCTCACTGGCTCAACATAACACGTCGTTACTTCGACACCTGTCCAATGCAGCGAGGGCGGTCATTCCCACACTATGGAGATCACAACTCCCACCCACTAGGAAACTATGGTTTAACAGAATTAATCATTATATGAATATGGAAAACATTCTCCTGGTCTCCAGAGATAAACTCTCGGAGTTCATGACCATGTGGATGCCCTGGATAGAGTATATGTCCTCTAGAGATTACAAGGACTATGTTTATGCCGTCAAATGATCTTAAAGCACAATCGATCGAATGTACCGCATCCCCTCCCCAATTCAACTGTCCCACCTAGCTTGGTCACACTATGTTTTCTCCCTTCTATCCCCCTCATTTCTTTCTTCTCTTCTCTCTACAGCTTCTATACAATGCCATTTAAGATTGCAATTACACCATAATATGGATGGATGGCGAAGGGATACTAGATGAATGTTATAGAAACACCTACTTACGCTAATGCCTACATTAACCCCCGAGCAATGGGGATGATGCGCCTCCCTACTTTTTTTAAGGCTATGATGTATTAGACCTTCATTTGTGTCCTGACGATTTTCTTCCTCATCTGTTAAAATGTGATGCAATCTTTGTACTGCTATGCTGTTCTAAATAAATAAAAACAGATTATACAAAAAAAAAAAAAAATCCTGTGTGTGGGCGGCACTCAGAGACTTGCAAACAACGTTTAAAGTGCAAAAAAAGTGGGGTCTTTTTTTGCACTTTAAACGTTGGTTGCAAGTCTCTGAGTGCCGCCCACACAAAGGATTTATATATATATATATATATTTTATTTTATTTTCTCAAGTAGAAAAAACGTCGGCACTTCCGGGTCTTCAAGTGGTTGAAAAGTGTATTTAAATCATCACAAAAAGGTTACCAACGTTTCGGAGCTCTAAGCTCCTTTGCACCAGGTAGAGCACGTTATACGCATTGCACCAGGTAGAGCACGTTATACGCATCGCACCAGGTAGAGCATGTTATACGCAATGCGCCTGGTAGAGCACGCCGTTATACGCATTGCACCAGGTAGAGCACGTTCTACGCATTGCACCAGGTAGAGCACGCCGCAGCACAGTAAAGAAGACCATATACCTTAATGCTATATATACTAAAGACTCTGTACATGGGGCACACTTACTACAAAACTACTGTAGAAAGCACATATTACTCCAGGTGATCAACTCAGTTACATACCCATGGACATGAAAGCTAGGACTCCGTTCTGTGCATGCACCTCACTCCCCCTCTGCCGCCTGCTATATGGGAACGTACCTTCCGCACCAGGGCCCTGTGCTGTCACCGCTGCTTCCGTCAGATAAAAGTGAGAAGTTTGAGGGGGGGGGGGGGAGGTGTACCCAATGCGGCCACCTCGGGAACTGGCTCCCCTGTCACAGGCCCGGTAGCTGGGCGTCCGAAGGGATGCTGGGGACACCTGATGGTAATGGTGCAGCCCGCTCTTCTCACGGTAGCAGTATGGTGGGCGAACACGGCAGGGGCTGGAGGTGAGGTTCCTGGCCGGTCATCGCTGCTCTCCTTCACACAGATCGCGGGAGAGCACACTGGAGGCGTACAGCAGTCGCAGAGCCGTCGTCTCTCTCTGCCCGGCCCCCGTGTGATGCCGCTGCACGTGACCAGGAGGGGGAGGGGGCACCGCCAGACTGCCAGTGGTAAGGCTCCACCTCCGCTCTGTATGGGCAAGAAGCGCCGTCGCCGTCAGTTTACAAGGAGTTGGCTGCAGCGGAGCGTGTCCCCGGGAACCCTCACATTTTTGAAAAGTGAGTCCCCACCTTCAGATCCGGGTAAAATACGCGCTATAGCGCGTATTTGCGAACACTGTTGAATATATATATATATATATATATATATATATAAAGTGAATGTTTGGCACTCCATCAAACGTGCAATAGGTCCAGGTGCCCCTCCCATATTTTATATATATATATATATATATATGGACAAACACAGCCAGCAACATCCACTTTAACTAGAAAAAATTACTTCATTTCTCTAACGTCCTAGTGGATGCTGGGGACTCCGTAAGGACCATGGGAAATAGACGGGCTCCGCAGGAGACATGGGCACTTTAAGAAAGAATTTGGATACTGGTGTGCTCTGGCTCCTCCCTCTATGTCCCTCCTCCAGACCTCAGTTTGAATCTGTGCCCGGACGAGCTGGTTGCTGTTCAGTGAGCTCTCCTGAGCTTGCTATAAGAAAGTATTTTGTTAGGTTTTTTTATTTTCAGGGAGCTCTGCTGGCAACAGACTCCCTGCATCGTGGGACTGAGGGGAGAGAAGCAGCCCTACTCTCTGCAGATAGGTCCTGCTTCTTAGGCTACTGGACACCATTAGCTCCAGAGGGATCGTACACAGGATCTCAACCTCGTCGTCCGATCCCGGAGCCGCGCCGCCGTCCCCCTCGCAGAGCCGGAAGACAGAAGCCGGGTGAAAGAAGCAAGAAGACTTCGAAATCGGCGGCAGAAGACTCCTGTCTTCACTGAGGTAGCGCACAGCACTGCAGCTGTGCGCCATTGCTCCCACACTACACCCACATACTCCGGTCACTGTAAGGGTGCAGGGCGCAGGGGGGGGGGGGGCCCTGGGCAGCAATTAGAGACCTCTTTGGCAAAAGTTTGCATATATACAGTTGGGCACTGTATATATGTATGAGCCCCCGCCAAAATTGTACATGAAAGCAGGACAGAAGCCCGCCATCGAGGGGCCGGGGCTTCTTCCTCAGCACTCACCAGCGCCATGTTTTTTCTCCACAGCACCGCTGAGAGGAAGCTCCCCAGCCTCTCCCCTGCAGCTACACGGTAGAAGAGGGTAAAAAGAGAGGGGGGGGGGCACATAATTAGGCGCAAAAATCAATATAAACAGCAGCTACTGGGTTAACATTAAGTTACTGTGTTATTCCTGGGTTAATAGCGCTGGGGTGTGTGCTGGCATACTCTCTTTCTGTCTCTCCAAAGGGCCTTATGGGGGAATTGTCTTCAGATGAGCATTCCCTGAGTGTGTGGTGTGTCGACATGTCTGAGGTAAAAGGCTCCCCTAAGGAGGAGATGGAGCAAATATGTGTGTGAGAGGGTGTCTCCGTCGACAACGCCGACACCTGTTTGGATATGTGTAATTAAGTGCTAAGGTGAATTTATTGCACAAAAGATTAGAGAACAGACAGGGAATCTACCCATGTCTGTCCCTATGTCGCAGAGACCTTCAGAGTCTTTCAATGATCACTATCCAAAATAATAGACACTGATATCGACACGGAGTCTGACTTCAGTGTCGACTACGATAATGCACAGTTACAGCCAAAATAGCAGAAAAGTATTCAATATATGATTATTGTAATAAAAGATGATTTGCATATCACTGATGACTCATCTGTCCCTGACACAAGGGTACACATGTTTAAGGGGAAGAAAGCTGAGGTAAATTTCCCTCCTCTCATGATGAAAAAGAGCGGGAATCTCCAGTCAAGAGACTGCAGTTTCCCACAAAGAATTCTCAGGGAGTATCCTTCCCTACTAGGGCCAGGATACGATGAGAATCTTCCCCTAGGGTGTCACGTTTGCCCAAAAGGTAGCCCTGATGTAACAGCTATCCTCAGGGATCCTGCAGATAGCGTGCACATTCTGGTACACTACTCAGACCGGCGATTGTGTCGGCATGGGTTTATAGCGCTGTGGCAGCGTGGACGGGTACCTTATCAGCAGGGATTGAGACCCTAGTATGTATATATATATATATGTATATATAGAAAAGATGCTGTCTTAAGAGATATATATATATAAAACATGCCCAAAGAGACATGAGTCTACTGGGTCCTAGAGTCAAAGCTATGTCGATTTCTGCTTGACGTGTCCTATAGAATATGCAATGGACAGATGATGCCGACTTAAGAGGCATATGGAAGGCTGAGGATTGTGTGGAGAAGGGTTCTCGGACCTGGTCTCCACAGCTATAGCTGGTAATTCTGATATTTTGCCTTATATTCCTGCACAGCCTAGGAAAGCACGACATTATCAAATGCAGCCTTTCGAACAAAGAAACAAGAAAGTCCGAGATGCGTCCTTTCTTGCCAGAGGCAGGGGCAGAGGAAAGAAGCTGCACAACACAGCTAGTTCCCAGGAACAGAAGTCCTCCCCGGCCTCTACAAAATCCACCGCATGTCGCTGGGGCTCCACAGGCGGAGCTAGGCCCGTGGGGGCACGCCTTCGTAAGTTCAGCCACAAGTGGGTTCACTCCCTGCTAGATCCCTGGGCAATAGATATTGTGTTTCATGGATACAAGCTGGACTTTGAGGAGATGCCCCCTCACCGACGGCCCTGCCGGCTTCCCCCCACGAGAGGGAAACAGTGTTAACTGCAATTCACAAATTGTATCTTCAACAGGTGGTGGTCAACGTTCTCCTCCTTCAACAAGGAGGGGGTTATTATTCGACCATGTTGTAGTCCCGAAACCGGACGGTTCGGTCAGACCCATATTGAATTTAAGGTGACTCTGGACATAAAGGATGCATACCTTCATGTCCCCATTTATCCACCTCATCAGGCGTACCTCAGAATTGCGGTACGGGATTGTCATTACCAATTTCAGACGTTGCCGTTTGGTCTCTCCACGGCCCTGAGAATATCATCAAGGTTATGGCGGAAATGATGGTGCTCCTGCGGAAGCAAGGTGTCACTATTATCCCTTACTTGGACGATCTCCTCATAAAGCGAGATCAAGAGAGCAGTTGCTGAACAGCGTATCACTTTCTCTGGAAGTGTAACGGCAACACGGCTGGATTCTATATATTCCAAAGTCGCAGTTGGTTCCTACAGCTCATCTGCCTCTCTTAGGCATGATCCCAGACACAAACCAGAAAAGGGTTTAACTCCCGATAGAGAGAGCTCAGGAGCTCATGACACTGGTCAGGAATCTATTAAAACCAAAACAGGTGTCAGTGCATCACTGCACTCGAGTCCTGGGAAGGATGGTGGCATCATACGAGGCCATTCCCTTCGGCAGGTTCCATGCGAGGACCTTCCAATGGGACTTACTGGACAAGTGGTCCGGATCACATCTTCAGATGCATCGGTTAATCACCCTATCCCCCAGGGCCAGGGTGTCTCTCCTGTGGTGGGACTGCTCACCTTCTCGAAGGTCGTAGATTCGGCATTCAGGACTGGGTCCTGGTGACCACGGATGCAAGCCTCCGAGGGTGGGGGGCAGTCACACAGGGAAGAAATTTCCAAGGGCTGTGGTCAAGTCAGGAGACTTGCTTTCACATCAACATCCTGGAACTAAGGGCCATATACAACGCCCTACGTCAAGCGGAGTCCCTGCTTCGCGACCAACCGGTTCTGATTCAGTCAGACAACATCACCGCAGTGGCTCATGTAAACCGCCAAGGCGGCACAAGGAGCAGGGTAGAAGCCACCAGAATTCTTCGCTGGGCGGAGAATCACGTAAGCGCACTGTCAGCAGTGTTCATTCCGGGAGTGGACAACTGGGAAGCAGACTTCCTCAGCAGGCACGACCTCCACCCAGGAGAGTGGGGACTTCATCAAGAAGTCTTCACGCAGATTGCAAGTCGGTGGGAACTGCCACAGGTGGACATGATGGCATCCCGCCTCAACAAAAAGCTGCAGAGATATTGCGCCAGGTCAAGGGACCCTCAGGCGATAGCTGTGGACGCACTGATGACACCGTGGGTGTTCCAGTCGGTCTATCTATTTCCTCCTCTTCCTCTCATACCCAAGGTGCTGAAAATCATAAGAAAAAGAGGAGTGAGAACAATACTCATTGTTCCGGATTGGCCAAGAAGGACTTGGTATCCAGATCTGCAAGAAATGCTCACAGAGGACCCGTGGCCTCTGCCTCTAAGACAGGACTTGTGCAACAGGGGCCCTGTCTGTTCCAAGACTTACCGCGGCTGCGTTTGATGGCAGGGCGGTTGAACGCCGGATCCTAGCAGAAAAAGGCATTCCGGATGAGGTCATTCCTACGCTGATAGTGGCTAGGAAGGATGTGACGGCTCAACATTATCACCGTATATGGCGAAAATATGTGGCTTGGTGTGAGGCCAGGAATGCCCCTACGGAGGAATTCCAGCTGGGCTGTTTCCTTCACTTCCTACAGTCGGGAGTGACTTTGGGCCTTCAACTGGGTTCCATTAAGGTTCAGATTTCGGCCTTATCCATTTTCTTTCAAAAAGAACTGGCTTCTCTGCCTGAAGTTCAGACGTTTGTAAAGGGAGTGCTGCATATTCAGCCCTCCTTTTTGTGCCTCCAGTGGCACCTTGGGGATCTTAACGTGGTGTTGAGTTTCCTGAAATCACACTGGTTTGAACCACTCAGAACGGTGGAAGTAAAATATCTCACGTGGAAGGTGGTCATGCTATTAGTCTTGGCTTCGGCTAGGCGTGTGTCAGAATTGGCGGCTTTGTCACATAAAAGCCCTTATCTGGTTTTCCATGCGGATAGAGCATAATTGCGGACCCGCCCACAATTTCTGCCGAAAGTGGTTTCATCCTTTCATATAAACCAACCTATTGTGGTGCCTGTGGCTACTACTGACTTGGAGGATTCCGAGTCACTGGATGTGGTCAGGGCTTTGAAGGTGTATGTAGCCAGAACGGCTAAAGTCAGGAATACAGAATCTTTGTTTATCCTGTATGCTTCCAACAAGTTTGGGGCGCCTGCTTCAAAGCAAACTATTGCTTGCTGGATCTGTAACACGATTCAGCAGGCTCATTCTGCGGCTGGGTTGCCGCTGCCTAAATCAGTTAAGGCCCATTCTACAAGGAAGGTGGGCTCTTCTTGGGCGGCTGCCCGAGGGGTCTCGGCATTACAGCTTTGCCGAGCGGCTACTTGGTCAGGTTCAAACACCTTTGCAAAGTTCTACAAGTTTGATACCCTGGCTGAGGAGGAACTTGTGTTTGCTCATTCGGTGCTGCAGAGTCATCCGCACTCTCCCACCCGTTTGGGAGCTTTGGTATAATCCCCATGGTCCTTACGGAGTCCCCAGCATCCACTAGGACGTTAGAGAAAATAAGATTTTACTTACCGGTAAATCTATTTCTCGTAGTCCGTAGTGGATGCTGGGCGCCCGTCCCAAGTGCGGACTTCTTCTGCAATGCTTGTATATAGTTATTGCTTAAATAAGGGTTATGTTATAGTTGCATCAGGGTTTCTCTGATGCTCTGTGATTGTTCATACTGTTAACTGGGTAAAGTTATCACAAGTTATACGGTGTGATTGGTGTGGCTGGTATGAGTCTTACCCTGGAATCCCAAAATCCTTTCCTTGTACTGTCAGCTCTTCCGGGCACAGTTTCTCTAACTGAGGTCTGGAGGAGGGGCATAGAGGGAGGAGCCAGAGCACACCAGAATCTAAATTCTTTCTTAAAGTGCCCATGTCTCCTGCGGAGCCCGTCTATTCCCCATGGTCCTTACGGAGTCCCCAGCATCCACTACGGACTACGAGAAATAGGTTTACCGGTAAGTAAAATCTTATTATTTATTGCATATAGCAATGAAAAAGTGCAATGCATTTTCAAATAAAGTGCATGAAAAATATGGGAGACTGGATTAAATCACAAATTAGCAGCATAATTGAAACAGGAGTATTTATCCAGCAGATGTCAGGGTGGTAAAACAGAGCCAGTCATCCCACAAGGTTCTAACAGCTCAACGGCTGTTTCGGTGCCTCAATAGCACCTTAGTCATGAGCATACCAAACCATTATGGAGCCATTCCCTATATACACATGGAGCAATCAAATCAGTAAACTCATCTGTGTCTAATGGATTACACCTGTATTCACGTCTCTGCGTGACCGGAAATGCACACACAGGTCTAATGTAGCCATAGAAACATAACACCGCAGGTTCCGCATGACAGGAAGTGACGCGGCCATACAGGATATACCCGCCGCGTCACTGAACAGAAAAAAAGGGAGCGACCAATACAACTTCCGCGTTGCCTAGGCAACCACCCACATATGCGGTTCCCGCATGACCGGAGGTGACGCGGCAGGACAGGATGTGTCCGTCGCGTCACTAAGCAACAATAAAAAAAGGCCAATGTATGTCCCGCGTTGCCATGGCCACCAAAGATAGTAAACACACAGTAAAAATAACTATTCTAACTGCAAGAAAAAAAGCTTCTTTACTACCATGTATATATCAGGGAGCGGCCCCACAAAAATAATACAAACACACAGAAACAACAAAAAACAAAAAGATAAGAGAACATCCAGAAGAGCAGCAGTTTACATTATATTAGTATTAGCTGACACCACCATCAGGCTCATACAGTGTAGCTATAGAAAACAATTAAGGGATTGTGCCTCATTAAGACCATTAGGGCTGACAGCATTAAGTCGATGAATCCACATACATTCCCTTTGTAAGAGGAGTTTATTACGGTCTCCCCTCTTCTGAGGGGGGGAACATGATCAATTGGTAAACAATGGAACTCCCTAAATGTATGTTTGTTCAATTGGAAATGTCTTGCCACAGGTGGCGTATTGGAGTCCATTTTAGTCATGGCCTTTTTAATGGACGATCGGTGCATTGAGATCCTCTCTTTAAGTGTACGAATTGTCTTCCCCACGTACACTTTATTGCAGGGGCATATGATGACATATGTTATATACCGACTGTCACAGTCCAAATGATGTCTTATGTCATACACAGTTCCTTGGACAGGATCCACAAACTTATCTCCCAAGCATAAAAATTGGCAATTTACACACCCATGACATCTGTATACTCCATTCTTGGGTTGCAACCAAGTGGTGTTTTTTATAGGCCCAATATCTGATTTGGCCACAATGTCTTTGATATTACGACTCCTTTTATAGCAAAAAAGAGGATTCTTTTGGCAAAAGGGTCCAATTACTTCATCAGACTGGACTATGTGCCAATGTCTCAAGATAGTTTCACTAATGTGTTTGGAAGAAATTGAGTATGTGGTAGAAAACACCAATCTGTCCATATTATCATCACATTTATGACATTCCAACACTTGATCTCGTGATAATTCTCTGCAGTATGCAATGGCATTTTGTATTTCGTGTTTTGCATAGCCCCTATCCAGGAATCTTGCACCCATTTCCTCTAATGTTTGTGGAAGTTCATTAACATCTGAGGTAATACGAACCACTCTGAGCAATTGTGATAGTGGTAACCCACGCTTAAGAGGTTCAGAATGGAAGCTGTCAGCCATAAGGAAAGTGTTTTTATCTGTTTCCTTCCTAAATATCCTAGTAGAAAGAACACCATCTCTCAAAAGGACACAAACATCCAAATAATTAATCACAGTATCACTAAATGAAACAGTGAACCTGATGGTAGTATCAAGTGAATTGAGGATATCAATAAACTCTGTGAGGCGGTCAGCCCCGCCAGTCCACACCAAAAACAAATCATCTATATATCTTACATAAAAATATATAAATTGCGAAAAAAAACGATGTGACATAATATGATGCTTCTCATATGAATGCATAAAGAGGTTCGCATACGATGGGGCCATATTAGACACCATCGCGGTCCCCCTCAGCTGCAAATAATAAGACTTTTCAAAAAGAAAATAATTTTTTTGTAAAACAACTTCCAAAAGAAGCAACAAAAAAATCAATATTAGGACCTCTATAGTGTGGACTAGCGGAGACAAGCGCCCTCACAGAGTCCAGACCATCATTGTGTTTAATATTAGTGTAAAAACTGGTTATGTCAAGGGTTACCAACAAACAAGATTTCGGTAAAGTGCCAAGTGCATTAAATTTGCAGATGAAATCTGACGTATCCTTTAGGAAATAACTCATATTCTGTACTACCGGTTGTAACCAAAAATCTATGTACTGCGAAAGGGGTTGGCAAAGTGAGCCACAAGATGAAATAATAGGCCTACCAGGTGGCCGTATTAAGGTCTTATGAATCTTTGGCAGTACATAGATCAACGGAGTTCTAGGATGAGTTTGAGTGAAAAACTGTGAAGTAGGTTCATCAATCCATCTGTTAGCTAATCCTGTCTTTTATCTCAGAAACATAATCTGCTCTATTAAGTAACACTATTCCGCCCCCTTTATCAGAGGGACGGATAATCAACTCCTTATTGTCTCGTAATGAATTAACCGCCAAGTTCTCTTTCTTGGTTAAATTAGAGTAGGAGATTTTTTGTTTAGAGATAAATGAAGAACAGTCGCGTTTAACTAGCCTAATAAAGGTCTCAATGGAAGGGTTACTGACCGGAGGGTCGAATGTACTCTTAGGTTTGAATTCAATCCTGTTAGTATTGGTAGAATTTTGTTTAGCAAAAAAATCCTTTAATTTTAACAACCTATGAAATTTATATAACTCTACTTCAAAATCAAAGACATCCTGTCTGTGTGTCCTAACAAAGGACAAGCCCTTAGATAGAACTGACATCTCATCAATGGTAGGAGCATAAGAAGATAGATTAAAAATAATCACTTCTTTTTGTTCCTTGAATTTTTTCTTATTGAGTCTAGCTCCTCCCCTTCTAGAGGGTTTCCTTCTTTTGTACCTTTGTATTTGCTCCTGGTAACACTCCCCTTTAAAAAAAGAAGTAGAAGCAAACTGTCTCTGGCCTTGGTCAGAGTCACTGGCCGAGGTGTTAGTATCAACTTCAGAAAAATTCCTATTAGCACGATTTCTTCTATACTTATTGGCTGTTCTCCACGAAAACTTAGAGTCACCACCCTGTAACCAGCTGTACACACGTAAATCTTTATAGTCCTCTTTCACCACCTTATACTTTTTCTTTTTAAAAGACAATAATTCACTATGGAATAGGTTTAGACTACTCTCAATCTTAGACACCCAATCAACAGAGGTGTCACAGGTGAATGCAGGTGTAATCCATTAGACACAGATGAGTTTACTGATTTGATTGCTCCATGTGTATATAGGGAATGGCTCCATAATGGTTTGGTATGCTCATGACTAAGGTGCTATTGAGGCACCGAAACAGCTGTCGAGCTGTTAGAATCAGCTAATGATATTGGTGATAGAGCAAGTTAATGTCGATCTAGATTTGCTTGAGAAAGAGATAGCAGCTTGTTAATTAACTGGTTTAGACACACTCAAGGGTGACACCTCTGTTGATTGGGTGTCTAAGATTTAGAGTAGTCTAAACCTATTCCATAGTGAATTATTGTCTTTTAAAAAGAAAAAGTATAAGGTGGTGAAAGAGGACTATAAAGATTTACGTGTGTACAGTGGGTTACAGGGTGGTGATCCTAAGTTTTCGTGGAGAACAGCCAATAAGTATAGAAGAAATCGTGCTAATAGGAATTTTTCTGAAGTCGATACTAACACCTCGGCCAGTGACTCTGACCAAGGCCAGAGACAGTTTGCTTCTACTTCTTTTTAAAAGGGGAGTGTTACCAGGAGCAAATACAAAGGTACAAAAGAAGGAAACCCTCTAGAAGGGGAGGAGCTAGACTCAATAAGAAAAAATTCAAGGAACAAAAATAAGTGATTATTTTTAATCTATCTTCTTATGCTCCTACCATTGATGAGATGTCAGTTCTATCTAAGGGCTTGTCCTTTGTTAGGACACACAGACAGGATGCCTTTGATTTTGAAGTAGAGTTATATAAATTTCATAGGTTGTTAAAATTAAAGGATTTTTTTGCTAAACAGAATTCTACAAATACTAACAGGATTGAATTCAAACCTAAGAGTACATTCGACCCTCCGGTCAGTAACCCTTCCATTGAGACCTTTACTAGGCTAGTTAAACGCGACTGTTCTTCATTTATCTCTAAACAAAAAATCTCCTACTCTAATTTAACCAAGAAAGAGAACTTGGTGGTTAATTCATTATGAGACAATAAGGAGTTGATTATCCTTCCCTCTGATAAAGGGAGCAGAATAGTGTTAATTAATAGAGCAGTTTATGTTTCTGAGATAAAAAGACAGCTTGCTGACAGAATGTTATAGGATGTTGACATATGATCCCACTTATGCCTATAAGAAGGAGATAGATGCTATTATCAATTTGGGATTAGCTAACAGATGGATTGATGAACCTACCTCACAGTTTTTGACTCAAACTCATCCTAGAACACCGTTGATCTATTTACTGCCAAAGATACGGCCACCTGGTAGGCCTATTATTTCATCTTGTGGCTCACTTTGCCAACCCCTTTCGCAGTACATAGATTTTTGGATACAACCGGTAGTACAGAATATGAGTTATTTCCTAAAGGATATGTCAGATTTCATCTGCAAATTGAATGCACTTGGCACATTACCGAAATCTTGTTTGTTGGTAACCCTTAACATAACCAGTTTGTACACTAATATTAAACACAATGATGGTCTGGACTCTGTGAGGGAGCTTGTCTCCGCTAGTCCACACTATAGAGGTCTTAATAATAAGATTTTAAACCTACCGGTAAATCTTTTTCTCGTAGTCCGTAGAGGATGCTGGGACTCCGTAAGAACCATGGGGATAGATGGGCTCCGCAGGAGACATGGGCACTTTAAGAAAGACTTTGACTCTGGGTGTGCACTGGCTCCTCCCTCTTTGCCCCTCCTCCAGACCTCAGTTAGAGAAACTGTGCCCAGACGAGACGGACAGTACGAGGAAAGGATTTTTGTTAATCCAAGGGCAAGATCCATACCAGCCACACCAATCACACCGTATAACTTGTGATATACTATCTAGTTAACAGTATGAAAAACCAACATAGCATCGGTCCAAAACCGGTGAAACGATAACATAACCCTTATGACGGGCGCCCAGCATCCTCTACGGACTACGAGAAAAAGATTTACCGGCAGGTTTAAAATCTTATTTTCCCTAACGTCCTAGAGGATGCTGGGACTCCGTAAGGACCATGGGGATTATACCAAAGCTCCCAAACGGGCGGGAGAGTGCGGATGACTCTGCAGCACCGATTGAGCAAACAGGAGGTCCTCCTCAGCCAGGGTGTCAAAGAGATGAGCGGGTTCGGTTTCTCTGAAACCGAACCCGCACGAACTTCATGTTTTTTTCACGGGTCCGAGCAGACTCGGATCCTCCCGCCTTGCTCGGTTAACCCGAGCGCGCCCGAACGTCATCATGACGCTGTCGGATTCTCGCGAGACTCGGATTCTATATAAGGAGCCGCGCGTCGCCGCCATTTTCACACGTGCATTGAGATTGATAGGGAGAGGACGTGGCTGGCGTCCTCTCCATTAGAAATTAGATTAGAAGAGAGAGAGAGATTGTGCAGAGTCAGACAGAGTTTACCACAGTGACCAGTGCAGTTGTTGTTAGTTAACTTTTATTTATTTTAATATATATCCGTTCTCTGCTATATCCGTTCTCTGCCTGAAAAAAAACGATACACAGCAGCAGCCAGTCACACAGTGTGACTCAGTCTGTGTGCACTCAGCTCAGCCCAGTGTGCTGCACATCAATGTATAAAAGGCAAAGCTTATAATAATTGTGGGGGAGACTGGGGAGCACTGCAGGTTGTTATAGCAGGAGCCCCCAGGAGTACATAATATTATATTAATTTAAAATTAAACAGTGCACACTTTTGCTGCAGGAGTGCCACTGCCAGTGTGACTAGTGGTGACCAGTGCCTGACCACCAGTATAGTAGTATATTCATTGTTGTATGTATTGTATACTATCTCTTTATCAACCAGTCTATATTAGCAGCAGACACAGTACAGTGCGGTAGTTCACGGCTGTGGCTACCTCTGTGTCGGCAGTCGGAACTCGGCAGGCAGTCCGTCCATCCATAATTGTATTACAATATATACCACCTAACCGTGGTATTTTTTTTTCTTTCTTTATACCGTCATAGTGTCATACTAGTTGTTACGAGTATACTACTATCTCTTTATCAACCAGTGTACAGTGCGGTAGTTCACGGCTGTGGCTACCTCTGTGTCGGCAGTCGGCAGGCAGTCCGTCCATCCATAATTGTATTATTATTATAATATATACCACCTAACCGTGGTTTTTTTTCCATTCTTTATACCGTCGTCATAGTGTCATACTAGTTGTTACGAGTATACTACTATCTCTTTATCAACCAGTGTACAGTGCGGTAGTTCACGGCTGTGGCTACCTCTGTGTCGGCAGTCGGCAGGCAGTCCGTCCATCCATAATTGTATTATTATTATAATATATACCACCTAACCGTGGTTTTTTTTCCATTCTTTATACCGTCGTCATAGTGTCATACTAGTTGTTACGAGTATACTACTATCTCTTTATCAACCAGTGTACAGTGCGGTAGTTCACGGCTGTGGCTACCTCTGTGTCGGCAGTCGGCAGGCAGTCCGTCCATCCATAATTGTATTATTATTATAATATATACCACCTAACCGTGGTTTTTTTTCCATTCTTTATACCGTCGTCATAGTGTCATACTAGTTGTTACGAGTATACTACTATCTCTTTATCAACCAGTGTACAGTGCGGTAGTTCACGGCTGTGGCTACCTCTGTGTCGGCAGTCAGTCCGTCCATCCATAATTGTATTATTATTATAATATATACCACCTAACCGTGGTTTTTTTTCCATTCTTTATACCGTCGTCATAGTGTCATACTAGTTGTTACGAGTATACTACTATCTCTTTATCAACCAGTGTACAGTGCGGTAGTTCACGGCTGTGGCTACCTCTGTGTCGGCAGTCGGCAGGCAGTCCGTCCATCCATAATTGTATTATTATTATAATATATACCACCTAACCGTGGTTTTTTTTCCATTCTTTATACCGTCGTCATAGTGTCATACTAGTTGTTACGAGTATACTACTATCTCTTTATCAACCAGTGTACAGTGCGGTAGTTCACGGCTGTGGCTACCTCTGTGTCGGCAGTCGGCAGGCAGTCCGTCCATCCATAATTGTATTATTATTATAATATATACCACCTAACCGTGGTTTTTTTTCCATTCTTTATACCGTCGTCATAGTGTCATACTAGTTGTTACGAGTATACTACTATCTCTTTATCAACCAGTGTACAGTGCGGTAGTTCACGGCTGTGGCTACCTCTGTGTCGGCAGTCGGCAGGCAGTCCGTCCATCCATAATTGTATTATTATTATAATATATACCACCTAACCGTGGTTTTTTTCCCATTCTTTATACCGTCGTCATAGTGTCATACTAGTTGTTACGAGTATACTACTATCTCTTTATCAACCAGTGTACAGTGCGGTAGTTCACGGCTGTGGCTACCTCTGTGTCGGCAGTCGGCAGGCAGTCCGTCCATCCATAATTGTATTATTATTATAATATATACCACCTAACCGTGGTTTTTTTTCCATTCTTTATACCGTCGTCATAGTGTCATACTAGTTGTTACGAGTATACTACTATCTCTTTATCAACCAGTGTACAGTGCGGTAGTTCACGGCTGTGGCTACCTCTGTGTCGGCAGTCGGCAGGCAGTCCGTCCATCCATAATTGTATTATTATTATAATATATACCACCTAACCGTGGTTTTTTTATACCACCTAACCGTGGCAGTCCGTCCATAATTGTATACTAGTAAACTATCCAATCCATCCATCTCCATTGTTTACCTGAGGTGCCTTTTAGTTCTGCCTATAAAATATGGAGAACAAAAAAGTTGAGGTTCCAAAATTAGGGAAAGATCAAGATCCACTTCCACCTCGTGCTGAAGCTGCTGCCACTAGTCATGGCCGAGACGATGAAATGCCAGCAACGTCGTCTGCCAAGGCCGATGCCCAATGTCATAGTACAGAGCATGTCAAATCCAAAACACCAAATATCAGAAAAAAAAGGACTCCAAAACCTAAAATAAAATTGTCGGAGGAGAAGCGTAAACTTGCCAATATGCCATTTACCACACGGAGTGGCAAGGAACGGCTGAGGCCCTGGCCTATGTTCATGGCTAGTGGTTCAGCTTCACATGAGGATGGAAGCACTCAGCCTCTCGCTAGAAAACTGAAAAGACTCAAGCTGGCAAAAGCACCGCAAAGAACTGTGCGTTCTTTGAAATCCCAAATCCACAAGGAGAGTCCAATTGTGTCGTTTGCGATGCCTGACCTTCCCAACACTGGACGTGAAGAGCATGCGCCTTCCACTATTTGCATGCCCCCTGCAAGTGCTGGAAGGAGCACCCGCAGTCCAGTTCCTGATAGTCAGATTGAAGATGTCAGTGTTGAAGTACACCAGGATGAGGAGGATATGGGTGTTGCTGGCGCTGGGGAGGAAATTGACCAGGAGGATTCTGATGGTGAGGTGGTTTGTTTAAGTCAGGCACCCGGGGAGACACCTGTTGTCCGTGGGAGGAATATGGCCGTTGACATGCCAGGTGAAAATACCAAAAAAATCAGCTCTTCGGTGTGGAGGTATTTCACCAGAAATGCGGACAACAGGTGTCAAGCCGTGTGTTCCCTTTGTCAAGCTGTAATAAGTAGGGGTAAGGACGTTAACCACCTCGGAACATCCTCCCTTATACGTCACCTGCAGCGCATTCATAATAAGTCAGTGACACGTTCAAAAACTTTGGGTGACAGCGGAAGCAGTCCACTGACCAGTAAATCCCTTCCTCTTGTAACCAAGCTCACGCAAACCACCCCACCAACTCCCTCAGTGTCAATTTCCTCCTTCCCCAGGAATGCCAATAGTCCTGCAGGCCATGTCACTGGCAAGTCTGACGAGTCCTTTCCTGCCTGGGATTCCTCCGATGCATCCTTGCGTGTAACGCCTACTGCTGCTGGCGCTGCTGTTGTTGCCGCTGGGAGTCGATGGTCATCCCAGAGGGGAAGTCGTAAGCCCACTTGTACTACTTCCAGTAAGCAATTGACTGTTCAACAGTCCTTTGCGAGGAAGATGAAATATCACAGCAGTCATCCTACTGCAAAGCGGATAACTGAGTCCTTGACAACTATGTTGGTGTTAGACGTGCGTCCGGTATCCGCCGTTAGTTCACAGGGAACTAGACAATTTATTGAGGCAGTGGCCCCCGTTACCAAATACCATCTAGGTTCCACTTCTCTAGGCAGGCGATACCGAGAATGTACACGGACGTCAGAAAAAGACTCACCAGTGTCCTAAAAAATGCAGTTGTACCCAATGTCCACTTAACCACGGACATGTGGACAAGTGGAGCAGGGCAGGGTCAGGACTATATGACTGTGACAGCCCACTGGGTAGATGTATGGACTCCCGCCGCAAGAACAGCAGCGGCGGCACCAGTAGCAGCATCTCGCAAACGCCAACTCTTTCCTAGGCAGGCTACGCTTTGTATCACCGCTTTCCAGAATACGCACACAGCTGAAAACCTCTTACGGCAACTGAGGAAGATCATCGCGGAATGGCTTACCCCAATTGGACTCTCCTGTGGATTTGTGGCATCGGACAACGCCAGCAATATTGTGTGTGCATTAAATATGGGCAAATTCCAGCACGTCCCATGTTTTGCACATACCTTGAATTTGGTGGTGCAGAATTTTTTAAAAAACGACAGGGGCGTGCAAGAGATGCTGTCGGTGGCCAGAAAAAGTGCGGGACACTTTCGGCGTACAGGCACCACGTACAGAAGACTGGAGCACCACCAAAAACTACTGAACCTGCCCTGCCATCATCTGAAGCAAGAAGTGGTAACGAGGTGGAATTCAACCCTCTATATGCTTCAGAGGTTGGAGGAGCAGCAAAAGGCCATTCAAGCCTATACAATTGAGCATGATATAGGAGATGGAATGCACCTGTCTCAAGTGCAGTGGAGAATGATTTCAACGTTGTGCAAGGTTCTGATGCCCTTTGAACTTGCCACACGTGAAGTCAGTTCAGACACTGCCAGCCTGAGTCAGGTCATTCCCCTCATCAGGCTTTTGCAGAAGAAGCTGGAGGCATTGAAGAAGGAGCTAACACGGAGCGATTCCGCTAGGCATGTGGGACTTGTGGATGCAGCCCTTAATTCGCTTAACAAGGATTCACGGGTGGTCAATCTGTTGAAATCAGAGCACTACATTTTGGCCACCGTGCTCGATCCTAGATTTAAAGCCTACCTTGGATCTCTCTTTCCGGCAGACACAGGTCTGCTGGGGTTGAAAGACCTGCTGGTGACAAAATTGTCAAGTCAAGCGGAACGCGACCTGTCAACATCTCCTCCTTCACATTCTCCCGCAACTGGGGGTGCGAGGAAAAGGCTCAGAATTCCGAGCCCACCCGCTGGCGGTGATGCAGGGCAGTCTGGAGCGACTGCTGATGCTGACATCTGGTCCGGACTGAAGGACCTGACAACGATTACGGACATGTCGTCTACTGTCACTGCATATGATTCTCTCAACATTGATAGAATGGTGGAGGATTATATGAGTGACCGCATCCAAGTAGGCACGTCACACAGTCCGTACTTATACTGGCAGGAAAAAGAGGCAATTTGGAGGCCCTTGCACAAACTGGCTTTATTCTACCTAAGTTGCCCTCCCACAAGTGTGTACTCCGAAAGAGTGTTTAGTGCCGCCGCTCACCTTGTCAGCAATCGGCGTACGAGGTTACATCCAGAAAATGTGGAGAAGATGATGTTCATTAAAATGAATTATAATCAATTCCTCCGCGGAGACATTGACCAGCAGCAATTGCCTCCACAAAGTACACAGGGAGCTGAGATGGTGGATTCCAGTGGGGACGAATTGATAATCTGTGAGGAGGGGGATGTACACGGTGATATATCGGAGGGTGAAGATGAGGTGGACATCTTGCCTCTGTAGAGCCAGTTTGTGCAAGGAGAGATTAATTGCTTCTTTTTTGGGGGGGGTCCAAACCAACCCGTCATATCAGTCACAGTCGTGTGGCAGACCCTGTCACTGAAATGATGGGTTGGTTAAAGTGTGCATGTCCTGTTTTGTTTATACAACATAAGGGTGGGTGGGAGGGCCCAAGGATAATTCCATCTTGCACCTCTTTTTTCTTTTCTTTTTCTTTGCATCATGTGCTGATTGGGGAGGGTTTTTTGGAAGGGACATCCTGCGTGACACTGCAGTGCCACTCCTAGATGGGCCCGGTGTTTGTGTCGGCCACTAGGGTCGCTAATCTTACTCACACAGCTACCTCATTGCGCCTCTTTTTTTCTTTGCGTCATGTGCTGTTTGGGGAGGGTTTTTTGGAAGGGACATCCTGCGTGACACTGCAGTGCCACTCCTAGATGTGCCCGGTGTTTGTGTCGGCCACTAGGGTCGCTAATCTTACTCACACAGTCAGCTACCTCATTGCGCCTCTTTTTTTCTTTGCGTCATGTGCTGTTTGGGGAGGGTTTTTTGGAAGGGCCATCCTGCGTGACACTGCAGTGCCACTCCTAGATGGGCCCGGTGTTTGTGTCGGCCACTAGGGTCGCTAATCTTACTCACACAGCTACCTCATTGCGCCTCTTTTTTTCTTTGCGTCATGTGCTGTTTGGGGAGGGTTTTTTGGAAGGGCCATCCTGCGTGACACTGCAGTGCCACTCCTAGATGGGCCCGGTGTTTGTGTCGGCCACTAGGGTCGCTAATCTTACTCACACAGCTACCTCATTGCGCCTCTTTTTTTCTTTGCGTCATGTGCTGTTTGGGGAGGGTTTTTTGGAAGGGACATCCTGCGTGACACTGCAGTGCCACTCCTAGATGGGCCCGGTGTTTGTGTCGGCCACTAGGGTCGCTTATCTTACTCACACAGCGACCTCGGTGCAAATTTTAGGACTAAAAATAATATTGTGAGGTGTGATGTGTTCAGAATAGGCTGAAAATGAGTGTAAATTATGTTTTTTGAGGTTAATAATACTTTGGGATCAAAATTACCCCCAAATTCTATGATTTAAGCTGTTTTTTAGGGTTTTTTGAAAAAAACACCCGAATCCAAAACACACCCGAATCCGACAAAAATAATTCGGTGAGGTTTTGCCAAAACGCGTTCGAACCCAAAACACGGCCGCGGAACCGAACCCAAAACCAAAACACAAAACCCGAAAAATTTCAGGCGCTCATCTCTAGTGTTTGACCCCGACCAAGTAGCAGCTCGGCACAGCTGTAGTGCCGAGACCCCTCGGGCAGCCGCCAAAGACGAGCCCACCATCCATGTGGAATGGGCCTTAACCAATTTTGGTAACGGCAAGCCTGCCGTAGAATGCGCCTGCTGAATCGTGTTACAGATCCAGCGAGCAATAGTCTGCTTTGAAGCAGGGCCGCCAACCTTGTTGGTTGCATACAGGACAAAGAGTGCTTCTGTTTTTCTGATCCTAGCCGTTCTGGCCACGTAAATTTTCAAAGCCCTGACCACATCAAGGGACTCGGAATCCTCCAAGTCCCGTGTAGCCACAGGCACGACAATAGGTTGGTTCATATGAAAGGATGAGACCACCTTAGGTAGGAATTGAGGACGGGTCCGCAACTCCGCTCTATCCATATGGAAAACCAGATAGGGGCTTTTATGTGATAAAGCCGCCAATTCCGAAACTCGCCTAGCCGAAGCCAAGGCTAACAACATGACCACTTTCCAAGTGAGATATTTCAACTCCACTGTTTTAAAGTGGTTCAAACCAATGTGATTTAAGGAAACTTAACACCACGTTAAGGTCCCAAGGTGCCACCGGAGGTACAAAAGGAGGCTGAATATGCAGTACTCCCTTCACAAAAGTCTGTACTTCAGGTAAAGAGACCAATTCCTTTTGAAAGAAAATGGATAAGGCCGAAATCTGAACTTTAATGGAGCCTAATTTTAGGCCCAAATTCACTCCAGTCTGTAGGAAGTTAAGAAAACGGCCTAGATGGAATTCTTCCGTAGGAGCATTACTGGCCTCACACCAAGAAACATATTTTCGCCATATTTGGTGATAATGTTTTGATGTCACGTCCTTCCTAGCCTTTATTAGCGTAGGAATGACCTCCTCCGGAATACCTTTTTTCGCTAGGATCCGGCGTTCAACCGCCATGCCGTCAAACGCAGCCGCGGTAAGTCTTGGAACAGACAGGGACCTTGTTGTAACAGGTCTTTCCTTAGAGGAAGAGGCCACGGATCTTCTGTGAGCATTTCTTGCAGATCCGGATACCAGGTCCTTCGTGGCCAATCCGGAACAATGAGAATTGTTCTCACTTTCTCTTTTTCTTATTATCCTCAACACCTTGGGTATGATAGGAAGAGGAGGAAACACATAGACCGACTGAGGGTCTCTTGACCTGGCGCAATACCTTTGTAGCTTTTTGTTGAGACGGGACGCCATCATGTCTATTTGGGGCAGTCCCCACCGACTTGCAATCTGTGCGAAGACTTCCTGATGAAGTCCCCACTCTCCCGGATGCAGGTCGTGTCTGCTGAGGAAGTCTGCCTCCCAGTTGTCCACTCCCGGAATGAACACTGCTGACAGAGCGCTTACATGATTCTCCGCCAAGCGAAGAATTCTGGTGGCTTCCGCCATCGCCACCCTGCTCCTTGTGCCGCCTTGGCGGTTTACATGAGCTACTGCGGTGACGTTGTCTGACTGGATCAGAACTGGTCGATCGCGAAGTAAGATCTCCGCTTGACGTAGGGCGTTGTATATGGCCCTTAGTTCCAGGATGTTGATGTGAAGACAAGTCTCTTGACTTGACCAAAGGCCTTGGAAATTTCTTCCCTATGTGACTGCTCCCCAACCTCGGAGGCTTGCGTCCGTGGTCACCAGGATCCAGTCCTGAATGCCGAACCTGCGGCCCTCTAGAAGGTGAACACTTTTCAGCCACCACAGGAGAGATACTCTGGCCCTGGGGGACAGGGTGATCCGCTGACGCATCTGCAGATGTGACCCGGACCATTTGTCCAATAGGTTCCATTGGAAAGTCCTTGCATGGAATCTGCCGTAGGGAATGGCTTTGTATGTCGCCACCATTTTTCCCAGGACTTGAGTGCAATGATGTACTGATACTTGTTTTGGCTTTAACAGGTTCATGACAAGAGTCATGAGTTCCTGCGCTTTTTCCGTCGGAAGAAAAACCCTCTTCTGGTCTGTGTCCAGAATCATGCCCAAGAAAGGCAGACGAGTTGTAGGATTTAGCTGCGACTTTGGAATATTGAGAATCCAGCCGTGTCGCTGTAACACATTTAGTGAAAGTGATACGCTGTTCAGCAACTTCTCCCGTGATCTTGCCTTTATAAGGAGATTGTCCAAGTATGGGATAATTGTGACACCCTGCTTGCGCAGGAGCACCATAATTTCCGCCATTACCTTGGTGAAAATTCTCGGGGCCGTGGAAAGCCCAAACGGCAACGTCTGAAATTGGTAATGACAATCCTGTACTGCAAATCTCAGGTACCCCTGATTAGGATATATGGGAACATGCAGGTATGCATCCTTTATGTCCAGAGACACCATAAAATCTCCCCCTTCTAGGCTGGCGATGACCGCTCTGAGCGATTCCATCTTGAACTTGAACCGTTTCAAGTAAAGGTTCAGGGATTTTAAATTCAAAATGGGTCTGACCGAACCGTCCGGTTTCGGAACCACAAACAGAGTTGAGTAGTACCCCTTCCCTCTTTGAAGCAGGGGAACCTCTACCACCACTTGTTGAAGACACAATTTGTGAATCGCATGCAACACCATCTCCCTTTCCAGGGGGGATTTTGGTAGGGCCGATTTGAAAAACCGGCGAGGAGGCACCTCTTCGAATTCCAGCTTGTAACCCTGGGAAACAATTTCTATTGCCCAGGGATCCACCTGTGAGTGAACCCAGATGCGGCTGAACAGTCGAAGACGTGCCCCCACTGGAGCGTACTCCCTCAGGGGAGCCCCAGCGTCATGCAGTGGATTTTGCAGAGGTCGGGGAGGACTTCTGTTCTTGGGAACTGGCTGTGTTGTGCAGCTTTTTCCCTCTGCCCTTACCTCTGGCCAGAAAGGACGATCCACGTACTCTCTTGCTTTTATTGGAACGAAAGGACTGCATTTGATAATGAGGCGCTTTCTTAGATTGTGAGGGAACATATGGTAAAAAATTCGATTTACCTGCCGTAGCCGTGGAGACGAGGTCCGAGAGGCCTTCTCCAAACAATCCCTCATCCTTGTAAGGCAACAACTCTATATGCCTCTTGGAGTTGGCATCACCTGTCCACTGTCGGGTCCATAAGACATGCCTAGCAGAAAAAGACATAGCGTTTATCCTGGAACCCAGTAAAGTAATGTCTCTTTGAGCATCCCTCATATATAAGACAGCATCTTTTATATGCCCTAGGGTCATTAAAATGGTGTCCTTATCAAGGGTCTCAATATCCGCTGACAAGGAATCTATCCATGCTGCTACAGCACTACAAACCCAGGCCGACGCAATAGCCGGTCTGAGTAATGTACTAGAATGTGAGTACATGGACTTCAAGGTAAACTCCTGCTTGCGGTCAGCAGGATCCTTGAGGGTAGCCGTATCTTGGGATGGAAGCGCTATCTTTTTTGACAAGCACGTCAAAGCTTTGTCTACCCTAGGGGAGGATTCCCACCGTATTCTGTCCTGCGACGGGAAAGGATACGCTATTAGAATCCTTTTGGGAATCTGCAGTCTTTTGTCTGGAGTTTCCCACGCTTTTTCGCATAATTCGTTCAGCTCATGTGAGGAGGGAAAGTTGACCTCAGGATTCTTTCCCATATACATGTGTACCCTCGTGTCAGGGACAGGGGGTTCCTCAGTGATATGCAAAACATCTTTTATTGCGATAATCATATATCGAATACATTTAGCCACCTTTGGCTGTAAGTCTGGAGACTGGAGTCTGAATCCGTGTCGGTATCTGTGTCAACTATTTGGGATAGTGGGCACTTCTGAGACCCCGAAGGTCTAGGCGACATTGGGACAGGCATGGGTTGACTCCCTGACTGTACCCCAGCTTCAGCTTTGTCTAATCTTTTGTGCAA
The DNA here is from genome assembly GCF_028390025.1 of Pseudophryne corroboree. Lineage (NCBI taxonomy): Eukaryota > Metazoa > Chordata > Amphibia > Anura > Myobatrachidae > Pseudophryne > Pseudophryne corroboree. The sequence goes on from NC_086444.1 coordinate 454,728,549, forward strand.
TAAATTAACATTAGCACTTAAAACATTCCACATATCCATCCAGTCAGGTGTCGGCACCGCCGACGGAGACCTAACATTCATACACTCCCCCTCCTCCTTAGGTGAGCCTTCAAACTCAGACATGTCGACACACGCGTACCGACACACCACACACACAGGGAAGCTCTTTTCTGAAGACAGGTTCCCCACCAGGCCCTTTGGAGAGACAGAGAGAGAGTATGCCAGCACACACCCCAGCGCTATATGACCGAGGAAAAAACACAGTATGTTTACCCAGTAGCGCTTTTGTTATGTATATGCGCCAATTATGTGCCCCCCCTCTACTTTAAAACCCTTCTTTCACCGTGTGTCAAGCAGGGGAGAGTCCGGGGAGCTTCCTCTCAGCGGTGCTGTGGAGAAAAATGGCGCTGGTGAGTGCTGAGGGAGAAGCCCCGCCCCCTCAGCGGCGGGCTTCTGTCCCGCTTAAATTTTCCATTAACATGGCGGGGGCTCTTTATATACATGTACAGTGCCCAGCTGTACATGTATATATGTGTATTTGCCATAGTAGAGGTTTATATTGCTGCCCAGGGCGCCCCCCCCCCTGCGCCCTGCACCCTTACAGTGACCGAGGTGTGTGAGGTGAATGGGAGCAATGGCGCACAGCTGCAGTGCTGTGCGTTACCTCAATGAAGATCAAGGTGTCTTCTGCCGCCTCAGATGTCTGTTCCTCAATACTCACCCGGCTTCTAACTTCCGGCTCTGCGAGGAGGACGGTGGCGCGGCTCTGGGGCGGACGGCGAGGGTGAGACCTGCGTACCGATCCCTCTGGAGCTAATGGTGTCCAGTAGCCTAAGAAACAGAGCCCTGAAACTCAGAGAAGTGGGTCTGTTTCTCTCTCCTCAGTCCCTCAATGCAGGGAGTCTGTTGCCAGCAGGCTCCCTGAAAATAAAAAAAACTAACTAAAATGCTTTCTTTACAGGAAACTCAGGAGAGCTCCTGAAATGCACCCAGTCTCCACTGGGCACAGTATCAAACTGAGGTCTGGAGGAGGGGCATAGAGGGCGGAGCCAATGCACACCCAGAGTCAAAGTCTTTCTTAAAGTGCCCATGTCTCCTGCGGAGCCCGTCTATCCCCATGGTCCTTACGGAGTCCCAGCATCCTCTAGGACGTTAGAGAAATTAATTTTTTTGTTGCTTCTTTTGGAAGTTGTTTTACAAAAAAAAAAATCTTTTTGAAAATTCTTATTATTTGCAGCTGAGGGGGACAGCGATGGGGTCTAATATGGCCCCATCATATGCAAACCTCTTTATGCATTTATATGAGAAGCAACATATTATGTCACATCCTTTTTTTTTCGCAATTTATATATTTTTATGTAAGATATATAGATGATTTGTTTTTGGTGTGGACTGGTGGGGCTGACCGCCTCACAGAGTTCATTGATGTCCTCAATTCACTTGATACCACCATCAGGTTTACTGTTTCATTTAGTGATACTGTGATTAATTATTTGGATGTTTGTGTCCTTTTGAGAGATGGTGTTCTTTCTACTAGGATATTTAGGAAGGAAACAGATAAAAACACTTTCCTTATGGCTGACAGCTTCCATCCTGAACCTCTTAAGCGTGGGTTACCACTATCACAATTGCTCAAAGTGGTTCGTATTACCTCAGATGTCAATGAACTTCCACAAACATTAGAGGAAATGGGTGCGAGATTCCTGGATAGGGGCTATGCAGAACACAAAATGCCATTGCATACTGCAGAGAATTATCACGAGATCAAGTGTTGGAATGTCATAAATGTGATGATAATATGGACAGATTGGTGTTTTCTACCACATACTCAATTTCTTCCAAACACATTAGTGAAACTGTCTTGAGACATTGTCACATAGTCCAGTCTGATTAAGTAATTGGACCCTTTTGCCAAAAGAATCCTCTTTTTTGCTATAAAAGGAGTCGTAATATCAAAGACATTGTGGCCAAATCAGATATTGGGCCTATAAAAAACACCACTTGGTTGCAACCCAAGAATGGAGTATACAGATGTCATGGGTGTGTAAATTGCCAATTTTTATGCTTGGGAGATAAGTTTGTGGATCCTGTCCAAGGAACTGTGTATGACAGGGGTGGGGAACCTTTTTTCTACCAAGGGCCATTTGGATATTTATAAAATCCTTTGAGGGCCATACAAAAATTATCAACTTAAAAATTATCCTGCCCCCAGTCACTTGTTATGCCCCCCAGTCACTTGTTATGCCCGATTAGTTTTGCCCCCAGTCAATTGTTATGCTCCATTAGACATGCCCACTGTCAGTTGTTTTGGCCCATTAGATATGCCCCGTCAGTTGTTATGCCCCATTAAATATGCCCCCTGTAGTTATGCCCCATTAAATATGCCCCCTGTAGTTATGCCCCATTAGATATGCCCCCCAGTAGCGCCGCATACACACACACATTAAAAGAAAAAAAAAACACAATGCTCACCAGCCCTGCTCCTGCTTCCGGACCACTGCCCTCCCTCTCCTCGGAACTATGGGATAGATGTCATGACGTCTCTCCCATAGTGCCGCAAAGCCACACATGTACACTGCCTGAGCCGGAAGCTGGAGCTCAGGAGTGAGCTCCTGCCTCCGGCTGCTACTGCGGAGGAGCCAGGCGCCCGTTGGTTGTAAAATCCTAGCAGGCGCTCAGCATCTCCTCTCGGTTAGGTGAGCCTGGCCGGATCAAGTGGCTTTGAGGGCCTTATACGGCCCTCGGGCCTGAGGTTCCCCACCCCTGGTGTATGACATAAGACATCATTTGGACTGTGACAGTCGGTATATAATATATGTCATCATATGCCCCTGCAATAAAGTGTACGTGGGGAAGACAATTCGTACACTTAAAGAGAGGATCTCAATGCACCGATCGTCCATTAAAAAGGCCATGACTAAAATGGACTTCAATACGCCACCTGTGGCAAGACATTTCCAATTGAACAAACGTACATTTAGGGAGTTCCGTTGTTTACCAATTGATTATGTTCCGCCCCTCAGAAGAGGGGGTACCGTAATAAACTCCTCTTACAAAGGGAATGTATGTGGATTCATCGACTTAATGCTGTCAGCCCTAATGGTCTTAATGAGGCACAATCCATTAATTGTTTTCTATAGCTACACTGTATGAGCCTGATGGTGGTGTCAGTATGCTAATACTAATGTAATGTAAACTGCTGCTCTTCTTCCCGTATGGATTGATAAAGCTGATTCTTATACTCTACAACACAAGCTATTAAATCTATACCGTGAAGCCGTAATGGCCGCTGAACCTCGTGCACGTGCCACGCACTCCGTACGCTATTTGCGTAAGAATACCTTGCACGTGGTACGCAAGTTACGTACACACGCTGCGCTGGGTGTACGGAACTCACAGCGAGCGTACACACAGATAATAACCTTTTATACCTTACACAGAGTATGCTTATACTGTAAATCTTAGTGTTAGATACTGTAATGATATAATGCTGTTTAACCTTGGTTTGTAAGCTAGTTGTTTGAGCGATTGAGATGCTCCGATTACCCTCAGTAATGTAATAAACACACAATACCTGGCTAAGGTTCCAACACCTTTACTAACAATATTTAACTAAGTAAATGGGAAAAGAAAACAGTGAACAGTTCATACACTACAGGCTAACATTAAAATCTAACAGAATAACTAAACAGAAATATACACAATAGCGAACGATCGCAAACACTAATACAACAAATAAGAATGAATGACTAACATTTAAACGGGTAACAAAGTGGCCACAGAGAAATATACCATACGGGGAACACTCGCAAGCGCAACCGGAATCCAGTCCTCCAATTATCTGAGATAAATGTTGAAGAGTGAGAGTACTGGCCGGTCTGGGGACAGTGACCCTTATATACACAACATACAGTGTACTACAAAGGGCCCTACAATCTTATTGTTCATTGGACACAGGAATGTTTCTCTGCACTGTAACAAAAGGTCATAGGTGGATTTGAACAGGTGGGCTGTGGCTATTACAAACTGCTCAGGTGGGAGGGAATCGCTGGATTCCCGCCGCATGGATAATGAACTGCAAATATATGAAATGTCCAGAAACTACTAATGGCCATAACTACACGCAGGAGCGATTAATCTTTACCTAACCAACACCGGATTATTGCTATTAAAATACTCTTCGGTTAGGTACCAGACACCACTGTTCAACCTTAATCAGACCCTTTGTACCACGTAAAGAGGGATTCCCAAGTCCGTGAACAAGTCACATTAAACAAACTTACAGTTATCACTAAGGGGAACATTATCTATAAAACATACTATTTGGTTTTATTATTTAATGATTGAGTCGCCCGCTAGACGCACACAAACTCTACCGTAAATGCACATACCATGCGCTCAAGCGCACGCCCGTAGGGGCGCCGTCACGCAACTTGCGAATATGTGCACGCACGCCAGAGAAAGTGCATGTGCAGCGGGCAAGCGCATGAGGTGAATATATGGCAACGTGTAGCATGATATTTTTCTGACTTTGACAGTCCACCCTTTGGCAGTCATCAATAACTGCCACTTCCTAAAACAGTTCAAAAAGAGAAAAATATATGTCATGTGTAAATACATTTCTATGGTTGGGTAAGGGAGAAGAGAGGAAGGTGGGAAAAAGGTATGACCTAGTGAGATAGTAGAAGCATGTATGTATGAATCCATGTTTGAGGGGTCATGTATCATCGTGCCGTATGTGTTTTAAATCAAGCTTCGAGGTATTGCGAAGTATACATTTGAATCCTTCTTATCCCGTATGACGGGTCTGTGGATGGGCTGTCAAACTTTACCGAGCTCTTTTCGGCTTTTGTTTGCAACAAATGGGGGAGCACATTTAGTTGATGATACATGAATGGGGGGATATGTGAGTGCTGATATCTGTGTCTATATTCCCTATCGACTATGTGTGTCATTACCTGAAGGTTGTAGAAATGAAGATAAGAAGCAATTATGGTAAATGCAGTCATAAACTATGTGAGTTTAATATACATTTGACGATTGAGGTCTTGTCTTGTGTCTTGTCTCGATGTACATGTTGACTGTAGTCTACCGATGCTTTTGCTATAAATGCTGAGCAAAAAGCTTTCTCAATGTCCATAGACTTACAATCTTTAAAGTATTGGGCTATCGTAAAAGTTAAAGTCACTAGGGATATTGGGGGTCTATGGCATTGTCCATCAGTGGTCTGTGTAAAAGGTTGTCAAATTCTTCTTCCAAGCGGATGTCTTTGTACCTTTACTCAGAGATTATGTTGTTCTTGGAAATCTACGCCTGCATCCTGGTCATCAGAACCCAGTCCCGATCCTTTCTCGACCTCCATGGTACTCTCACCGAAACAGACTGCTCTGGTCAACATCATGGTCAACAGGAAAATCCAGATCACAGTCTCTTGGGGCAAGTCCATCTTAGAGGAGTAAAAGGAGAAAAATAAGAAGGGGGAAAGGAAATAGGAGGGAGGTGGGAACTGGAGAAAATAACAAATGGGAAAAAGAAATCTGGCTCGACATGCTTCCGGTCTTGTTATTCTCAGCGCTCAGGTGTCGTCTCAATCCTCCCTGAACAGACACTCTAGTGATACAACCTCTACCGTCTGTTCTTTATCACGGGACCTCTCTGGGTCAGTGACCTTTTTACAATGAGACGAATGGACCCAAGTCTCTCTCTCGGCAACCTTCAATGCTGTTGTGCTGGTTAATAAGACTTGATATGGTCCTTCCCATCTATCAATAAGGCAACCTGAGCGTAGAAAATTCTGTATCATTACATAATCCCCAGGTTCAATGTCATGACAATTACTGTCTGGCAAATCAGGAATCACCAACTTTAGATTATCATTCTGATTTCTCGATTGTTTACTCATCTTAACCAAGTACTTTACGGTTACTTCATTGTTACATTTCAAATCATCCTGGGGGTTAATCATAACATGGGGTTGTCGACTAAACAGAATTTCAAAAGGAGACAGATTTAGAGGGGACCTGGGTGTGGTTCTGATGCTGTATAATACGATTGGCAAAGCTTCAGGCCATAACAGTCCTGTTTCAGTCATTACCTTACTCAATTTATTTTTAATAGTGCTGTTTACTCTTTCCACCTTCGCGCTCGCCTGGGGGTGGTACGGAGTATGCAGCTTACTATTAATTCCCATCAACTTACACATTGTTTGAAAGACTTCACCTGTGAAATGGGTACCCCTATCACTTTCAATTATTCTAGGGATACAGTACCTACACACAAATTCCTGCACAATTTTCTTTGCAGTAAATACAGCGGTATTTGTGGCCGCGGGAAATGCTTCAACCCAATTTGAGAACACATCAATACAGACCAATACATATTTTAAATTTCTACAAGGTGGCAATTGTATGAAGTCAATCTGTATTACCTGGAAAGGACCATCTGTCGGAGGGATATGGGATGGCTCTGTCGGTATTGCCTTTCCGATATTCTTCCTTAAGCAGGTGAGACATGTCATTGCTCTTTTACCCGCATGGGAGGAAAATCCTGGGGCGCACCAATAAGCTCTTACTAACTTACACATCCCTTCTTTGCCTAGATGAGTCAGCCCATGTGCTGCTTCCGCTAGACTTGGAAGGTATGCTCTGGGTGCCACTGGTTTACCCTGTCCATCAGTCCAGAGGACTCCTGGCCATATCCTTTTGACCTCCAGACTGCCTTTTCCTGTGGGGAACACAAATTTTGCATTTCACACAATTTCTGTGTGTTTACAGTATTAAATACCATCAGTCGTGTACTATCTGTTTGTATGGGGTTACCGGCTGCTGATTTAGCAGCTTCGTCTGCTCGGCTGTTACCAAGTGATACCGGGTCTTGGCTATATGTGTGAGCTTTACACTTGATAACAGCCACTCTGTCGGGTTCCTGTATCGCTGTTAGAAGTCTTTTGATGTGGGCTGCATGCGCTACGGGTGTGCCAGCTGCCGTCATGAAATTTCTGAGGCGCCATAGGGCTCAGAAATCATGGACTACTCCAAAGGCGTACCTAGAATCTGTGTAAATGTTGGCTGATTTGCCCTTAGCCAATTCACATGCTCTGGTTAGGACAACCAGTTCAGCAACTTGTGCTGAGTGTGGTGGGCCTAGCGGTTCTGCTTCTATGGTACCTTGGTCATCTACGACTGAGTATCCAGTACACAAGTCTCCCGAGTCCGTCTGTCTGTGACAACTACCGTCAGTGTAGAAAGTAAAATCTACATCTTCCAGTGGGTTGTCACTGATGTCAGGCCTTGCCGTGAAATTTTGAGTCAAATATTCCATACAATCATGCGTGTCATCCCCTGTATTATCATCCTCCTTCACCATCACTCTCATCCTCCACCCTTTGTGCCTGTCCAGGCACACCTGGGAGATACATTGCAGGATTTAATGCGCTGCATCTCCTTATGGTGATGTTTACGGGGGCCATCAATGCCAATTCCCATCTTGTAAACCGCGCTGATGAGACGTGTCTGGTTTGGGCAGAATTCAGTAAGGCTGACACTGCATGTGGTGTATGAATTGTGAGGTTGTGTCCTAGCACTACATCTTCGCTTTTTGTAACTAGCAGTGCTATTGCTGCAACGCTTCGCAAGCATGTGGGGAGGGATCGCGCTACCGTATCTAGCTGAGCGCTATAGTAGGCTACCGGCCTGCTGGCATCACCATGCTTCTGGGTTAAGACACCTGCTGCGCACCCAGCACTCTCTGTTCCGTACAGCTCAAAGGGTTTCCCATAGTCTGGCATACCCAATGCCGGTGCCTGCGTTAGGCACTGTTTAAGTTTCTCAAATGCCATCTCAGATTCGTCTGTATGCGAAATCCGATCAGGTTTACTTGATGAAACCATTTCCTGCAAAGGTAAGGCCAGTATGGAAAAACCTGGGATCCAGGTACGGCAATACCCACACATTCCTAAAAACGTTCTAATCTGTTGCTGGGTTTGTGGCAGAGTCATGTCACGAATTGCTTGAATTCTATCAGCGGTGAGGTGTCTCAGTCCTTGTGTCAGACAGTGTCCCAAAGACTTCACCCGGGCCTGGCATAATTGTAACTTATCTTTGGAAACTTTATGTCCTGTGTCTGAAAGATGAAACAGGAGTTGTTTCGTATCTCTCAGGGACGCTTCCAGTGAATCTGAACACAGTAGTAAATCGTCCACGTACTGGATCAATACTGATCCACTCTCTGGTTGGAAATACTGTAAACAATCATGCAGGGCTTGTGAGAAGATACTTGGACTGTCTATGAAACCTTGTGGTAATCGAGTCCAAGTGTACTGAACTCCTCTGTATGTGAATGCGAATAAGTATTGACTGTCAGGGTGCAGAGGTACCGAGAAGAAAGCGGAGCAGAGGTCAATCACAGTGAAAAATTTGACAGTGGGAGGGATTTGCATAAGGATGACAGCTGGATTTGGTACTACGGAGAATTGACTCTCAACTATTTTGTTGATCCCTCTTAGATCCTGCACTAATCTGTAACCCCTCCCCCCACTCTTTTTTAACAGGGAAGATGGGACTATTGGCAGTGCTGGACATTCTTACCAGAATGCCCTGTTGTAGCAAGCGCTCTATTACAGGGAAAACTCCTAACTCCACCTCTGGCTTCAGAGGATATTGTGGGATTTTTGGAGCTATCCTACCCTCTTTTACTTGCACAACTACTGGGGCTACGTTTGCCATCAATCCAGTGTCTTGTCCATCCTTGGTCCAAAGTGATTCCGGTATCTGGGAAATCACTTCCTCTACCTTGGACGGACACCTATTTACAACAACAGTGTGTGACATTAATCTTGTTGGAGAGTCTAGCATATCCTGCGCTTCCTGAGCGTGGTTTTCGGGTATGTCCAAGAACACACCTTCAGGAGTACAGTATATGACGCATCCCATTTTGCACAGTAAATCTCTCCCTAAAAGATTAGTCGGAGCCGATGCAGCCAGCAGAAAAGAATGCTTGGTCTGCAAAGGCCCTATCGTAACCTCTGTTGGTTTGCTTAAAGGGTATTGTCGCACTACTCCTGTTACTCCCATGGCTGGAATGGTTTTACCAGTGGTTCTCATGCCCACGGTCGAATTTATCACTGACTTGGCCGCCCCCGTATCTACAAGGAAATTTAGAGATTTACCAGCTACATCAATTGTGACCTCGGGTTCACTTCCAAGGCTCGCAATTAATTTCACTTGCTGCAGACTACAGGTGTGGCCCCGCCCCTATGGTGCGTGGTGACCTCCCTGCATCGCACTGGCAGCTATTACCTGTGAAGGAGGTAAATGGGAATTATCAGAGACTTGCCAGTCTCTTCTTGGGGGATACCTTCTTGTTTCCCCTGCGTGTGGCTCATAACTCCGTCTCTGCGGTCCTTGATTCCAATCTCGTATGTCATGTCGTTGTCTAGGGTTTTTATATGCATTGTGTGGATTACTGGTGCAGTTACGTGCAAAATGACCTTCCCTATTACAATTGTAACATTTTACCGTATGTGGCTTACCACCAGGGGTCTGAGATTTAGACTGAGGCTGCCTTGTTGTAAGGGCTTGGATACTTATAGCCATCAGTTTATCACTCTGTGACTCCCTGCGTCTTGTGATGTTCCTGTCGTGCCCAACAGCAGTCTCTCTTAAGGCGGCCACCGACATACCTCTCCAGTTAGGTTGAGTGGTTTGTACCCTATTCCTTAATACCTCCTTTAAACCGTCCATCAAGACGGACACCGCTACCTCTCTATGGTGTACATTTGCCTCAATTTCCACGATCCCAGTGTATTTAGCCATTTCCTCCAGTGCCCGGTGGAAATAGTCAGCGGCAGTTTCTCCTTCCATTTGTTTGATGGAGAAGATTTTGTTCCATTTTACCACAGCTGGGAAGTATACTCCCAGCTGCAGATTGATCCTGGTTACATTATCTTGATTATACTCATCCGTAAGGGGTACTTCTTCATCTAATTTACAGTCAGCTAAAAATTTCACAGGGTCAATACTAGAGGGCAGGCATGCCCTCAGTAGTGTCCGCCAATCTTTGTTATTTGGTTCAGTGGAGTTACCCAGGTCCTTAATGAACCTCTGACATGCGGCTAAATCTTTTCTGGGATCAGGAAATTCAGACAAAATTGTTCTTAATTCTGCTCGGGACCAGGGACAGTGCATTGCAATATTCCTGATGGGTGTGACCCCATTTGTGTCGGTCTTCCCATTGGGGACTGCTATCTGTTATGATTCCAGTACTCCTGACCGGAGGAGATCTTATGACAATGGCCAGAGTACTGGAAGGGAATGCTGGTTACGGGAGCAGGAAAGACTAGTTGCCCCTGGCGCCCTAACTCTATTGTCTCACCCGTGCTATCGGAAATCCCTTGCGAGACTATGGTTTCTTGAGCCCCTGGCAGCCACGTTTGAAAGGCGGATTATGTCTGCCCAACTCCGGTGCCCCCCGGTCTTAGTGAGAGACAAAGGGAAATCCGAGGCAGGATGACGACAAGAGGACCTCTGACTACAACAGGCCAAGGGCAACAAGCTAACTAACCAAACTTGAAGTATGCGCGGAAAAACCGCCAGATAAAAGGACAACCAAAATCCACTAGTCCATTACTCCTACCCAGCACCGCTGGATACCAGAGTGGATCTGTGGGAGCGTAATCCTCCGCAAAAGCTCCGAAACACAAATAATAAGTAATAAAGCGGCCAAGCCGCAACACACGGCTACGCCGCGACTCACGAACACCACTGGATGTTTAACGGTGCTCAGTCAGGACTCTAGGAACAGATGACGACTTCCGAGTGCAGGACAACTGAGGACAGGAACGACCGGATACAGCAGGACTGGAAACACTCTCAGCAAACAGATACAGCATGCAGGAAGCTATTACCGGCGTCTGTATGAGGCACTGCAAGAGCATATAAACCGAAGCCCTCCAATCAACTGCTGCCAGTGCTGATTGCATGAATGCCGTGCAGCTGCCTTGCTGCACGGCCAGGAAACAGGTGCCCTTACTAATTTAAATGGACTCAGCAACGGGGAACGCGGTCCGCCAGTGGCGTCCCCGTTGCTAGGGTCCGTGCGGCTCCGTGCGCCCGGCGTCTAGCGTTGCCAGGGAGCCGGCGGCTGTACGCGCACGGTGTCCCTGGTTGCTAGGCGCCGGGCCGCACCGACGAGCGGACCCCGGCGCCTAACACTATCACTCTAACAGGATTAATATTAATTACTTCACTCTGGGTTGATTCTACAGTGGGTGGTGCAACAGTTTCAGCATATTGTACAGTGCCGTACTTACCTTTAGATACAACCTCACCTGTCCCTGAACTATGTGCCTTTGATACCAATCTTACTGGTTGGGTGATGCCCACTGAAGTATCGTTTATGGTGGCCGCTAGAGAGAGAGCTGAAATCGTAGTGGGCTCATCTTCCTGGTCGTATTCCTGGAGGAAGTTTAAAATGGGATACAACTTGCATGGGTTAGCGTTAGTCTCAACATTTGCATTAACTTTCATTTTACTCTTATCATTACTACATTGGTTAAGTGCACCCTTATCGTACACCCGCATGTCATTCTCTGCAGCCACTTTGTCCCCTACTATATACGGTGGTGGTGCCGTTGCTATCAGACTCCTACCAGGATTTGAATTTGCTTTCTGAGCTAATTCCTGTTGTATTTCACTTTCCTGTTGCCATACCTGTAAACAATCATAATGTCTAATCCTATGCTTTGCAGATTTTATTAGACCTATCCTTTTTCTTAGATTCTGCAATACCTCAGGGTTCAAACTGCCTACCCGGGAAACTGCTCCCCATCATCCTCTGTCATTCGTTCCCATTCTTTGCAAAATACCTGTGTGTGTGATCCGTATTTTTCACACATTATGTACCGTGCTGACCCTTTTGGCCAACAACTACCAACGTGAACCCTTGTTGGACGTCCCTTCTTTGAACAACTGGTCCCCATTGTTTGCAGATATTGCTGTCTCAGCAAATTCTTACAAAACAAACCAAGTTGCCCGCGGTAAGGCGACAGTCAAAGTTCCACTAGTGCCTTCACTCACTCTGCGCCCCAATTGGCCAATCCAATCCGTGGGATCTTTTGTAACCTCTATTTACTGGGGCGCGTGGGAGTATGCTACCCTCCCCAGTAAGTATTGGTTGTTGGAGATTTCCTGAGTGAACAGCGAAACTCCCTTAAAATAACAAAAACCTACACAAATCACGTTAGAATGTACAAATAGCGTTTATGATCCCACAGTAAATTTTAATGGGTATCAAGGTAACAAACTAATGCACACAATTACGTGCGGTCCAGTCGCACTGCGCATAAGTAACTTAATATTTATACGCTGTACGACCAACGGAATCAGTTGTTTAGGCTGCGAAACCTTCAGCCGGAGCTCAATCTATATGGGTAATACGCAAAACCCCCCGGGCTGTGCTTAAACCTTCGCAGTCGTTTTGTCTGCGGATACTACTTGCTCCTTTTACCTTGTATAATGTTAACGCGGGCAAGCCAGTCCCACGCCACCAAGTGTCCACTCACCTGATGTGGTCTCCGACGGGATCCCGATTTGTGGGTTCACAGAAAATAATACCTTTATTTCCACACACACTCCTACTCACTCATATACACACTGATCTTTCTGTACAGAAATTCCTTTCATACAGGCAGTAGTTCAATCCCTGAGTATTGCAATGGAAAAAGGTTCTCTTTTAACTAAACTTTTTGGAAAACTGAACAAACCTGTGCTATTATTCAGGTGGCTATACTATACCGCCCCCACTAAAACAATGTTATCGTGTGATTTGAGTCTCGGTGGGCGTATCCGTACGCTCCGCTGCGTAAACACGCCACGTGCGTATGCCTTTGTGTTGCGTACGTAATCTCGCACGTTGCCCGAGTCACGTATGCACAAAGTCCAGATATGCTCACAGCAACTCAACCAACACGCTTCTATCAATGTAAACGATGTTCAACTGTAATCGCTTACCGTACACCACACAGTATTTGCTATGCTGTGTGCGTGTCCTTTACAATTATTTCCTTAAAAAATTATCCTTTTTAATCTCAACTAAATAGCACCAGATTTCCTCAGCACGTTTCTAATGGCAACAAGAGAGTGAGCCGCAACAATGCAGGTGTGTGCGTGCGTGTGTGCGTACGCAAAAACAGAAATGAACAGTTTTAAAAGATAATAGCGTATTGTTCTTACCTCCGGTTCCGGATTCCACCATCACTCCTACAACGTAGCGAAACAGACGCTTATCTAGCCAGCACTACTGCCTTCCCGCCCTTGCTGGCAGATAACGTTTGTTTTCGTTAGTGCGGATATGTGGAGGACGGACGAGCCCTCAATTGATAAAGCTGATTCTTATACTCTACAACACAAGCTATTAAATCTATACCGTGAAGCCGTAATGGCCGCTGAACCTCGTGCACGTGCCACGCACTCCGTACGCTATTTGCGTAAGAATACCTTGCACGTGGTACGCAAGTTACGTACACACGCTGCGCTGGGTGTACGGAACTCACAGCGAGCGTACACACAGATAATAACCTTTTATGCCTTACACAGAGTATGCTTATACTGTAAATCTTAGTGTTAGATACTGTAATGATATAATGCTGTTTAACCTTGGTTTGTAAGCTAGTTGTTTGAGCGATTGAGATGCTCCGATTACCCTCAGTAATGTAATAAACACACAATACCTGGCTAAGGTTCCAACACCTTTACTAACAATATTTAACTAAGTAAATGGGAAAAGAAAACAGTGAACAGTTCATACACTACAGGCTAACATTAAAATCTAACAGAATAACTAAACAGAAATATACACAATAGCGAACGATCGCAAACACTAATACAACAAATAAGAATGAATGACTAACATTTAAACGGGTAACAAAGAAACATACCATACGGGGAACACTCGCAAGCGCAACCGGAATCCAGTCCTCCAATTATCTGAGATAAATGTTGAAGAGTGAGAGTACTGGCCGGTCTGGGGACAGTGACCCTTATATACACAACATACAGTGTACTACAAAGGGCCCTACAATCTTATTGTTCATTGGACACAGGAATGTCTCTCTGCACTGTAACAAAAGGTCATAGGTGGATTTGAACAGGTGGGCTGTGGCTATTACAAACTGCTCAGGTGGGAGGGAATCGCCGGATTCCCGCCGCATGGATAATGAACTGCAAATATATGAAATGTCCAGAAACTACTAATGGCCATAACTACACGCAGGAGCGATTAATCTTTACCTAACCAACACCGGATTATTGCTATTAAAATACTCTTCGGTTAGGTACCAGACACCACTGTTCAACCTTTGTACCACATAAAGAGGGATTCCCAAGTCCGTGAACAAGTCACATTAAACAAACTTACAGTTATCACTAAGGGGAACATTATCTATAAAACATACTATTTGGTTTTATTATTTAATGATTGAGTCGCCCGCTAGACGCACACAAACTCTACCGTAAATGCACATACCATGCGCTCAAGCGCACGCCCGTAGGGGCGCCGTCACGCAACTTGTGAATATGTGCACGCACGCCAGAGAAAGTGCATGTGCAGCGGGCAAGCGCATGAGGTGAATATATGGCAACGTGTAGCATGATATTTTTCTGACTTTGACAGTATGTTCTCTTATCTTTTTGTTTTTTGTTGTTTTTGTGTGATTGTATTATTTTTGTGGGGCCGCTCCCTGATATATACATGGTAGCAAAGAAGCTTTTTTCTTGCAGTTAGAATAGTTATTTTTACTGTGTGTTTACTATCTTTGGTGGCCATGGCAACGCGGGACATACATTGGCATTTTTTTATTGTTGCTTAGTGACGCGACGGACACATCCTGTCCGGCCGCGTCACCTCCGGTCATGCTATGGGTAACGGCATATGATTATAACTTATGATCGTATATAGTCTGGTGGAGCATTTATGATCATCTGATTAGTACAGGTATTAGTGTTTAGTTATGTATTGTCTCGGGCGAAGCGCTCGCAATTACTTAGCGTGTTTTGCCGAGTATGTTAGACAATAGTGTCAAGGACCTCATGTGTCCTATTTGTGATCTATAATGCCACTTCAGATGATAAGGTAAATATGTATATAAATGATTGAATTAGTAGTCCATCAAGGTTTAATAGAAACGCTTTGCTGTTGTGCGTTGTTGACAAGCCGGTTACCATTGGTAACGGCTGAGGGTTATAGTTTCCAGTTACATATTGATTTTGTTTCTGAGACCACCGGGTTTTCTATATTGTACTTATATGGCATTGTTAGAAAATATTTTAGCTTGAATCATGGCTAAATAATATAATAAGCTTTGTTTAGTCTTATCTAATGCATGGATTATCATATAATTGCGTGGTCCTTAGAAGCAGTTGAGAGTTCTTATGTTGCCTGTTAGCATTCCGTGATTCACGCTAATTGCAAACTTACCAAAACTGATGTTAATATGTACACAGTTTGCGCTGTTTATGTGGCATCATGAGTTATAATATGCTTTATTACTTACAGCGCTTACACTGCTCCCAATGTTGTTATTATTTTGGTGATGGTTCACTTGGTAACAGGCCACACACCACGCCGCCGCCCATACCCGGAAGTGGTGGGGGAAGTCATGGCCTTGTTTGGTGTGCACTGGTGCTATATAAGGTAAGAAAATGTCATTGTCTGTTGTATCCTGATGAAAGATGCTTAATAAATGCATCTGAAACGTTGACCACATATGTTGTTGTAACGGCTTTGCTTTATTGAAAAATAAAAAAACGAGTGCCGCCCGTTGACATTGCCTACATAATGTCCCTCTGGATCATGGGAGGGCACCGAGGTATCCCCAATGTTTATGTGGAGTGCCGGTCATATATGCTTTTATGTATACAGGTTGAGTATCCCTTATCCAAAATCCCATATTTTTGGGTCCCCTACTGAGATAATTACATATATAATATACACTGCTCAAAAAAAATAAAGGGAACACTAAAATAACACATCCTAGATCTGAATGAATGAAATATTCTTATTAAATGCCTTGTTCTTTACATAGTTGAATGTGCTGACAACAAAATCACACAAAAATTATCAATGGAAATCAAATTTATTAACCCATGGAGGTCTGGATTTGGAGTCACACTCAAAATTAAAGTGGAAAAACACACTACAGGCTGATCCAACTTTGATGTAATGTCCTTAAAACAAGTCAAAATGAGGCTCAGTAGTGTGTGTGGCCTCCACGTGCCTGTATGACCTCCCTACAATGCCTGAGCATGCTCCTGATGAGGTGGCGGATGGTCTCCTGAGGGATCTCCTCCCAGATCTGGACTAAAGCATCCGCCAACTCCTGGACAGTCTGTGGTGCAATGTGGCATTGGTGGATGGAGCGAGACATGATGTCCCAGATGTGCTCAATTGGATTCAGGTCTGGGGAACGGGCACGCCAGTCCATAGCATCAATGCCTTCTTCTTGCAGGAACTGCTGACACACTCCAGCCACATGAGGTCTAGCATTAGGAGGAACCCAGGGCCAACCGCACCAGCATATGGTCTCACAAGGGGTCTGAGGATCTCATCTCGGTACCTAATGGCAGTCAGGCTACCTCTGGCGAGCACATGGAGGGCTATGCGGCCCCCAAAGAAATGCCACCCCACACCATTACTGACCCACTGCCAAACCGGTCATGCTGGAGGATGTTGCAGGCAGCAGAACGTTCTCCTTGGTGTCTCCAGACTCTGTCACATGTGCTCAGTGAGAACCTGCTTTCATCTGTGAAGAGCTCAGGGCGCCAGTGGCGAATTTGCCAATCTTGGTGTTCTCTGGCAAATGCCAAACGTCCTGCATGGTGTTGGGCTGTAAGCACAACCCCCACCTGCGGACGTCGGGCCCTCATACCACCCTCATGGAGTCTGTTTCTGATCGTTTGAGTAGACACATGCACATTTGTGGCTTGTTGGAGGTCATTTTGCAGGGC
Organism: Pseudophryne corroboree; assembly: GCF_028390025.1. Taxonomy (NCBI): domain Eukaryota; kingdom Metazoa; phylum Chordata; class Amphibia; order Anura; family Myobatrachidae; genus Pseudophryne; species Pseudophryne corroboree. The sequence continues at coordinate 454,745,549 of NC_086444.1, forward strand.
TCTGGCAGTGCTCCTCCTGTTCCTCCTTGCACAAAGGCGGAGGTAGCGGTCCTGCTGCTGGGTTGTTGCCCTCCTACACGTCTCCTGATGTACTGGCCTGTCTCCTGGTAGCGCCCTTATGCTCTGGATACTACGCTGACAGACACAGCAAACCTTCTTGCCACAGCTCGCATTGATGTGCCATCCCGGATGAGCTGCACTACCTGAGCCACTTTTGAGGGCTGTAGACTCCGTCTCATGCTACCACTAGAGTGAAAGCACTGCCAGCTTTCAAAAGTGACGAAAACATCAGCCAGAAAGCATAGGAGCTGAGAAGTGGTCTGTGGTCACCACCTGCAGAACAACTCCTTTATTGGGGGTGTCTTGCTAATTGCCTATAATTTCCACCTGTTGTCTATTACATTTGCACAACAGCATGTGAAATTGATTGTCAATCAGTGTTGCTTCCTAAGTGGACAGTTTGATTTCACAGAAGTGTGATTGACTTGGAGTTACATTGTGTTGTTTAAGTGTTCCCTTTATTTTTTTGAGCAGTGTATATTATGTGTTGACAAAGCTAATTATATACCTTTTAACATAAGCTATTTACTAATACCGTGTAGCCGTAATGGCCGCTAAACCACGTGCACGTGCTACGCACTTCGTACGCTATTTGCGTACGAAGACCTCACACGTGGTACGCAATTTACGTACACACGCTGCGCTGGGTGTACGGAATACACACAGCGAGCGTACACACAGACAGTAACCTTTATAAACTTTAAACACAGAATATGCTTACACTGTAAACCTTAATACCGTGGTACTATAATGGTGTAACACTGAACCTTTGTGAGTATACAAGCTGTTTGAGCAATTGAGATGCTCTGAAACCCTTAGCACTTATATGGTGAATCACACAAACACTTGTTAAGGTTCCAACACCTTACCAGATGATTTTTAGTAAGTTAAAGGGAAAAGTACAGTTAACAGCTTATACACTACAGTCCTAACATTAATAACTAACAGAATAACTACACAGGAATATACACAATAGCGAACGATCGCAAATACTAATAAACAGAAAGAGAATAAATGGCAAACATTTAAAGGATAACAAAAGAGAACAATTGCATACACACAGAGTAACGAAATGGCCACAGAGAAACTTACACACTTGGGAATGAATCGCATGCGCTATCTGGAAACCAGCTCTCAGTCATCACGGGAAAAACCTTGTGGAGAGAAGTGAGAGCTGGTCTGGCTATGGGGGTCTTTATATACACAGCATACTGTACACTACAATGGTCCTATAATCTCATTGTTCATTGGACACAGGAATTTGTCTCTGCATTATAACAAAAGGTCATAGGTGGGTTCGTACAGGTGGGCTGTGACTATTTCAAACTGCTCAGGTGGGAGGAATCCTCAGGATTCCCGCCGCATGGATAATGAACTGCAAATACTGTAAATGTCCATAAACTTCTTTTAAACAGAACCATACGCAGGAGCGACTAATCTCTTCCTAACCAACACCGGATTGTTTCTAATAAAATACTCTTCAGTTAGGTACTAGACACCACTGTTCAACCTTTGTCAGACCCTTCGTATCATGCAAAGAGGAATCCCTATGTCCACGAACCATTTACACTAAACATACTTGCAGACATTATTAAGGGGATTAATATCTACAAAACACACTATAAAGGTTAACTATGCTATAAACGAGTCGCCCGCTACAAGCTCATAAACTCTACCGTAAATACGCATATACCGCGCGTTATCGCCGGAGCGAGCGTGCGCAATTTGCGGACATGTGCACGTACAGCAGACTAAATGCACGAGCAGCGGGCATGTGCATGGGGTTAGTATATGGCAACGTGAAGCACGATATTTTTCGACTTTGACAGTGTATATATAGATATATTAGATATATGTATATGTGTCATTATCTTAGTAGGGGAACCAAAAATGTGGAAGTCTCTGTACAGAATACTTAGAGAGATATAAGGAGCTTGCGCTTCTCTCTGGAGTGGTCAAACGTTCCTGGATTTTCTAGGCGAAAGTTCCTCCGTACCATATGACAAAAAACAAAACAATATTGTGTAGTATGTTTAAAACCAAAGTTGAATCAAAAGAAGGTAAAGGTATCTCAAAGAAGGCTTCTCCTCCACTGGCAAACGTATGGATAAATTATCGTACCATACTCACACCCAAGTGAAGTAGGGCCCTGCTCATAAAGGTTTCTTTTACAGGCCACAACAATGAGTGGTCCTTATACACCGCTATATTTCCAAGAGGTATCCAACAAGTGTTGATGATACAAAGAGATGGATAACTTTAGCTTGAACATAAAAGGTTTATTTTCCTATGGCGTAGTTCTTTCTCGTATATTCATTCCATAAACTCTTAACCGCTCATCATACCAATTTTGGGATATGTTGGGATAAATGAGAATCTGGACAATATCTAAACTAGGAGGTAGCTCACATAAGCAGCCACAGCAGGGCAGCATGCCCTGCTGTGGCTGCTTATGTGAGCTTCATGTATGAGCTGTCCAGTGTCCACCAGATACTGTGAATTGCTCTTGATACTGTGGACTGGCTTCACAAAGAAGCCCTCCCTCCTACTGTAGATATTGTCCAGATTCTCATTTATCCCAACATATCCCAAAATTGGTACGATGAGCCTCCCTGATGGTACTGCATGATGGATGAGTACCTGCCTGTATTTCTCCAGCTACTGGAATATATGGAGAGCTAATGATCCTGATCATAAGGAAAATACTTGCCTGCCTACTGCTTCTGGCTCATTATCCAGACTAGGATACACAGCAGCTGCGATAGGGACCCCCCGGCAGCGCCAACGTCGCAGACAGGCAGTGGCAGAAGCTGCCTGTCTGTCCTCAGTGTGAAGAATTCAATTAGAATTTAAAAAAAAAATCTAAATAAATAAAGAAGCCCTGAGGAGAAACCCAGTAGTGAACTTGGATGGGGAACATAGAAGAGGAAGAGTTATCACACTTCTAAAATTTAAAGTGCCAGCTCCCGGCTGTACCGCCTATATCCTCACTGTAAAGTGCACTCCAGTGTCCCTTAGTAGATGAAGGAGAAAGACAATTGAAGAGAAGAACAATCATAATATCTTTTGGTTTAACAAAATGTCATCTGCATTCTTCCATCGTCAAAGAAGCCACCTTGCGCAGATACAATCGCCAAACGTGTGGTATTTTCTACAAAGGAAATCAAAAATTGTTTGGGAAGTTGTGGCGGTATGGTTTGAGTCATTATTGCTGTACGATGAACCCATGACCAACCAGGTATATACCGGAGGTATTGCAAAATACTGTGGTAGCGCTTTTGGTGCAGGGTTGCAGTCACCCTGTAAGTTGCCAACTCAGGATTCATAAAAATCCAAACCACGATGAATTGCAAGTCCCCGACTTGCGCTCCATCAAAATCTAAGCAATCATCGATTTCCCTGTATGTTTGACAGTTGGTGTTCATAGCATATGCGCAGTGGAGATTCTGATTCCCGTTCGTGTATGGACAGTAACATCTATTAAGAACTGCGCATTGCCAGTTGACTGAAATGTTGCTTATGCATCCCAATACTCAGGTCCACATCTATGCATAAAATATCGGCATACTAGAACCATAGAGTGTTTAAACTTAGTGGGCCAAATGTAAAAGAGTTAAGAGTTTCAGAAAGTGGGAGATTTGGTAAGGTTTTGCAGTTTTTTTTTAAAGTGGCAATCATTTACACAACAAGTTAAACTTGGTTTTGCAGTGTAAACGATTGCCACTTTAAAATAAAAATGAAACACTATTACATTTGGCCCTATATGAGTTTGACAAGTCTATATTCATTCGTTTATATGTATTGGTATCTACAAGCCTCAACAAGGTAGCACCCTCATGTTTAAAATTAGGGTGTGTAGTCTAGCCCTTCCTAGGGCGCGCCTATCGCCGAGAGCGCCTCCGTCTCTGAAGAATGGGAGCGTCTCTGTACACTCCTGACATGACTAGGCGGATGGATCGCCTAGTCATACCAGGAGTGCTCGTTTGGAATGGGGCCGCCTCAGATAAGCGAGGCTCCATCTGTATATATTTTTTCACTCCTGTAATTGATCTGGAGAATCATGGGAAGCCAGTGCCCCTGATATCTGTTCCTGGTATTTATTTATCACAAGCGCTATGTACCTAAGGTAGTTCTTTGAGTTACCTATGTGGTATGTGTGTTTTCTATTTCCACTTTAAGGGGGGGTATCCAATTAGCTGCGAAAAAACATTGGGAGTAGAAAACGGACGTTATTTTTCACAATTTTGCCAGTGTTTCTCAGAAAAAAAATTCAGACTATCCTATTAGGATCACCCAAAATAAAATACAATACATTTTCTCACAAAAACACACAGGTTTAGTAAAATCTGTGTTTTCCCCAGCCGCAGCCCGGTTACTGCAGGTAAACGGGGCCGCTCTTAGGGATTTGGTTTTGCCTATCCAAATTGGATAGCCCCCGATGAGACAATTACTAATGGACATTTACCACGGGTAATTGGATAACCCCATTAATGAGATCTTTAATGCACTAGGAGGTGCCTCTTGCCTTTATTATACCACAGAAACATCACCTATTTGGAATATAGGACCTGGCTGTGGTAGCCACTGGAAGATCCGGGGAGTTCACTATAGAGAAGAAAATTCACTTCACTGATTGTATGAGAGAACACTGTTCTGGATTTGTGTTGATTACTGAAATTAAGCGCCAACCACCACCATTTTTTATATATATATATATATATATATATATATATGTTTTTTTAGAGAAAGCTATAGATACTGCAGATATAGCTAGATATATAAAATAGCTCCAAACTACCACCGCTGAGATTGAACCGTATTCTTCAGGGTCAAAGTACCCTGCTGATAGCTACTTTTTGGCTTCCTTTTTACTCAAGGAAGGCCCCAACACTGGCTCAACTATAACATTCCTAGGACTCTAGCTGGTAGGGTTAGTGGATGATGGAACCTACAGACCTTTTTAGTTTACCTAGCAACGTTCCAAGACAAATACCGAATGCACTCAGGCCCTCTCTGCATTTCTCCACCAGGATAGGTAGGCAGGAAATGCATTCCAATTGTTAATAACAGAGAGCGCAAAAGGAATTAAAACCTATACAATGCTTTAATATTCAGAATTCATCCAATAAAAGTACATTAAAATATAGACCAATGAGATACCTCAAAGATCATTAGTTGATGCGTACCATTGCTATATAGTGAACAGAGATTTCACTTTGTATATCCAAATCCGCATGGTCCTTGGTTTCCTGCCTTCTGAGGAAACCGTTTGACAACAAATGGAGAAACGCGTCAAGGCTGTGGGCCATTGATATTGCCAACATCGGAGTTCACCGAACTTATTTTTCTGAGGACCACATAAGGAGATCTCTACAACCACAACAGCACCCTCCCTCCCTCTCCGGGCTCCCGTTAGATCGCTGGTCTCTGGCAGCGGAGATATCATCGCTAATAGCACAGCCATGGACTTCAATTTATACATTGCATGCCGGACTCGGCAGGGAGTGCCATCCCGCTACTGGAGGACAGTGTACTATACTCATATTGCGGTGAGCCCAAATATAATCTAAAAAGGGGAGGTCGAGCATAGTGCACTGTGGATATACAAGTGTGAGATCCTACTATTATTTATCCTTTCATTGTTCACCATCTTTAGAGGATTATATCAGTATTGGTCAGAACTGTGTCAAAGAGGACTATCACTCACCAAGAACTGTGCAGATTTGGATATCTCTGTTCACTATATAGCAATGGTACCCATTGACTAATGATCTTTGAGTTATCTCATTGGTCTATACTTTAATTTACTTTTAGTGAATTAATTCTGAATATTAAAGCATTGTATACATTTTAATAATTCCTTTTGAGTTCTCTATAATTAACTACTGGGTTAGCTAGAACGTGTAATCCAGACTGGAAGCTGCACATTTATTCTTTGCAACATTTTTTTGTTTGTTTGAACTATAATTTGCGCCTGGTAATTTTCATATTTACAGTATATAGGATACGCATTCCACAGACCGCACAGTTCAAGCATTACAATGAGGGATTAAATTGTAGAGGGTGTCACCTGGAACAGAACAGCAATGTAGACAGAGCAGGACGAGTCTCAATATTCTGTAGGCAATAATGTTCGCAGTGAGGTTTTTTTCCAATACCCTAACTTCTGGCTGGAACATAAACCACCATGTGCATATATACCTGGAGTGACAATATAATGGATTCCCAATTAAGTTTAGGATCAGACGCACCTACCTCCAGAATGGAAATCTGCATGGTTGATATGCCACCTGCCAACATTATGTCAATGTTGATGGTGTGAAATCCGTCCTCCCGTCCATGTTGACATTCTGAATGTTGACAAATTCAGACACACATAGTGGAAAACTGGACCATGGTGCACACCAGGGAGTGAAAATTATGTAAGAAAGGACATTATCTGGATTCTGGAAGATGCTTTGATGCACATCTACTTGTGGCTTATACATAAATGGTAGCAGTGCACAGGTAGATTAGCTGGGAACCTCTATGTTATGACTAAACAACATCCACATTGAAAAGTACTAAATCTATCACTTAGCCAAGGGGGTAATTCAGATCTGATCGCAGCAGCAAGTTTGTTAGCAATTGGGCAAAACCATGGGGGTAATTCCAAGTTGATCGCAGCAGGATTTTTGATAGCAACTGGGCAAAACCATGTGCACTGCAGGGGAGGCAGATATAACATGTGCAGAAAGAGCTAGATTTGGGTGGGTTATATTGTTTCTGTGCAGGGTAAATACTGGCTGCTTTATTTTTACACTGCAAATTAGATTGCAGATTGAACACACCACACCCAAATCTAACTCTCTCTGCACATGTTATATCTGCCTCCCCTGCAGTGCACATGGGGGGTCATTCCGAGTTGTTCGTTCGTTATTTTTTTTCGCAACGGAGCGATTAGTCGCTAATGCGTAATGTCCGCAGTGCGACTGCGCCAAGTAAATTTGCTATGCAATTAGGTATTTTACTCACGGCATTACGAGGTTTTTTCTTCGTTCTGGTGATCGTAATGTGATTGACAGGAAGTGGGTGTTTCTGGGCGGAAACTGGCCGTTTTATGGGTGTGTTTGAAAAAACGCTACCGTTTCTGGGAAAAACACGGGAGTGGCTGGAGAAACGGAGGAGTGTCTGAGCGAACGCTGGGAGTGTTTGTGACGTCAAACCAGGAACGACAAGCACTGAACTGATCGCACTGGCAGAGTAAGTCTCGAGCTACTCAGAAACTGCACAGAGAAGTCTTTTCGCAATATTGCGAATCTTTAGTTCGCAATTTTGATAAGCTAAGATTCACTCCCAGTAGGCGGCGGCTTAGCATGTGCAAAGCTGCTAAAAGCAGCTTGCGAGCGAACAACTCGGAATGAGGGCCATGGTTTTGCCCAGTTGCTATCAAAAATCCTGCTGCGATCAACTTGGAATTACCCCCCATGTGCACTGCAGGTGTTGCAGATATAACATGTGCAGAGAGAGTTAGATTTAGGTGGGTTACATTGTTTCTGTGCAGGGTAAATACTGGCTGCTTTATTTTTACACTGCAATTTAGATTTCAGATAGAACACACCCCACCCAAATCTAACTCTCTCTCTGCAGATGTTATATCTGCCCCCTTCCTGCAGTGCACAAGGTTTTGCCCAACTGCTAACAAATTTGCTGCTGCGATCAACTCTGAATTAGGTCCCAAGATCCTTAAAACAACTTAACTGACAATTTTTCCCTTCAAAAGTGTTAAAATACATTTTAAAAAACAATGTTATTTAATAAAGTTGAAAAAGTATTTTTTAAAATATTTAAACATTATATTATGCACATCTGCAGAACGGATCTCCTCATCAAAAGGTGGGACAGCGCAGTTGCATGAAATCTGACCATGCCAGTTAAGTGGTTAAAAACCCAGGTGAGTACAGAGACAATTTTCTATGAATTATAATTTAGGAATACATAGGTCAGCTTTATCTTTAGTGAGAAGTAAAATATACAGGTTGGGTATGAAGGGAAGACGAGAGGCATTACTGAAATTACTGTAGGGCATATTTTCCTAATCTTTGGCTGTAGTTGGGTGCAATCTCATTTTTAGCAACAATTGTGAGCAACGTGGTATGTCAGCAAATTCATACATAAAATCTCTTCCTCATAATCCATCTTGGGGACGATGTGTCATGACCTCTGGGTTAGAGTGAGGGCTATAGAGGTTAGGCACAAAAAAACACTAAAAGTAGACTCCTCTCTCTCTAACTCCTCTCACCTCAAGAAGCCTCAGTCTACGTTTAGCCAAGCCAAATGGAGGAAGCATACAAAAAACAAAATGTAAGAAAACCAGTCAAGAAGGGAGGGATCGCAGCGTCCCCCAGATGGATTCCGAGGAAGAGATTTTACGGTGAGTAAAAAATCCCATTTCCTCGATCATCCATCTGGGGGACACTGCGGAAATCCCAAAAGCTACAGATGGAGCCTTCCTTATCCTTGCCTGATCCGTCCACCTAGTCACGCCGGGAGTGCACAGAGCCGCTTCCCATTGTAAGCATCTCTGGGCGCACACGCCCGTCCAGACGGACACGCTCACAGCGTCCGGGCGCGTCTAGTCACAAACAGAGCCACGACTAGCGTGGCTCCATCTGTAACTAACAAAGAGGGGGGCATCTGGCGTAGCCGCAACTAAGACAATAAGATCAAACCGAGATTCCTCCAAACCACAGGTATGGAACTGATCAAATTTAGTAAAGGTGTGCACAGACGTCTAGGTGGCAGCCCTGCACAGCTGTTCCACGGACACACCACGGCAAACCGCCCAATACGCCCCCAACAGCGGGAGTTAAATGAGCTCTCAGTGGAACCGGAACAGACTAATCCGAAGATACATAAGCCTGATGGATAGTTGACGTGACCCAACAAGCCACAGTGTTTTTGGAAGCTGGCCAACCCTGCTCAGGGGGATCCACAAGGACTAAAAGACTCCGTGTGGCGCAACAACATTGTGCGAGATAAAGCACGAACAACGTCCAACAATGCCAGGAAAGAAGCATCCTGCAAAGAGGAATTAGGTGGAGCAAAGGCTGGCAGAACAATGACAGAACGCAGACACCACCTTTGGCAAAAAGGAAGGCTTTGTTCTCCAAACCTATACGGTCAGAAGGAAAAAAGTGAGAAGAGGTGGCTTGCAAGACAAGGTGACCAGCTCGGAAACCCGCCGAGCAGAAGCAATTGCCAAGAGAAATACCACCTTTAAAGTCAGAAAACGCATGTCCATCGACTCCAGAGGTTCTAATGGTGGTTTTTGAAGGGCCGTAGGGACCAAATTTAAATCCCAAGGAGGAACAGGTGGAACATAAGGAGGCTGTATTCTCAGAACACCTTGAAGAACACAGCGGACATCCGGAAGGTTAGCAAACAGTCTCTGGAAAAGAACCGATAAGGCAGAGACCTGTCCCTTGAGAGAGGAGAAGCGGAGTCCTTTTGACAACCTCTCTTGGGGAAAAGCAAAGAGGTGCGGAAGGCAAAATACCTTTGCCGAGAGCCCCTTCCGCTCACACCAGGAGATGTACAAACCCCAAATCCGGTAATACATTTTGCTGGTGACTGCCTTCCGAGCATGAAGCATCGTATTCACCACAGAAGATGACAAAACTTTTGACCTTTAGATGTTGGTTTCAAGAACCACGCCGTCAAAGCCAGACGAGGTAAATCTTGGTGATGACATGGCCCTTGAAGGAGGAGGTCTGGTCGAAGTGGAGGGCGGTAAGGGGGCTCGGCCACCATGCAGACGGGGCCAATCCAGAGCAATGAGAATGACCGGAAAAGCTTTTCTCTTCACCGGCTGAAACACTCAAGTGAAGAATCAGTATTCGGGACTGGAGGTCCATCACCTTGTCCTGAGGGAGAAAGACTCTTTGAATCCTGATGTCGAAGAGCAGGCCCAGGAACACTAACTGCTGCGATGAAAGAAGTCTTGACCTGGGAAAACCGATCAGTCACCCGAGGGATTGGAGCGTGTCTAATGTCAGGTCTATGTGGGACCGGAGCAGAGTCTCAGACGGAGCTTTGAGTAGCAAGTTGTCGAGGTAAGGGGTGATGTTGACGCCCTCCTTTCGTAACAAGGCAATCCCATGAGCCATTATTTTTGTGAACACTCTGGGAGCCGTGGAGAGACCAAAAGGAAGGGCCTGGAACTGATAGTGGTAAGAGCCCACCGCAAAGCATAGAAGATGTTGGTGTCCCTTCCAAATTGGGATGTGGAGGTATGCGTCCTTTATGTCAACGGAAGCCAAAAATGTATTTGCTTCCATGGCCAAGATGACTGATCGGCTAGACTCCATCTTGAACTTGTCCAAGTGAAGATAAGAGTTTAACAGCTTTAAGTTGAGGATTGGGCGAAACGAGCCGTCCGGCTGGTCTACCAGAAACAGAATTGAGTAGAACCCGAGGCCTCGCTAATGATTCGGAACCGGCACTATGACCCCTGCTTCGGAGAGAGAAGAAACAGCCTGAAGTAAGGCCAGTCTTCGGACCGGGTCCTGAGGAAGAGGGGTCCCAAAAAATCTGTGGGGCATGTGAGTCTGAATGTCCAGAATATAACCCCTGGATACAATGTCGCTTACTCACCGATCCGGTTTGGAGTTCAGACAAACTTCTTGGAACAAAAGTAAGCACGTGCCTACCACCTGGGGTCTGATGGCATGACTGAGATAATCTTGCCGAGGCTGTACCAACCAGCTTAGGTCCCGGTCGACAAGTACCCTGGGAGCTTCGTCCCCGGAAGGCAACTCTGTGGGTGAAGCGGGAATGTCCTCGAAAGGACTGGAAAGAAGAGAAGGTGCCCCTGCCCTGAGGCTGAAAGTACTGAAATCTGGAAGGCTTCGACTTGGGCTTCAGCACCGGAAGATAAGGACTCTTTCCACCAGTAGCCTTGTTGATAATCTTCTCCAGCTCCGTACCAAATAAGAATTCCCCATCAAAGGGAAATGCCTACAAAGTGCATTTGGATTCCGAATCGGTATTCCAAGAACGCAACCACAGAGAGCAATGTGCAGTAATAGCCAGGGCGGAGATGCAAGCCTGTAGGGAAAAAGAATCCAATAAAGCACTGGTAACACAAGACAAGGCCTCCGTGACCTGGGTGGTCAGTGGAAGGACCTGAGTGGGATCCCCACATTGTACACCTGACACAATCTGTGTAATCCATTCAACGGCCTTAACGACCCATGCACTGGTCAGGATGGGGCGCAAGGTCACCCCCGTCAGAGTAAAAATAGATTAAGACTGCTTCACTATCCACTGGATCCTTTAAGGTGGCTGTTTGTAGTGGGAATAACGGTCGTCTTTGCCAATCTTGTGATGGGTGCGTCCACTTTAGGCGGAGACTCCCAAAATTTTGTGTCCTCGTCTCTTAAGGGGTATAACACCCTAAGCTTTTTGGGGACATGGACCTTTAAGTTGGGCCTCAAACAGGCTTCCTTTAATTCTTCATCAAAATGTGAAAATGGAGGGAAAAAAGCCACCTGAGCCTTCCTTCTTTTGAAGAAGTGGAAGTTGACTCCAGTACCGAGGTTTCCTCGAGCTGTAACATCTGACGAACAGCATCAATTAAAAGCTTGACCCCAGAGTCTGTAGAAGACTCATCTTCCCAATCTGTGTCTTCCTCGTGTGAGGAGGCATCTGAATTTCGATCATCACCCGGAAAGGAAACCGGAGAGGAAGCCGGCCTGCGCCTGAAGAGGCCACTATTTTGTTCAAAGAAGTGGTCATGTCAGATAAACATTTACCCATATTACGTGCCCATAGGGGCTCCTCAGCTGCAGCAGAGGGTGTAACTCCAGAAGCAGCTGTTGCACCATCAGTGCCCCTAGCCTGGTGTAGTTCAGCTATAGCATCTGCCATAAATCTGGCCCATGGAGGCATATCTGACTGTACTATTGAAATGCCAAGAGTAGACACTGTGTGCTACAGCACAGGATGAGCAGAGAGTACCTGGGTCTGTGCAGCTCTTAGGTCATTTCTTAGCACATTGTGCACAAGAGAAAAACTGCAGTGCCTGTTTTGGATTTAGACCCTTTTTCTGACATTGTAAACAATTATAAGGTGGTATCCAAAACAGTGTTTCTAACAAATCATCAGTGAAGATTGTGAAGAAAGCAGTACCTGTGGGCTAACTACAGTATAATGTAAGAGTCCCACTACAGCAGTGTAATATGTGTGTAAAGAAAAAAAAGAACTACACTCAGTGGGCCAAGTACTAACAAGTCCCACAATACTTGCTGTTTGTTTCAGTATCCCTGTGTGCACAGGATGATGCAGCGTTCCCCCAGCGTGCTGTATCTGTGCAGGATAGGAGAGAGAACTGCGTTCCTGAAAGGCTGCCCGGGGCGGAGCTAGTAGAATGCTGCCTTTGGAGAAAACTGAGCGGGGAAACACCTGCCCGCGGGAGCAGATGGGGGGCAGTGCTAAGACACAGGGGAGAGAAAGAAAATGGTGGTGCCACATTACAGGGCGGGGCTTAGCGGCGTCAGGAAGCGGGACCCCAGTGTTGTTGAAGTAGAGGAGCGCTGGGAGCTTGCACACAGAAACAGAAAAGGCCAACAGCCCAGCGTTGCTGAAGCAAGATGTGGCTGTTCTTTACCTGAACCAGAGCCTCCTCAGATTCCTATGATCCAGGAAGGGGGAAAGGGACCAATGGACCTCAGTAGTTTAGTGACTCACCCAGAGGCAGGACAGAGTGAGAGGGTAGCTCACAGAAGCTCTCTCTAAACTAAGTAAATTCCCTCTGGTGGTGCTTGTCACCTGTAGCAGGGACTAAGCTCCCACTTATCATGAAAACAAACCTAACTAAAAAATCTAGGAGACAGAAAAAAAGTGTTCCTTCAAGGCACAAAAAACTAGACTGAGGCTTCTGGAGGTGGGAGGAGTCGGCTATTAGTGTTTTTTGTGCCTAACCTCCATAGCCCACACTCTAACCCAGAGGTCATGACGCAGCGGCCCCCAGATGGATGATAGAGGAATACCAAGCAATAAAACATACTTTTCCATTAAAGTTTATAGTCTGTCATAAATTGTTCAAACTCTGTGGCCGTTTATGGAGTAGTAGTACATAAGGGTTACTACAAGTCAAATGTCATTTTCCTGGTAAAAGAAATAGAGCAATAAAGGCAGAACAAACCTGTCCAGAAAATACTTCAGCCATTTAAGTACAAATGAACTATAAACTCTATATACAGATGTATCGCGTTACATCTAGCCTCCATGTATGTTAAACGGCCCTTCGGTAACACTGAAGGTCTTTACGTGCAATCCTAGAAAACTCTGTAACGTAACATTTCATATGCATTGCGACTAAGACGCATTTTCTGAAAAAAAAAAAAAAAAAAAGCCGGAGGCTACCGGAGTTGCATGGGACCTGTCCGCTAACTCACACCAGACATCTCCCACTACGTGGCGTATTAAGGCAAGATGTAGGACGACACATCTTGTCAAAGTCGGAAAAATATCATGCTACACGTTGCCATATATCCACCCCATGCGCGTGCCTGCTGCACGTGCACATTCTCTCCCGTGCGTACGGATACTCGCAGCTGCGTGATGGCGCCTCCTCGGCCATGCGCTCGAGCGCGTGGTATGTGCATTTACGGTAGAGTTCGTGTGCGTCTAGCGGGCGACTCAATCGTTAAATAATAAAACCAAATAGTATGTTTTATAGATAATGTTCCCCTTAATAATGACTAAGTTTGTTTAATGTAAGGGGTCGCTGGACAGAGGAATTCCTCTTTGCATGGTACGAAGGGTCAGACAGGGTTTGAGCAGCTGTGTCTGGTACCTAACTAAAGAACATTTTATTAGAAACAATCCGGTGCTGGTTAGGTAAAGATTAATCGCTCCTGCGTATAGTTATGGCCATTAGTATTTTCTGGACATTTACTATATTTGCGATTCATTACCCATGCGGCAGGAATCTTCAGATTCCCTCCCACCTGAGCAGTTTGATATAGTCACAGCCCACCTGTTCAAACTAACCTATGACCTTTTGTTATGATGCGAGGAGACATTCCTGTGTCCAATGAACAATGAGATTATAGGTCCCTTTGTAGTGTACTGTACGCAGTGTATATAAGATCAGCCAGCCTGGGCAGCTCTCTCACTCTCCACAAACGGTTTTCATCTTGACTAACTTGGAGCTGGTACCAGAAGCTGCGCAGCGATCGTTCCCAGTGTGTGTAAGTTATTCTGTGTAACCAACTTGTTCTCTGTTTGTATTGGCCATACTCTCTCTCTCTGTTATAGTATAGGATTGTGACGCTATTGTATATTTCTGTCTAGATATTCTGTTAGAATGATATGTTAGCTTGTAGTGTATGACTTGTAAACTGTTTCCCCTTTTCGATATAACTAAAAGCTTGTTAGTAAAGGTGTTGGAACCTTAGCAAGGTATCGTGTGTTTATTATATTGCAGAGGGTAATAGGAGCATCTCAAACGCTCAAGCAGCTTTAGCATTAACAAGGTTAAGCAGCGTTACATCGCTACAGTATTTCAGTACAAGGTTTACAGTATAAGAGTATCCTTTGTGTGTGTTACATTCAAGGTTTACCGATTGTCATCCCGTGAGCGTCTGCACCGCTCGTGTTCTCCTCGTGGACTCGAGCGTCCGCTACGCTGGTAGCGTAGCATTACGGTAGTCGGCCGCCTATAGCATGCTCGACACCACGCATTAAGCTGTGAGCGAGCGTGTCGCATGTGCGTCTCGATCACGGCCGAGCGTATGCTACGCTAAGTGCGTACCCTTACGGTACCCCACACGCCAATTGCGTACTGAGTCTCTTACCCATTTATAGTGAATGTTATAAGATAAATAGTTAGCTTTATCAATTGGCGGCTCGTCCGTCCTCCACATATCCGCACTAGCGAACACAGACTTTATCTGTCAGCAAGGGCGGGAAGGCAGTATCCCTTCGTATCGGGATACAGTAGTGCTGGCTAGATAAGCGTCTGTTTCGCTACGTTGAAGGAGTGCTGGTGGAATCCGGAACCGGAGGTAAGAACAATACGCTATTGTCTTTTAAAACTGTTTATTTCTGTTTTGCGTACGCACACACCTGTATTTCTTTTCATTTGTGTATTTTCACATATCACTTTCCTGTTTGCCATGTCACAATTGATAACGTGCTGAGAAAGAGGTGTTGCTATTGGTAGTTAAAAGTAATATTAATACGTTAAGGAGTAATTTGTAAAACACGCGCACGGCTTGCCTAAGATACAAGGAAGTTCGGTGTGGTGTTCGGTAGATGATTACAGTTAAAGATCATCTACATTGATATAAACGTGTTAATTGTATTTCTGTGGATATACCTGGCTTGCGTACACGTGTCTCTAACAAAGGGCGTGACTAGCGTACGCGACGCAAGGGCCGACGCACGGAGCGTATATTACGCAACGGAGCGTCTGGGTACGCCCACATAATACAAATCACACGATAGTATTGTTTTAGTTAGGCGATAAGGAGGCAACGCGATAATAGCGCAAATCGATCTCAGTGTCCAAAATTTTAAGCTAATAGATCCTTCTCTAGTTGCAACTCCTCGGGATTAGCCTGCGATACTGAATGAAAGGGATTTCTGCGCAGAAACGAAAGAAAAGAGTATATGAGGTGAAAGTGTGTATACATATATATAAGTTTCTAATTTTTGGGGTTGAACCACAGGAAATCATTGAGTTCTCGTGAGGTACATACGTGTAAGTGACTGCACGGTGGCTTGGGAGTCATCCCTTGTTAAACATTTAAAAAAAGAGCATTAGAGTATAGCAGACCAGGAGGTCTACTGTAGCACAGACCAGGAGGTCCAGACAGACCAGGAGGTCCAGGTACAGCAGGCTAAGAAGTCCGCTATAGCTAAAGAGTAAAAGAGCACAACACCAGAAAGGGTTGGTGCGGTACCCATATAGGCCATTAAGCTCAGGCTGAAGGAATTTGCAGCCACATTTTTCGATTCCACTGGTCGCTCCGCACATAAGATTAGTTGCTTATGTGCAGAACGATTGTACCGCACGTAATTGTGTGCATTAGTTAGTAACTTGACCCAGTACCATTTGCGTACGCTAGAGGGGTCATAAACGCTATTTGTACATTCTAACGTGATTTGTGTAATTTTTTTTATTTTAAGAGAGGTTCGCTGGTCACTTGGGAACTATCCAACAACCAATAGTTACTGGAAAGGGTTAAGTGCTCTGCGGATCATACCCACATGTTCCAGTAAATAGAGGTTCAGGTCGCAGGGGCCCTAGGTCGAGTACGCCAGCGCTAAGGCAGTGTGTGGGCGTATTGGTCGACGTGGGCGAGTGAGTGGAGTACTCGGTAAACTTCCGCCGCCGGCCTACCCCGGACATCTTGGTTTTTGTAAGGATTCACTGAAGGCCCTGATTTGAAGGTCAGAGGTAGTGAAAGCAACACCTGCAAAGATGGGGGCCAGTTGTTCAGGTAGGGGGCGATCAACCTCGGTTCGGGTTGACTTAATAAACCGACCAATCGGGTCGGCAAGGTATGTAATGTGTGAGAAATACGGTTCACACACAGAAGTTTTGTGCGATGAATGGGAAAGAATGACTGTGCACGATAAGGAAAAGTTCCCACGGGTAGGCAGTTTTAGTCCAGAGGTGTTACAGAATCTAAGGAGAAGGATAGGTCTCATTAAATCTGCAAAGAGACGGATCAAACATTATGATTATTTACAGTTATGGCAACAGGAAGGTGAAATACAAAGAGGATTGGCTCAAGCGGGTGGATATAACCCTATCAGAAAACTGATAGCCACCGCGCCACCACCACCATACATAACGGGAGAGAAGGTGGTTGCAGAGAATGGCACACTGGTGAATGATAAACATGCACTTAGTAACTGTATAAATGTTAAGATTAATGTAACCAAGATTGTTGATGCTAATATTAACCCGTGCAAGCTGTACCCTGTTTTAAACTTTCCCCAGGATTGTGACCAAGAGGATGAGCCAACAACAATATCGGCACTCTCTCTAGCAGCCACCATAGCAGAAACAACAGTGGGCACGTCCCAACCAGTAAGAGCAGTATCAAAGGCCCCTAGTGGAGGGACAGGTGAGGTCGTATCAACTGGTAAGTACGGCACCATACAATATGCTGAAACCATTTCACCACATGCTGGAGAATCTACTCAGAATGATGTTATTGAACTTAATCCCGTTAGGGTAATTGCAGTGCCAAATGGGAAAACTGACACTTCAGGAGTCACTCCTGTCAGACACATCGCCATGCACTGCCCCTTTTCTCGAATGGAATTAAGATCAATGGTGTCTGAATTCCCTGATCCTAGGAAAGATCTAGTTGCAAGCCAGAAATACATTAGAGAGCTAGGAAATATTGTGGAGCCCAATAACAAAGACTGGCAGATATTGCTGAGGGCATGTTTACCCTCCAATGTCGACTCAGCAAGATTTTTAGCTGACTGTAAATTAGATGAAGAGGTACCCCTTACGGATATGTACAACCAAGATAATGTAAAGAGAATAAATTTACAGTTAAAAGAGTATTTTCCAGCTGTTGTCAAATGGAACAAAATTTTCTCCATCAAACAGAAAGAGGGAGAAACAGCTACTGATTATTTTCATCGGGCACTACAGGAAATGGCTAAGTATACAGGCATAGAAGACATTAAGACAAATGTGAATCATAGAGAAGTAGCAGTATCTGTGTTAATGGATGGTTTAAAGGAAGTATTGAGGACGAGGGTACAGACCACCCAACCATGTTGGCGAGGTCTGTCGGTGGCTACTTTGAGAGAGGCCGCTATTGATCATGATCGGAATATCACCAGACACAGGGAGTCACAAAGTGATAAATTAATGGCCGTAAGTATACAGGCCCTGACCACAAGGCCACCTCTGTATAAATCTCCGACCCCTGTGGGTAAGTCAAATATGGTAACTTGTTATTACTGTCATAAAGAGGGACATTTTGCACGAGACTGTAGATCAAAGAATGCACAAAAATCATATCAACCCCCTAGACAACGACATGACACACGAAATTGGGATCAAGGACCGCAGAGACGGAGTTATGAGCCACACGCAGGGGAAACAAAAAGGTATCCCCCAAAAAGAGACTGGCAAGTCACTGATAGTTCCCATTTACCCCCTTCACAGGTAATAGCTGCCAGCGCAATGCAGGGAGGCCACCACGCACCATAGGGGCGAGGCCACACCTGTAATCTGCAGCCAGTGAAATTAATTGCGAGCCTTGGAAGTGAACCCGAGGTCACAATTGATGCAGCTGGTAAATCTCTAAATTTCCTTGTAGATACGGGGGCGGCCAAGTCAGTGATAAATTCGACCGTGGGCATGAGAACCACTGGTAAAACAATTCCAGCCATGGGAGTAACAGGAGTAGTACAGCACTACCCTTTAAGCAAACCTGCAGAGATTACGATAGGGCCTTTGCATACCAAGCATTCTTTTCTGCTGGCTGCATCGGCTCCGACTAATCTCCTAGGGAGAGATTTACTGTGCAAAATGGGATGCGTCATATACTGTACTCCTGAAGGTGTGTTCTTGGACATACCCGAAAACCACGCTCAGGAAGCGCAGGATATGCTAGACTCCCCAACAAGATTAATGTCACACACTGTTGTTGTAAATAGGTGTCCGTCCAAGGTAGAGGAAATGATTTCCCAGATACCGGAATCACTTTGGACCAAGGATGGACAAGACACTGGATTGATGGCAAACGTAGCCCCAGTAGTTGTGCAAGTAAAAGATGGTAGGATAGCTCCAAAAATCCCACAATATTCTCTGAAGCCAGAGGTGGAGTTAGGAGTTTTCCCTGTAATAGAGCGCTTGCTACAACAGGGCATTCTGGTAAGAACGTCCAGCACTGCCAATAGTCCCATCTTCTCTGTTAAAAAGAGTGGGGGGAGGGGTTACAGATTAGTGCAGGATCTAAGAGGGATCAACAAAATAGTTGAGAGTCAATTCCCTGTAGTGCCAAATCCAGCTGTCATCCTTATGCAAATCCCTCCCACTGCAACATTTTTCACTGTGATTGACCTCTGCTCCGCCTTCTTCTCGGTACCTCTGCACCCTGACAGTCAATACTTATTCGCATTCACATACAGAGGAGTTCAGTACACTTGGACTCGATTACCACAAGGTTTCATAGACAGTCCAAGTATTTTCTCACAGGCCCTGCATGATTGTTTACAGTCTTTCCAACCAGAGAGTGGATCAATATTGATACAGTATGTGGATGATTTACTGCTGTGCTCAGATTCACTGGAAGCGTCCCTGAGAGATACGAAACAACTCCTGTTTCATCTTTCAGACACAGGACACAAGGTTTCCAAGGACAAGTTACAATTATGCCAGACCCATGTGAAGTATTTGGGACACTGTCTAACACAAGGACTGAGACACCTTACCGCTGATAGAATTCAAGCAATTCGTGACATGACCCTGCCACAAACCCAGCAACAGATTAGAACGTTTTTAGGAATGTGTGGGTATTGCCGTAACTGGATCCCAGGTTTTTCCATACTAGCCCTACCTTTGCAGGAGATGGTCTCCTCAAACAAACCTGATCGGATTTCGCACACAGACGAATCTGAGATGGCATTTGAGAGACTTAAACAGTGCCTAACGCAGGCACCAGCATTAGGTATGCCTGACTATGGGAAACCCTTTGAGCTGTACGGAACAGAGAGTGCTGGGTGCGCAGCAGGTGTCTTAACCCAGAAGCATGGTGATGCCAGCAGGCCAGTAGCCTACTACAGCGCTCAGCTAGATACGGTAGCGCGATCCCTCCCCACGCTTGCGAAGCGTTGCAGCAATAGCATTGCTAGTCACAAAAAGCGAAGATGTAGTGCTAGGACACAACCTCACAATTCATACACCACATGCAGTGTCAGCCTTACTGAATTCTGCCCAAACCAGACACGTCTCATCAGCGCGGTTTTCAAGATGGGAATTGGCATTGATGGCCCCCGTAAACATCACCATAAGGAGATGCAGCGCATTAAATCCTGCAACGTATCTCCCAGGTGTGCCTGGACAGGCACAAAGGGTGGAGGATGAGAGTGATGGTGAAGGAGGATTTAATACAGGGGATGACACGCATGATTGTATGGAATATTTGACCCAAAATTTCACGGCAAGGCCTGACATCAGTGACAACCCACTGGAAGATGTAGATTTTACCTTCTATACTGACGGTAGTTGTCACAGACAGACGGACTCGGGAGACTTGTGTACTGGATACGCAGTCGTAGATGACCAAGGTACCATAGAAGCAGAACCGCCAGGCCCACCACACTCAGCACAAGTTGCTGAACTGGTTGCCCTAACCAGAGCATGTGAATTGGCTAAGGGCAAATCAGCCAACATTTACACAGATTCTAGGTACGCCTTCGGAGTAGTCCATGATTTCGGGGCCCTATGGCGCCTCAGAAATTTCATGACGGCAGCTGGCACACCCGTAGCGCATGCAGCCCACATCAAAAGACTTCTGACAGCGATACAGGAACCCGACAGAGTGGCTGTTATCAAGTGTAAAGCTCACACATATAGCCAAGACCCGGTATCACTTGGTAACAGCCGAGCAGACGAAGCTGCTAAATCAGCAGCCGGTAACCCCATACAAACCGATAGTACACGACTGATGGTATTTAATACTGTAAACACACAGAAATTGTGTGAAATGCAAAATTTGTGTTCCCCACAGGAAAAGGCAGTCTGGAGGTCAAAAGGATATGGCCAGGAGTCCTCAGGACATGGTAAGCCAGTGGCACCCAGAGCATACCTTCCAAGTCTAGCGGAAGCAGCACACGGGCTGACTCATCTAGGCAAAGAAGGAATGTGTAAGCTAGTAACAGCTTATTGGTGCGCCCCAGGATTTTCCTCCCATGCGGGTAAAAGAGCAATGACATGTCTCACCTGCTTGAGGAAGAATATCGGAAAGGCAATACCGACAGAGCCATCCCATATCCCTCCGACAGATGGCCCTTTCCAGGTAATACAGATTGATTTCATACAATTACCACCTTGTAGAAATTTAAAGTATGTTTTGGTCTGTATTGATGTATTCTCAAATTGGGTCGAAGCATTTCCCGCGGCCACAAATACCGCTGTGTTTACTGCAAAGAAAATTGTGCAGGAATTTGTGTGTAGGTACGGTATCCCTAGAATAATTGAAAGTGATAGGGGTACCCATTTCACAGGTGAAGTCTTTCAAACAATGTGCAAGTTGATGGGAATTAATAGTAAGCTGCACACTCCGTACCGCCCCCAGGCGAGTGCGAAGGTGGAAAGAGTTAACAGCACTATTAAAAATAAATTGAGCAAGGTAATGACTGAAACAGGACTGTTATGGCCTGAAGCTTTGCCAAACGTATTATACAGCATCAGAACCACCCCCAGGTCCCCTCTTAATCTGTCTCCTTTTGAAATTCTGTTTGGTCGACAACCCCATGTTATGATTAACCCCCAGGATGATTTGAAATGTAACAATGAAGTAACTGTAAAGTACTTGGTTAAGATGAGTAAGCAATTGAAGAATCAGAATGATAATCTAAAGTTGGTGATTCCTGATTTGCCAGACAGTAATTGTCATGACATTGAACCTGGGGATTATGTAATGATACGGAATTTTCTACGCTCAGGTTGCCTTATTGACAGATGGGAAGGACCATATCAAGTCTTATTGACCAGCACAACTGCTTTGAAGGTTGCCGAGAGAGAGACTTGGGTTCATTCGTCTCATTGTAAAAAGGTCACTGACCCAGAGAGGTCCCGTGATAAAGAACAGACGGTAGAGGTTGTATCACTAGAGTGTCTGTTCAGGGAGGATTGAGACGACACCTGAACGCTGAGAATAACAAGACCGGAAGCTTGTCATGCCAGATTTCTTTTTCCCATTTGTTATTTTCTCCAGTTCCCACCTCCCTCCTATTTCCTTTCCCCCTTCTTATTTTTCTCCTTTTACTCCTCTAAGATGGACTTGCCCCAAGAGACTGTGATCCGGATTTTCCTGTTGACCATGATGTTGACCAGAGCAGTCTGTTTCGGTGAGAGTACCATGGAGGTCGAGAAAGGATCGGGAATGGGTTCTGATGACCAGGATGCAGGCGTAGATTTCCAAGAACAACATAATCACAGAGTAAAGGCGAGTATCAGAAAACGATCTGGTAGGCATTGTGACAATATAGTTGAGGATGGGTGCATAAAGAAATGTCAGTCCAGTTTTAATGTCCACATGGACCGGCATCCATTGAGTGACTATCACTCCTTAGTGGGTAAAGTGTTAAATCAGACAGACTGTTGGGTATGCTCTCAAGTACCTCAAGGTCATAGCAAATCAGGACTAGTACCATTCCCTTTAACTGTAGGAGAGGTACTTGAGCTAAGTGGTGGGAGGCCGGTGGACAAGAGGTTTAATATCTCTAGTCCTCCTAGTTTGAAGCTCCACCAATATCATGTGGATAGGTCCTTTGTATGCTTTAACATTTCCAATCCCCGAAAGCCGGGAAATTGGGAAGTGTCATGGAGTAATCAAACCATGACCTTTTCATACAGACCCGACAGAATGCCCATAGACACATAACTTATACGCCAGATAGCCGACCATAGGAAATTTTTCCGGTATAGGTACACCTTAGGAAGTAGGACCATGCGAGTTGGAGAAGTATCACCAGGATACTGTGCACAGATCGTACAAACTGATACGTGTACTAAACAGATGGCAGAATTAGGGTTAGGAGATTTCACATGGAAAATTTGTAACATGATAATGTCATACTCCGTCCCATATGTTCTCCCCGATGATGCATATTTCATATGTGGGAGGAAGGCGTATAAGTGGCTTGCCCCAAATTCAAAGGGATTGTGCTATATTGGAAAAGTACTGCCTGAAGTAATGACTGTAACCCATAACAAAATGAAAGATATTCACCGCAGTGCCCAAGCTCCTTATACTCACACTCATTACGAGCACGTCGTTAAACGGCACCTGATAGAGAGGACAGAGCATTCAGCCTCTGATCTGATCCATGAATCCACCGGGATTCAATTCCTACTCGCGTTAGATATCACTCGCACCGCCAGAGGAGTGATAAATTACAAATATATATCTGCGCTTGCAAATTTATTAGACAATATCACCGAAATGTATGACGACACATTCAGGTACACTGGGAAAGAGTTACAAGCCTACAAAACAGAACTGGTTCAGCATAGGATGATTCTCAATTACCTCACAGCTGTGACAGGCAGGTATTGTGTTACCCTAGCAACTCAATATGGAATAAAGTGCTGCACGTACATTACAAACAGCACGGAGGACCCAGCCGAGGTCATAGACCAAAAGATGGATGACATTTTACAATTAAAGTGGGAGTTTCGAAGCAAACACAATCTCACACTCGCTGCTGTGGGTAATGAGCTGACCAGTTGGGTGTCATGGTTGAACCCACAAAATTGGTTCTCGGGCTTAGGAGAATGGGCCCAAGGTATTATTATGGATGTAGGGAAATTTCTTTTGTGTATTCTGGGAGTCGTCATATTGGTTGGCCTGATATTTAGATGCGTTCGGGTTTTAACGAGGTGTAAAGGTAGTACCCGGGTGATGAGTCTGAGGAGCGAGGACACTGTACTAACAACAACTAATTTGATGTATGACCCAACGATAGAGACAATGTTGTGATGACAATGTGATTCCACGGTCCGTTTCTTTCACCCGTTTCTCCTTTGTTTTCCTCCAAGGTACAAAGACATCCGCTTGGAAGAAGAATTTGACAACCTCTTTTATACAGAACATTGATGAACTATGCTACAAGCCCCATTTTCCCTAGTGACTTTAAATTTTACGATAGCCCAAATATTTTAGTGACTAACTTTCTGGACAATGGAAAAACTTTTGCCGTCATTTATAGCAAAAGCATCAGGAGACTACAGTCAACATGTACATCGAGACAAGACACAAGACAAGACCTCAATCGGCAAATGTATATTAAACTCACATAGTTTATGACTGCATTTACCATAATTGCTTCTTATCTTCATTTCTACAACCTTCAGGTAATGACACACAGTCAATAGGGAATATAGGCACAGATATCAGCACTCACATATCCCCCCATTCATGTATCATCAACTAAAATGTGCTCCCCCATTTTGTTACAACTAAAAGCCGAAAAGAGCTCGGTAAAGTTTGACAGCCCATCCACAGACCCTTGATACGGGATAAGAAGGAATTCAAATGTATACTTCGCAATACCTCGAAGCTTGATTTAAGACACGTACGGCACGATGATACATGACTCCTCAAACATGGATTCATACACACATGCTTCTACCATCTCACTAGGTCATACCTTTTTCCCACCTGCTCCTCTCCTCCCTTTACCCAATCATAAAAATAAGAATTTACTTACAGATAATTCTATTTCTCATAGTCCGTAGTGGATGCTGGGGACTCCGAAAGGACCATGGGGAATAGCGGCTCTGCAGGAGACTGGGCACAAAGTAAAAGCTTTAGGACTAGCTGGTGTGCACTGGCTCCTCCCCCTATGACCCTCCTCCAAGCCTCAGTTAGGATACTGTGCCCGGACGAGCGTACACAATAAGGAAGGATTTTGAATCCCGGGTAAGACTCATACCAGCCACACCAATCACACCGTACAACTTGTGATCTGAACCCAGTTAACAGCATGATAACAGAAGGAGCCTCTGAAAAGATGGCTCACAACAACCATAACCCGATTTTTGTAACAATAACTATGTACAAGTAATGCAGACAATCCGCACTTGGGATGGGCGCCCAGCATCCACTACGGACTATGAGAAATAGAATTATCGGTAAGTAAATTCTTATTTTCTCTAACGTCCTAGTGGATGCTGGGGACTCCGAAAGGACCATGGGGATTATACCAAAGCTCCCAAACGGGCGGGAGAGTGCGGATGACTCTGCAGCACCGAATGAGAGAACTCCAGGTCCTCCTCAGCCAGGGTATCAAATTTGTAGAATTTAGCAAACGTGTTTGCCCCTGACCAAGTAGCTGCTCGGCAAAGTTGTAAAGCCGAGACCCCTCGGGCAGCCGCCCAAGATGAGCCCACTTTCCGTGTGGAATGGGCTTTTACAGATTTTGGCTGTGGCAGGCCTGCCACAGAATGTGCAAGCTGAATTGTACTACAAATCCAACGAGCAATCGTCTGCTTAGAAGCAGGAGCACCCAGCTTGTTGGGTGCATACAGGATAAACAGCGAGTCAGATTTTCTGACTCCAGCCGTCCTGGAAACATATATTTTCAGGGCCCTGACTACGTCCAGCAACTTGGAATCCTCCAAGTCCCTAGTAGCCGCAGGCACCACAATAGGTTGGTTTAAGTGAAATGCTGAAACCACCTTAGGGAGAAATTGAGGACGAGTCCTCAATTCTGCCCTGTCCGTATGAAAAATTAGGTAAGGGCTTTTATAGGATAAAGCCGCCAATTCTGATACACGCCTGGCTGAAGCCAGGGCTAACAGCATTACCACTTTCCATGTGAGATATTTCAAGTCCACAGTGGTGAGTGGTTCAAACCAATGTGATTTTAGGAATCCCAACACTACATTGAGATCCCAAGGTGCCACTGGAGGCACAAAAGGAGGCTGTATATGCAGTACTCCCTTGACAAACGTCTGAACTTCAGGAACAGAAGCTAGTTCTTTTTGGAAGAATATCGACAGGGCCGAAATTTGAACCTTAATGGACCCTAATTTGAGGCCCATAGACTGTCCTGTTTGCAGGAAATGCAGGAATCGACCCAGTTGAAATTCCTCCGTAGGGGCCTTCCTGGCCTCGCACCACGCAACATATTTACGCCAAATACGGTGATAATGTTGTACGGTTACATCCTTCCTGGCTTTGATCAGGGTAGGGATGACTTCATCCGGAATGCCTTTTTCCTTCAGGATCCGGCGTTCAACCGCCATGCCGTCAAACGCAGCCGCGGTAAGTCTTGGAACAGACATGGTCCCTGCTGGAGCAGGTCCTGTCTTAGAGGTAGAGGCCACGGGTCTTCCGTGAGCATCTCTTGAATTTCCGGGTACCAAGTCCTTCTTGGCCAATCCGGAGCCACGAGTATAGTCTTTACTCCTCTCCTTCTTATGATTCTCAGTACTTTTGGTATGAGAGGAAGAGGAGGGAACACATACACTGACCGGTACACACCCACGGTGTTACCAGAGCGTCCACAGCTATTGCCTGAGGGTCCCTTGACCTGGAGCAATATCTGTCCAGTCTTTTGTTGAGGCGAGACGCCATCATGTCCACCTTTGGTTTTTCCCAACGGTTTACAATCATGTGGAAGACTTCTGGGTGAAGTCCCCACTCCCCCGGGTGAAGATCGTGTCTGCTGAGGAAGTCTGCTTCCCAGTTGTCCACTCCCGGAATGAACACTGCTGACAGTGCTATCACATGATTTTCCGCCCAGCGAAGAATCCTTGCCACTTCCGTCATTGCCCTCCTGCTTCTTGTGCCGCCCTGTCTGTTTACGTGGGCGACTGCCGTGATGTTGTCCGACTGGATCAATACAGGCTGACCCTGAAGCAGAGGCCTTGCCTGACTTAGGGCATTGTAAATGGCCCTTAGTTCCAGGATATTTATGTGAAGTGACGTTTCCATGCTTGACCACAAGCCCTGGAAATTTTTTCCCTGTGTGACTGCTCCCCAGCCTCTCAGGCTGGCATCCGTGGTCACCAGGACCCAATCCTGAATGCCGAATCTACGGCCCTCTAGGAGATGAGCACTCTGTAACCACCACAGGAGAGACACCCTTGTCCTTGGAGACAGGGTTATCCGCTGATGCATTTGAAGATGTGATCCGGACCATTTGTCTAGCAGATCCAACTGAAAAGTTCTTGCGTGGAATCTGCCGAATGGAATCGCTTCGTAAGAAGCCACCATCTTTCCCAGGACCCTTGTGCACTGATGCACTGACACCTGGCCTGGTCTTAGGAGTTTCCTGACTAGGTCGGATAACTCCCTGGCTTTCTCTTCCGGGAGAAACACCTTTTTCTGTACTGTGTCCAGAATCATCCCTAGGAACAGCAGACGTGTCGTCGGAATCAGCTGCGATTTTGGAATATTTAGAATCCATCCGTGCTGTCGTAGTACTATTTGAGATAGTGCTACTCCGACCTCTAACTGTTCTCTGGACCGTGCCCTTATCAGGAGATCGTCCAAGTAAGGGATAATTAAGACGCCTTTTCTTCGAAGAAGAATCATCATTTCGGCCATTACCTTGGTAAAGACCCAGGGTGCCGTGGACAATCCAAACGGCAGCGTCTGAAACTGATAGTGACAGTTCTGTACCACAAACCTGAGGTACCCTTGGTGAGAAGAGCAAATTGGGACATGGAGGTAAGCATCCTTGATGTCCAGAGACACCATGTAGTCCCCTTCTTCCAGGTTCGCTATCACTGCTCTGAATGACTCCATCTTGAACTTGAACCTTTTTATGTAAGTGTTCAAGGCTTTCAGATTTAAAATGGGTCTCACCGAGCCGTCCGGCTTCGGTACCACAAACAGCGTGGAGTAATACCCCTTTCCCTGTTGTAGGAGGGGTACCTTGATTATCACTTGCTGGGAGTACAGCTTGTGAATGGCTTCCAATACCGCCTCCCTGTCGGGGGTAGACGTTGGTAAAGCAGACTTCAGGAACCGGCGAGGGGGAGACGTCTCGAATTCCAATTTGTACCCCTGAGATACTACCTGCAGGATCCAGGGGTCCACTTGCGAGTGAGCCCACTGCGCGCTGAAATTCTTGAGACGGGCCCCCACCGTGCCTGAGTCCGCTTGTAAGGCCCCAGCGTCATGCTGAGGACTTGGCAGAAGCGGGGGAAGGCTTCTGTTCGTGGGAAGAAGCTGTCTGTTGCAGTCTTTTTCCCCTTCCTCTGCCCCGGGGCAGATATGAGTGGCCTTTTGCCCGCTTGCCCTTATGGGGACGAAAGGACTGAGCCTGAAAAGACGGTATCTTTTTCTGCTGCGAGGTGACTTGGGGTAAAAAGGTGGATTTCCCAGCCGTTGCCGTGGCCACCAGGTCCGATAGACCGCCCCCAAATAACTCCTCCCCTTTATACGGCAATACTTCCATATGCCATTTGGAATCCGCATCCCCTGACCACTGTCGCGTCCATAATCCTCTTCTGGCAGAAATGGACATCGCACTTACTCTTGAAGCCAGAGTGCAAATGTCTCTCTGTGCATCTCGCATATATAGGAATGCATCCTTTAAATGCTCTATAGTCAATAATATATTGTCCCTGTCCAGGGTATCAATATTTTCAGTCAGGGAATCCGACTAAGCCACCCCAGCACTGCACATCCAGGCTGAGGCGATTGCTGGTCGCAGTATAACACCAGTATGTGTGTATATACTTTTAAGGATATTTTCCAGCCTCCTATCTGCTGGCTCCTTTGTTTCCCAACGAGCCCTAACCTCTGGTGGGAAGGGATATAGTGCCAATAATTTTTTAGAAATTAGCAGTTTTTTTGTCGGGGGTAACCCACGCTTCATCACACACTTCATTCAATTCATCTGATTCAGGAAAAACTACGGGTAGTTTTTTCACACCCCACATAATACCCCTTTTTGTGGTACTTGCAGTATCAGAGATGTGCAAAACCTCCTTCATTGCCGTGATCATGTAACGTGTGGCCCTACTGGAAAATACGTTTGTTTCTTCACCGTCGACACTGGAGTCAGTGTCTGTGTCCGTGTCGACCCACTGAGGTAACAGGCGTTTAATAGCCCCTGACGGTGTTTGAGACGCCTGGACAGGCACTAACTGAGCTGCCGGCTGTCTCATGTCGTCAACAGTTTTCTGTAACGTGCCGTCACTGTCACGTAATTCCTTAATTACGGCCATCCATTCAGGTGTCGACTCCCTAGGGGGTGACATCACCATTATAGGCAATTGCTCCGCCTCCACATCATTTTCCTCCTCATACATGTCGACACACACGTACCGACACCCAGCACACACACAGGGAATGCTCTGATAGAGGACAGGACCCACTTAGCCCCTTGGGGAGACAGAGGGAGAGTTTGCCAGCACACACCAGAGCGCTATATATGTATAGGGACAACCTTACAATAAGTGTCTATCCCTTATAGCTGCTTATATCTGTTATTTTTGCCAAATAAGTGCCCCCCTCTCTTTTTTACCCTGTTTCTGTAGTTGCAGGATGCAGGGGAGATTCTGGGAGCCTTCCTACCAGCGGAGCTGTGTGGGAAAAATGGCGCTGTGTGCTGAGGAGATAGGCCCCGCCCCCTTCACGGCGGGCTCTTCTCCCGCTTTTTTTCTGGAAAACTGGCAGGGGTTAAATACATCCATATAGCCCAGGAGCTATATGTGATGTATTTTTTGCCAAATAAGGTAAATTCATTGCTTCCCAGGGCGCCACCCCCAGCGCCCTGCACCCTCAGTGACCGAAGTGTGAAGTGTGCTGAGAGCAATGGCGCACAGCTGCAGTGCTGTGCGCTACCTTATGAAGACAGGAAAGTCTTCTGCCGCCGATTTATGGACCTCTTCTTGCTTCAGCATCTGTAAGGGGGCCGGCGGCGCGGCTCCGGGACCCATCCATGGCTGGGCCTGTGATCGTCCCTCTGGAGCTAATGTCCAGTAGCCTAAGAAGCCCAATCCACTCTGCACGCAGGTGAGTTCGCTTCTTCTCCCCTTAGTCCCTCGATGCAGTGAGCCTGTTGCCAGCAGGTCTCACTGAAAATAAAAAACCTATTTAAACTTTTACTCTAAGCAGCTCAGAAGAGCCACCTAGATTGCACCCTTCTCGTTCGGGCACAAAATCTTAACTGAGGCTTGGAGGAGGGTCATAGGGGGAGGAGCCAGTGCACACCAGCTAGTCCTAAAGCTTTTACTTTGTGCCCAGTCTCCTGCGGAGCCGCTATTCCCCATGGTCCTTTCGGAGTCCCCAGCATCCACTAGGACATTAGAGAAATGGTATTTACATTATGACATATATTTTTCTTTTTTGAACTGTTTTAGGAAGTGGCAGTTATTGATGACTGCCAAAGGGTGGACTGTCAAAGTCGGAAAAATATCATGCTACACGTTGCCATATATCCACCCCATGCGCGTGCCTGCTGCACGTGCACATTCTCTCCCGTGCGTACGGATACTCGCAGCTGCGTGATGGCGCCTCCTCGGCCATGCGCTCGAGCTCGTGGTATGTGCATTTACGGTAGAGTTCGTGTGCGTCTAGCGGGCGACTCAATCGTTAAATAATAAAACCAAATAGTATGTTTTATAGATAATGTTCCCCTTAATAATGACTAAGTTTGTTTAATGTAAAGGGTCGCTGGACAGAGGAATTCCTCTTTGCATGGTACGAAGGGTCAGACAGGGTTTGAGCAGCTGTGTCTGGTACCTAACTAAAGAACATTTTATTAGAAACAATCCGGTGCTGGTTAGGTAAAGATTAATCGCTCCTGCATATAGTTATGGCCATTAGTATTTTCTGGACATTTACTATATTTGCGATTCATTACCCATGCGGCGGGAATCTTCAGATTCCCTCCCACCTGAGCAGTTTGATATAGTCACAGCCCACCTGTTCAAACTAACCTATGACCTTTTGTTATGATGCGAGGAGACATTCCTGTGTCCAATAAACAATGAGATTATAGGTCCCTTTGTAGTGTACTGTACGCAGTGTATATAAGATCAGCCAGCCTGGGCAGCTCTCTCACTCTCCACAAACGGTTTTCATCTTGACTAACTTGGAGCTGCTACCAGAAGCTGCGCAGCGATCGTTCCCAGTGTGTGTAAGTTATTCTCTGTAACCAACTTGTTCTCTGTTTGTATTGGCCATACTCTCTCTCTCTCTCTGTTATAGTATAGGATTGTGACGCTATTGTATATTTCTGTCTAGATATTCTGTTAGAATGATATGTTAGCTTGTAGTGTATGACATGTAAACTGTTTCCCCTTTTCGATATAACTAAAAGCTTGTTAGTAAAGGTGTTGGAACCTTAGCAAGGTATCGTGTGTTTATTATATTGCAGAGGGTAATAGGAGCGTCTCAAACGCTCAAACAGCTTTAGCATTAACAAGGTTAAGCAGCGTTACATCGCTACAGTATTTCAGTACAAGGTTTACAGTATAAGAGTATCCTTTCTGTGTGTTACATTCAAGGTTTACTGATTGTCATCCCGTGAGCGTCTGCGCCGCTCGTGTTCTCCTCGTGGACTCGAGCGTCCGCTACGCTGGTAGCGTAGCATTACGGTAGTCGGCCGCCTATAGCGTGCTCGACACCACGCATTAAGCTGTGAGCGAGCGTGTCGCATGTGCGTCTCGATCACGGCCGAGCGTATGCTACGCTAAGTGCGTACCCTTACGGTACCCCACACGCCAATTGCGTACTGAGTCTCTTACCCATTTATAGTGAATGTTATAAGATAAATAGTTAGCTTTATCAATCTGTAGGCAAAATATTGTGCAAGTCACAAACAACAAATACATAAAGTGAACAAACATCAGTGAAGGATCCACTTGGAAAACAAATTCCACATATAATTAATGAACCATAACAATACTATCAACAAATGCACTCTTCGCCAGGATGCAGTAAAAGCAGTAGAAAGTCTATTGATGGCAGTCACTTCCTGGTGCCATACTCCATGTTACTGCAGATGGTATTTTTTAACAACGGTAAACACAGGAATACCTGAGACACATTGTGAAGATATGAGGCAGGGGCTAAAACTGTATTGATGGCGGTTCAATCTCTAGCGTTTAATGTACTTTTTATTCCTTTTGTTCCATTATCTATCTGGCTTGTGTCACTATTACCCCATGTGCGTGTTCATTTGTTAGCCCATATATTCTGAACTATAATCTTACTCAGGTAAATACAGGTGTGCTGTGACCTGGCACATAGTGCTGTCATGTTATGTTATTTTAGGAGGATGCCATTCTGTGTATGAGGTTACAAGTTATCATTGCAAAGCCTATTGAGTCCATCTATTATCCTTAATCGGTCGCACAGGAAGTAAACATGAGGGACAGGTAATCTCTCTCTGAAGATGCACCTCCACAGGGGACAATCAGGACTTAAACCAATGTCCCTGTCATTGTTCCTTCTGTTTACTTTCCTTTGTTAAACCCTGGACTCTGACAGACAACTCGGAGCCTGACCCAAGCATGTGGTCAGCAGGAGAAGGCCAGCTGTGGGAGGGAGGAAAGATACCTGAAATGGGATCCCACCAATCAGGAACCTGTGCATCCTCTCCAGGTGAGCATGGCATCATGGGCATTTGGAAGGTTATTAAAGAGGTTGCGCGGGTCAGCTCCTCATGTTAGTCGCAGGACTTTGGCTAAGGGGTGATTCTCTGCCGGGGTACCTTGTGGAACGCATCACCAGTGCTGTGTGGACTTATACTAATTTACTCCTGCATGGGCTTACACAAATATTCTCCTGTGGACTAATCTGCTATCACTGCTGTGTGGACTCAGTGATAGTTCTGCTGTGTGGACCTGTTTATCTGTAACTTCTGTGAGGAATTGCTGTGGACCTAAATCCTCTACTGGGACTTACTATCTGGACTGCTACGTGCATATTGTTTCTGGGCTATATTTACTTCTGCTTCCTGTGAATTCTCTACTCGGGTGTGCAGTGAGAAATAAACCATCACTTTGGTTTCATCGACTCTGTGTCTGAGTGATTAGAAGAACCCTGTATCCTCAACACACATAATCAGTCAGCAGTTGTGGCAGAAGCAGGACATGATCCACTACTGTACTGCTACACTTGTATTCTCTGTGGCAGTTAAATAGTTTTATATTACGAGGTGTGGCTATTAAATAATACTGTACTTGTAAAAAATAAACCATAGCGTGCAAGTTAAAAGGGAGTGGGGAAACATTGACCTTAGACAATCCCAAAACTGTTTTGCAGGTTCCACCCCTCTCGCACAAACAGTTTGCTGTCACACAACATTCGAAGTTGTGTTTTCCCAGTGTGTAGAAATATTTAGTTCAAAAGTACAACCTATTCAAATTTGTAGTTAAATTGAAGCCTCTGCAGGACCCTGATCACCTTCTCCCTAATCCACCCTCTCACCAGGACACACTGTATTCTGGCGTTTGGATGGCTCCAGTCTCTCCTTATGGGGAGTTTGTAAAACCTGTGACAAACCACATCTCTACCACCTCTCACCCACATCTTCAGTCGCAGCCTGGGGTGATCCCAGTGACGGCTCTACACTGGCTGGTCATCGTTTGACATATTTCAACCTTGTTACAATTGTTTTCGTTTATGGTCGGCTTCCCAAGCACCTGTGGTCTACCTGGCAACTTAACTTACTCCTACTGTAGTTGCTTTACTTTTGTTTTATGGTCTCCTAGACACTGTACCTTGACGTGAATATTTTCCATCTGTGTTTACACCAACATGATTTAACAGTTTGATAGGTACTGTTGCTTAATACGGCGATACTTGCTTACGCGTTATTTCTCATTCTTTATTACATTATTTCCTTGAACAAGTTGTGCCTGTGTACTGCTCTTGCTCCCTTTTTTCTTTGTACTCACCTGCTTACTATATTAGCCGCCAACAATTCAATGGTGTGATATTTGGCGCATGTTATTTTATAGGTATTCTATATAGTTTGCTATAGTGGATTTTAGTCCTATTTTCTTGTTGCCTCGACCCTGATGGTGCAGTTCCAGTACAGTTTATTCCCCCAACACTTTACTATGTATCATCCTAATATAATCTAGAGGATGAAAACAGGGGTAATTATAGTATCAGTCTTGTTATTTAATAGCCACTAGATTGCAAGAATTTAGCAATATTCTGGAAATTCTTTATTACCACACTCTTCCTACCATGTGCTTTAACTCATTTGCTATAAGGATTATTACCCTAGCTTTAATTTCTTATTTATGAAGATGTAGGCCATACTATGCAAGTGAGGAATCCATATTGGAATGTCTGATGAAGGAGACTGTGGTAGAACCAGTGACAAGTGGTCGAGCATAAAAAAAATATACAAATAATTCTCATACTCTATAGTTGATGGCTACTGACACATAATTCACACTAGTCTTCAATAAATTCTACATGCAACATTATGGCGCGTTGTTTTGTTCCCAAAAAAATGTGAAGAACAAATTTTAAGTCTTAACAGAAGAGGTCACTTTTATTGCCTTAGGTTGAATGCAACAGACATGGCCTTGTGGCAAAGTTAATTCATTACACTCAACTCCAGCACTGAAGTTGAGACTCATACCACTTTAAAAAACTGATAAAGTACAGTCCTAAACAGCAGGTCATGTACAGTCTTCTGAGTCCAATGTGAAACTCCAACTATAAACTGCAACGTGAACAGAACTTGAAAGCATCCTGTGAGTTTTTCCTGAGGTAAAAAAAAACATGGAGGTATAAGATTAGGCACTTAAAAATTCAAAATGAACTTACCTAAGAAGAGACAGAGCAAGAGAAAGAGGAAAATTGTGAAAACCAGCAAAAGCAAGATAGTGATAGAGAGAAAGCAAGAGCATTTGAAGTAGAGAGAACACAAGAGATGAACAGAATTATTGAGAAAACTCACTGAAACATGTTAGGATGCTCCTCACGCTAAACTTAGAACCGATCGAAGTTTTGAAGACGTTTCAGCAGGAAGTGACATCACAGCATTCCAAAAATCCTGAGGGAAACTCTGTGCCATGGTTCTCAATAGCACAAGTAAAATATCCTCTGTCTCTGCCAAAATTACATGAAAGAATAAACAAAAGAAAACAAAACATACAACAGAAATTTCAGAATCTTACAACATATACAATGTGAGAACGCAAAAAATTACAGCTCAACACAATGGTGGAATTCCAGGCACTCCTGTCAGGTGGCACAGATCAGAGGTTCTCAAACTCGGTCCTCAAGGCACCCTAACAGTCCAGGTTTTAAGGCTAATCAAGCTTGGGCACAGGTGAATTAATTAGTACCTCAGTCATTTTGATTTATATGTACTCGGCCATGGATAGCCTTAAAACCTAGACCAGGCATGTCCATACTGCGGCCCTCCAGCTGTTGAGAAACTACACATCCCAGCATGCCCTGACACAGCTTTAGCATTCTCTGACAGCAAAACTGTGTCAAGGCATGCTGGTATATGCAGTTTCACAAAAGCTGGCGGGCCGCAGTTTGGACATGCCTGACCTAGACCGTTAGGGTGCCTTGAGCACAGAGTTGGGAACCACTGTGATAAATCCTTTAATAACCACTACCTCCGCCCTGCTGATCACTGCAGCAGCGGTTATAGATGGATCTATCTATCTATCTATCTATCTATCTGTGAGGTGTTTCTGGGCAGCCAAACTCGCTTGCTGGAGGCTGCCTGGTAAAGTAAAGTTTTTCTTTTTATTGAGACATGCACGGGTGATGTTATATGCTGCACCACTGACAAAGGAGCCAGCTGCAGCACAAAGAGGAGCAGTTCAGCGACCAGGAGGCACAGGAGAAGGTGAGTGTCTGTGGGCTGCAGGGGGCTGGAGCAACAGAAGGGGTCTGGCTGGAAAGGCAGAAGGGGGGCTGGAGATACAGAAACATGGGGGAGAATGTATAGGAAATGGTAGGATTACTGGCACATTACTTCCTCCTATGTCCCCTCATCAAAAAACAAATGGTCTATTTATATTAATAATTGTACCTGGCTTAATTTCTTTAGTCCCCAATACATGACCAAATATTCTAGTAAGGTCATTAATGTGTGCGGCAACCTGCATTAAAGAAACATAGATTACATATAGCCATAAATTAAGTATAGATGTAAGAAATGAGGATGGCACTTCTCATCCGTTGCAGTCATCATTTTCCAACAAAGGTTTATGGGCACAAATTTGTCACAAGTTAAATTAACTACCCAGCTTCTCACAGAACCATTTAAGTAAATACATGTAACTATATAAATATATTTTGTTACTTTGTGTACCTTGTTTTTTCCTCTATTGCCCGGTACAGAAGTAGTGTCATTTGTGGCACCGTATAAATAAATGGCAACAATAATAGGATGAATCAGCCAGTGAATGAACACTACCAGAGAATGAACATTTTCAGATTTAAAGGGGGAGATTCAAACGTATGAAAAGTCGGTTGGGTGTCTGTGTTTTCCTGTCTATTAGATAGGAAAAAACAGACTCCCAACTGACTTTTCAAACATTTGAATTTCCCCCAAAGTACTAAAGCAATCTTACATTTTCTCAGGTAATCATAACAAGTGTCTCATTTTATGCTTTGAAGCCTTAGTTAGATTCTGATTTGATCCTGAACTCACATGACCTGGTTGCAAATGGATTTCTATTTCTGGTTTGAACAAGTCTGAACTACTTTTCCCTCAAAATAATAAGGTAATTTACTGCCTAATTTGTACTGAATCTTTATAAAATAACAATTTACAGTGTTTATAGCTCAATACATATGGGTAAAGGCTTTAAAATGGTTCATATTTGATACTCTGAGATGAAAAACTATGTGTACGGTCTTGGACAAAGTAAGACAGTACATTTACTGGAGGACCGCATCAGGGGTTTTTTTGTTTGTTTGTTTTTAGTAAAGGACAAATTGTTCTTTTATTGAGTTTTTACAGATTGGTGATTGTTCCTAAAAACCCAGGTTAATTTGGGTTAGTTTATAATAACAAATAAAAAAAACAAAAACATAATATCACATGTAGCCAGGTATTGAACATGCGGGAGGACACCGGCACAGGGCTAGTCTGCCCCGCATGTCTGGCCCTGCCCCCACCCCAAAGTGCAAAAGCATCGCACGGCGGCAATGCTTTTGCACCCAGCGAGTAGCTCCCTACCTGCGCAGCTCCTGCACTCTGGCAGGTAGCTACCCGCCACGTCCCGTGTCACAGCGTCTGCGTGTGACGTCACGCAGCCGCCGCTGTCTTTCTCCCCCAACGGTCCAGACATGCCTCCATTGTCCAGACCGCCCTCCGCCAACAGCATGCCCCCTCCAGCTCCTGCCTGTCAATCAGGCAGAGGCGACTGCAGCCCAGAGATGCTTTTAGCATCTCACTGGGCTCCAGGGGTGCGAACTCCAAAAAAAAAATTCAGACTGCGATCGCTGGCACTACAGCAATGCAGTCTGATTACCCCCAAAGTTTTTCTTTGTGTTCAATGACTGGTTGATATTTGTTCATTTACTTGGTCATATTTTCCCAGATATTTTAAAATGTTACAGAGGCCTATTCCTTTAAAAAAAAAAAAAAAAAAAAAGATGGACCTTGGGGACTAATATTTGGCCAAAGTCTACAAGCGGGTTCAGTATTATTTCCTGGTAGTCAGCATGCCGGAGGTCACAATACGGACGCCAGAATCCAGATATCTGAAATCCCTCCAGGGGGAAGGGTATGTTCCCCCTGTCTCCTACCCCCCTGTTCCCACAGCCCAACTCTAACCCTCCCCCCCCAGTGGTGCCCAACCCTCACCCCCCTCCCCGCAGCCTAACCCTATCCTCCCCCCTACCCCCAGCCCAAACCTGCCTGCTTTACTTGCGTTCGGGATGTCAGCTGTCGGAATTCCGGCATCGGTGTCCTGACGGGTGTTGGGATTCCGGCGTCTGGGGACTCAGACTACCGGGATCCTGACAGCCGGCATTTTAATCGCATCCTCACAAGGATTTAGGTACCGCGAAGAAGTGTCTGTTGCTTTATAAGTGGCACTCGAAAGATGGGTACACACTATATGATGTAACAAATGATGGGACAGTCATTTTAATGTCACCAAATCACACAATGCATGACATAGCTTATACACACTATGCAATCTTCCCAACGATGGCACAATAAACCGTGTCATTGCTCCTGCAAACTATGGGCCTGATTCAGATGTGGATGGAGGTGCTGTCACTGCTGCTTGCATGGAAGCATGATCAATAGCACTAATATGTTAATGCAACATGAGGCGTCCGATATAAGTAGATGCCCCCTGCTTGCATGAGTGTCCTGAGCTGTGTGCCACCACAACAAAGAGGCCAGGAAGTCTCTATCTTCAAATGGAGATGCTTGCCTAGTCACTCCACCAAAACAAAGGCGACACGCTGCTTCTGTTCCCTCCTCAGCCCTAAATGGCAGTGAACTGTTAATCGCCGACAGTCTGCAGCCGTAGTTGCAAACCCGCACTGAACACGGGTCCGGCGCATGCGCAAAATACAGAACATTGGTACTTTGCGCTATGCACAACACCTCCGTTCACATCTGAATCAGGCGCCATGTACGTATATACTATACAACGTGCACCTCATCCTACATCGCATTCTACCATTTGACGTGCAGCATATCAGATGCGACTATTTGATGAATGATGGCTGAAAATGACGCATTGGGGGTACACACTATAAGATGGTCGTGACTATCCACCTTGAAACCAAGACATTTTTTTTCACATCATTTGCCATTACATCACCAAAATAGAAATCTTACTTTGATTTGAAAAATATAGGTAAAAAAAAAATAAAAAAAAAAGACTACATAAAACAAAACAAGAACAAGCAAAGAAGCAGCCATATTGACACATCTAAAAAGTGGAATTAGGGGGGGGGGGGGAGAAGGTAAACCTGTGTCAAAGGCAAGCTCAAAAATCCAAGAAACCTAAAACTTGAACTTCAAACATCAACTGACTGATGAATTCTCACTATCTGAGTCAAGTGGTGACACTTAGGGGGGGGGGGGGGGGGGGTAAGCAGATAGCAATGGGTGTTCAACGGAGCAATTCAATTCATGATGGGATCAGGCACGAATGCCTGGGGTGCCCACATTTCTGCTTGCAGCTTCCTGAGGTGGTAAGCAGCAATGTGCGAAAGGTCCGTGGTTTGGTACTCTTAAAGGACTTCAGACTGGTTTAGCCGCTATATGCAGGTAAACCCAGTGCTTTTGAGGCGACAAGTGCGATAATTAATGGGCATCCAAAACAACTGAATTGCTCTGTCGGCCTTCGACTCCTTATTGCTGCGCTCAAAACAATTGAATTTCCACATGAAAATGTAAGTGAGAACTCTAATAAAGATAATATAAATAGAGGCCAACATTTGTTCAAAACGTCATATATTAAGGACTATGTTATTGTAGAATAAGAGGGGAAGTTTATCCAGGAATAGTGCAAGAAAATCCATAACCAAGTTGAAGTAACTAGGTAAGCACCATGACCATGTTAAGCGTGACTTCTTAATAATGGCCCTAGAAACAGGACAGGATATGGTACAACAATAACATGGTGAAGAGAAAAATAATCACTTTAAGTATAACTGGTTCCAGCAGATATGAATTATACAGAATTCCAAAAATCGTTAAATATAGATAAATAGATGCTTAAAAGAACTTAAACATCAAATTATCTCTTTCTCCAATTAGTATTAATCTACTTGTAGTATCTTGTATGTTGATATAACATACTACCTATATAAGCCGACATGTTGCCTTTTAGTAACGTAAGGTACAGTGTTCATTCACTGGTCTTGCATATTTATTTACCAGCTTTGTGTGTTCAGTCAGGAGTAATTTCTGCACCTCCCTTTTTTTTGTTGTTTTAAACTTCTAACCATTACTGCAGTCACTTTCTTCAAAAAGTACACACATTACAAACGGAGTTTATGTTGTATCTGCTACATACACCATCCTCTTAAACAGTAGAACTCCCTTAACTGTTTATTCGGGTTCAGTGTGAAATAACGGAGGCCGGGATGGCGGCCATCAGTATACCGTCAGTGGCATCCCAGGAACCAGTATTCCGGCAGCGGAGCGATCGCTAGAAAGCCCCTTGCGGGCTTGCTACACTATGGCTACGCTATGGCCACGGTGGCTTGCTGTGCTCGCCACAGGTTATATTCTCCCTCTGTGGGTGTTGTGGATAAAGGGAGAATAGCTTGGTATTCCGGGGCGGCATTTCACCTCTAGTCGGGATTCCGGTGTCTGCATTGAGACCTCTGGGATCCCGACTAGCAGTTTTGTAACCGCTTCCCGTTCATTCACTGGATGATTCCCCCTAATGTTCCATACAAATATAAGCAGCACTTGGTAAATAGCAAGATAATAGTATTACCTCAATATAGTTTAATAATTAATTTCAGCTGTATAAAGAAAGTGTAGTTGTCAATAATTGGAAATACAGTACATGGAATTGCAAGAATACTGGAACACATTAGCACCAACTTGGTATCTGATCCCGTTTTTTAATCATTATTTAAACTTAAACTTTGCAGTGACACACAGCATACAAATCAAATGGCAGATCATACAGATGTGTCTGCATAAAATGATTGCTGCAGTCGCGCCAAACATCCAATTTAGGCATACCAGGTCCCATATAACGGCTTGTGCTGAGCACCTTTTTCACTGTGTGTGTCTTAATCGCAATGTGATAAAACCACTTCATGAGACTGCACTGATTCATTTAATATGTGACATTTGTATACCTGTGTGCGACTGAGTCTGAACCAGTATACGAAGTGCTACTATGCAGCAGCTGCGGATTTTATTTCTGTACCAAGTTCCAATGTGATTCCTATACAGACTCAGTCGCACACAGATATAAAAGTGTTGCATATCCAATTAATCAGTGAAGTCTCATAAAGTGGTTTTGTTGCATGACATTGCTATTGAAAAAGATGCTACACTGCTCGGTGCAGCTCACTTGCACCAGGCATAGAATGACAATATGGCAAATTGAGGACAGATGTATGAGGAAATATCTGTACGTGTACAAATCATGCAAGTACAATTAAAAGGTACCAAAAATACTAGTCCAGTGGTTCTCAAACTTTTTTGAATCACGACGCCCTTGAGTATCAAAGTTTTTTTCAAGACACCCCTAGGCCAAAAGTTTCTTATTGAGAAATGTAAAAAGAAATATTAAATTAAGTAAATTGTGTTTATACAGCAGGTCATCCTTAGGGTCAGTTATATGGTGGGGGAGAAGATTTGCTTCTGTTTGTCCACATATTTTATGATTGCCAGCCACCAGCACTGGTTTTTCCTATTACATTGACCATAAATAATTATACTTGGCCCTGGACAACAAATCCAAGGGACCCCTGCAAGTGTTCCTAGGTACCCCAGGGTGCCACGGCACACAGTTTGAGAACCACTGTTCTAGTCAATTAAAAAATTAGCAACTTAAGCATAAAAAACAAATTGCACATACTGTAGACATGTTAAATAAAAACGTATTGAACACATGACACATAGGGCAGATAGGGCCATGCCATTATAATCTACAGCCGGTTTTTAATTTCCCAATGTTTGCCTAACAATTCAAATGTCTATATTTAATGAATGACTGGGGCTATTTGAATAACGACAACTGTTTGCACAGCTAGCCTGGTGAAGTGTACATGTGTGCGGTAACAGCGGTTACAATGCCAGTGCCTTTCTGACTCTCCTCACTCAGCTGTGTTTTTAAACTACGGAGAATAAAGACATTTGTGTTCCAGGAAGCTGGTGTTGGCGATACTTGGACGGCCACATGTATTTACTTAACTGATAGTTTATTTATATTACCTGTAGTGATGAATGACTGTTTAAAAGCATTTGCTACCATACTAATCTCAAACCTGACATGACTAGCTGTAGTACACTGTATGTTCATGCTGTCGGAGGTGTCACTAGCCTGGGTGGAAGGTAGCAATGTGACACTGACAAATTATGCAGCTCTTCCACATTTCCATGGTACACAGTACCTGCGTGACTGGCTTTGTGAGATCTTATAAAAGTACCTGTGATGGGTTATTCTCATACAGGAATGCAATGCATTTAAACACTATATAGTTCTCCTCAAAATCTTCCTTTAGTGGCAGAGAGCGGAGCATCACTGGAAATACCTAGAATGGGTTAAAGCAGACCGTTAGGAACTATTCAAACAATAATGATGAGCTGCGGGGGGAAGAGGGGGGGGGGGGGGTTATGGGGGGTAATAGGGTACGTATTTGTAAAACTGCAGATTTGTCTGTGATTTTAATGCTGGTTTTAAAGCAGGAAAATAAAGAAATCACAGACAAATCTACACTTTTACAATCTTGCACCGTATTATTTCCTCCAGTACAAACATTCTGTGATTGAGAGAAACGAGGCTACATGGGCAAACTCAAACGTTTTAAGGGCAGGGTTATCCAGTAGAAGGTGGGGGATGCTATTCTTTATCCTGTAATGTATAATGTGTGCAGCATACATAATCCTCTACCTGTTCCACAGGTACACCTGCTGGGTGACTCAAGATCATCCGACTCACTGCCCCACAAACATTGTCTAGAGCTTGTGCGTTCTTCTCAGAGCTGATTATGGAGGACAGAACAGAAAGCAGCTTGGGGTAATGTCTTCAGATGTGTTAAGGAAAAGTATTTGATATAAGAGGAGAGGTAGCAAGTCTCGGACAAAGACAAAACCTGAA
The DNA here is from genome assembly GCF_028390025.1 of Pseudophryne corroboree. NCBI lineage: Eukaryota > Metazoa > Chordata > Amphibia > Anura > Myobatrachidae > Pseudophryne > Pseudophryne corroboree. The sequence goes on from NC_086444.1 coordinate 454,788,087, forward strand.
ATATATGTGATATATATATATATATATATATATATATATATATATATATATATATATATATAGCGCATAGGTACTGGTAAGCAGTGCATCCAGTGGGAAGGAAGCACCTTCAACGTTACTATACTGCTTTCTAACTAGATAATGCTGCTGTTCCCAACAAGGCCGTGCTGTAATTAGCTGGCCTCCGTGAAGGACAAAAATCCATTCCTTATAGTTCCAAAAACAGTGTAAAGAATTAATTTAAATGTGTTATTAGTGGAAACAGTTGATAGCCTTGTCCCATGCTATGCTTTCCACATACTGTACCTGACTTTGAGCTCTTTATGAGAAATAGGGTGATTGCCTCTATATAGAAGCAACTTCCACTGAAACGATAACCCTCATTCAACAGTCAGGTCCTTACATATATAAATTACCATATGTTCATAGGGAACAAAGTCTAGGACAGAGGGACGTTCCTTGCGCTAAAGTCCCTGGTCTAGGACTGGGTTCTGTTGATTTAGATATGTTCACACGTACTAACAGATATTTTTTTTTTTTTTAGATTTTCTAGAAAATGGTCATGGCATAGGAGTCACTTCAACAAAAACAAAAACCGGTAAGAGTAAGAGGAGAGTACAAGTAAACAGCATGAACACAGACGTTATTCAGGATACTTATGCATGGCTCCGCCCCCGTGCTCTGCCAGGACGCCAAGTCCATACACAGAATTACTTCGGACTTCATCATCTTCATCATGAGCTCCTGAGATCAGTGCAGGAAGTAACTGGGGTACAAACTGCACAGTTGCCCCACGCAGGCCTACTATGGATTCAGCCAGAATGCCTCCAGCAAATGACTTCTCAGCAGGAGTGCAACTGGACTTCTGTGTGGAAAAGAACATTTACAGCAATTCTAAATGGGTATCACACAGTTTTAAAGCTTTAAAACAAAAAGGAACATTAAACCAAAATCATGGCGTCAAGGATATAACCAATGAATTACTGTTTAGCTTTTAAATAGGATGTACACCTTCAAACACACCTTATGTGTAGCAGTCACGTGTACTTTCCCTCGTTCTATCCTAAAGTCTCGGATAAAAACGGACATAAATCCCAAATAGCTGCAGGGAAATAAGTGCTTTGATCATTCTTTGTGTCGCCATTACTACACCCCTACTCTTCGGCTCCCTGGTTTGTAAATTCAAATGTTAAAATTCCCTTTAAAAGTTTATAATACTTACTTGAGCTTTTGGAGAAAAATGTGAAAGTTCCCCAAGATACTACAACTCACTCTATACCCCAGTGTATCTAGTGTGCACCATAGCATGGCTTGCAAAATGGCATTCAGATTGCACACGTAAAAGCATACCACTTCTCTTACCATTTTATTAAGCAGCAGAGGAAGAAAACCAGCAAAGTATGGAGCGAATGTTGCACCCCCAACTGCAGTAGCCACCAGAGGAATTCCCTCTCCTGCATATTCCACCAGCATTGCATCCATCTCCGCCTGTGAGTAAAACACTGTGTAAACACGTTCTCCTTCTCTAGGCATATAGAGGGTAAGGTAAAATGTCATACACTTTTGCATGTGGGGATAAGCAGTTGATACTAAGATTAAATAGCAACATGTACAAGTGTGGCTACATGATATTGTACTGATCTTCTTATAAATATTATCTGACCTGTGTGAGGTTACAATTCAGTCAGAAGGTTCTCCTTCAGTTTAGTGCTACAAAATGTCTCTGGTTATTTATAGAGTACAATTAATATAAGTTCTATGCATATTATAAAACAAAGACGTTCTGTGACATAAGGATTGAGGCTACAGGTATTTTGGCTGACTAGGAATTCCCAGGAATGAGCAGGCACATGGAGGTCCTTCCTAACAGACACCCAGATTTCTAAATGTTATGACAGACATGAAGACGTTTCTGTATCCGCGCCATAGCTTCAATAACAGGGATGGTAAGGCCCTTACACTGAATAATGGTTTCAATAGCTAAAAATGTCTTCTTGTCTAACCTACTATAAAATCCAATGAATCAGCAAAGGAAAGCAAGTTGATGGACCGGCATGGCTATGGAACTCAACAATTCGATGAGGCACTTCATCTGGTGGTGGCACTATAAGGGGTAGCCTGCAACTTAGTCGTGCCACTAATACAGATATTTGCAGGACCACAGGATCTGCATAGGAGTTCATAATTACTTAGGGATAGAGAGATACACTTTTGTTGATTTTTTTTAAAAGAAAGTCTGCTTTTTAGAAGTCTGTAGATATCCGCTCATCATCTAAAAGAGGTGGCCATCAGAGAGATAGATGGATGGGACGCAAGTTACCTAAGAGACCTGTTCAATAACCAGAGAAGTGCATTTTGAATAAAGCGCATTTGGAATTGTGTGTAAGACATTACTGTCAGAGAAGGGCTAGACAGATGTAGGAATATGAGCTCCCACCGTGATGATCATCTTTGGATCAAAAGTAAGGTCCAGGAATATGATAAAAGTTGATGCAGGTACTGAAAATATGTACCATTTATGATTCAATTATATGTTTCCAGGAGCTGTACAATAAAATTGAGATGGGGATTTAGCATCTTCCTTGATCGGGTCTTCACAAGAATCTTGTCTAGATGGAACAATCAAAAGTCCTGACAATGAAGAAACAATGACATAGATGCCATGACTGTGGAGAAGATCCACAGAGCGTACAAATAGCTACAAGGGAGCAAAAAATCTTGGTGAGAAAAGAGAAAGGGGTGGTGCCATAGGGGAACACCATGTAGTTATCCCGGATATCTGCTGCACCAGAAATTCTCTTTCCTGCATGGCCTCAATCACTGACTGAAGCAACACTATATTGAAATGCTCCCATGGAAGAAATATACAGAGCGTCTTACGACTTAGCATGAGGTAGAATAAATTGTGCTGACAGGCACAGAAAAACACAATTATACATCAATACATGAGATAACATGGGATAACAATTAAACACAAAAGATACACCAAGGGCAAGGTAGAGATTGGAAGAGACTAATTGGCCCTACACACTTTATAGACCTAAATGAACGATATGAACGTTCTCGTTCATTAATGAACGAGAACTCGTTCATATCAATCAGTGTGTAGGCACCAATGATGAGCGCCCCCGTTCATCGTTGGTGCCAGGTCGCTTATACTTGCATGCCAATATGGACAATCTCGTCCATATTAGCAAGCAGGGCTATGGGGCCGGGTGACAGGGTGAGTGAAGAAACTTCACTCCCCGCGTCACTATCCCCCATGCCGCCGGGTCGCCCGTTGGCCACCTCGGCGGCCAATCGCTAATGTGTAGGGCTCATAAGATTCAGACTCTACCTCCATGTTTCCTGGTGGCAGGCTTTTAAAAAACCCTGTGATGCGTTCATCTTAAACACATCTGAAACATATTGTATTAATGAAAGAAACAACCCCAAGAAGGGAGGGACAGAGGGAAAAGGGTGGTGACAGGGATGGGAGGTGCAGCAAAGCTGAAAAAGTGCACAACATTGTGTCCACATCAGCTTTACTTTAGGTAGTCAAGGGTCCACTTGACTCACAACTGAAGCAAATATAGGGGTGCACGAATAACTCCTTGTCACGCTTAATAGGATGTAAAAGGATGTCTCTAAACTGTGTAAAAAATAAAAAGGGCTAAAAAAACAAGCACAGAAGGGTATATCATGCTACACTAAATAACAGTAATGACTGCGCAAGATCTTCACAGTAACAGGCACTTTCACAAAAATGTTTTGTTCCTGACTTTCCCACTTAGAGCACTAATGGAGTCACCTGGGCTGAATTAATGACAGGGATTATCTAAAAAAAAAAAAAAATCTCTAAATTAAATTTAGCCGAGTTTACTGCTTTAATAAGATTAGTGAGGAGTTTGGGAGCTAAACATTGTCACGCTGGATAGTCAGCAATGATGATTCGCATATACTGTATTTCCTATACAATACAAAAGGATGAATGAGCCAACGGGGAGAAGTGGACCTGCCAAGAAAGTGATGAATGATTTTGTTGTGAAGGAACAATAAACACCTAATAAAAACAGTATAAAAGCTTATAGACATGCTTAGAATGTGGCTTAATTACAGTATGTCTCTGAATAAGGTTTGCTAAAGACAGGCAAGTGGGTGTGTCTCCAACAGATAACTACAGATGGAAGCGTTGCTAAAGCCTGCCCATACCGGATCTTGCAGATTTACCTGCTCTACAGGTTAATTACCTTATGTGCAAATATACACACAGAGGAAAAGACAAAGTCACAGCAATTTACAATCAAAATGGTTCTCTGCAAGAAGCAGGGGTCACCACTGCAGAGAATGCTCTAAAAACAAAACTGTCTTTTTCTTTGCAGACGGAAAGGGGATTTGACCTAGAGAAGAAAAAAACTAGACAAACAAGTTTGTGTACAGAACAAAACACAAATGTGAAAGCTGACGCTGAAGTAGTGAAAGCAGCTGCCTCAGAAGACAATCATGAATCTATGAGAGCCTGCCAAATGCTGAGGGAGATGCAAAACAATTGACATTATGCAGAAGCAAGTCTCGCCTTAAGTATTCACAAATGGGTATTCAAGAGCCTATTCTGTGCCTGCTGGTTGGAAAATGCCTATTCAATTTTCTGCCATTCCTGTGCTTTCTAGGGACTCACAGTCAAGTGTCCGCTGTTTCTCTACTCATCCTTCTAATGACGGACACAACAATCACAGGTGAGAGTGCTCTATGAGTTTTGTCTGCACTTATTTTACTTTCTGTGTGTACCATAAATACAGTATAAAAAGTCTACACCATGAAAATGCTATAGCGTATATATGAATCAGTGATTTTCCATGAGGGAAAAGCCTGACTGCTGTGTTCCTTTCTGTATTGTATCATTCCAGTCTGTGCAATGAAGGCACCTAAATATTCCTAAAGATAAACACAGATCTCTGCCGCTAGCCATCAGCACAACAGAAGCATTCCGCATTAAAGCATTGTTCACCATAATACCTGCATTATCCCTTTCATTTTGCCAAATTTATTTACAGTCTGTCACAATTTGCAATCATATTATGTGTGTCCCCACCCTATACTATGCAATTACCAATGCTTTATGCATTCAGACACACTAACCAGATGAGGAACCCACAACCTGAAAAAAAACAGGCGATGCAAGTTACAGTATGTATTCCTGCGGCAGCTGTTATTTCTCATGTATACATTACTATGGTGACATCTTGTTATACTCAGCAGCTGATTACATTATCTCAGATAATGTAGCCACAGATGAACGTTTCCCTGTAGCATGGAAACCTCATAATTAGGACAGTATGATTTATGCTCACCTGCCACCAATATACCTATATTACCTTAGTAGCATACACTACTCTGGACTTTGACCCAGATCTTATCTTTATTGACATATGCACTGGGCAGATGTACAATTGTATCATCAGGTAACAGATAGAGTGACATTTCTGCAATTACACTAGAACAGTGCAATGTGTCTTGCTAAAGCATACTCAATGCCTACCCACACACAGGCGGCTGTACCAGTAGTTATAACAATGCAGACTACAAATTCGCTTGTTTGGGTGTAACTAAAAATAAACTCTAATATCACTTGAATTTAGTAAATTGATAGGGTACAGAGCTATGACAATTGCTTCACTCTTGAAAAATAGCTATCCTTACCATACTAGTGCAGCTTAAGGTGGGTTAACGTAGGAAATGAAGCAAAAATAAAAACAAGAATATGAGCAGGAGATATGCATCAGACATTGAGTAGCACACATTTCACAAGAGTGACACAGGAAGAACAATAGAAGAGTATCTGTGTGTACTGAGCCACCGATTATCATTGGAGAAAATCTCTCTATTCTATTTACAAGTTTTGCCAATATGCACACACACTGAATTGCTCAGGAGTAACCGGTGCGGACTGTCACCATTAGCTATTTCAGCCAGAGCTCACTCAACTTAAACTAACTTTACTGCACTTATTTACAGCTAATGTAAATAAAATGTTTATGTAACCGCTTAGAGCCAGGTCCAAAGATAAGAGCCAGTTATCTCTGTAATTTTCTACAGAAAAATATAAAGTGCATAGTGTGTTGTGAGATGAGGTGTTGCTAACCAAAACATGTAAGACTGCCTTATGCCACTGCATAGGCAACATGGTACACTTTAGCATGCACAGTGAGCGGCCATTTAACCTGTAAAAGGCCCTAAAGAATCTAGACAGTCTACAAATTAGACCAGTGTCCCTACAGTACACCAGCATTGTTGTATTGTATGCACCATTAACCACTAATACCCCTTTTCCACTAGCTTTAAAAATACGGGTAAATGCGCGGGGGCGCGCATTTACCCGTGTTTTTTCCTAGTGGAAAAGGGTCCCCCTGCAAATTCCTGGATCAAGTGATCCGGGAATCCTACCCGGGTAGCTTGCCGGGTTGAACACGTGTAAGCTGTGTAGTGTGAACGGGAGCCGTGTCGATGCGACACGGCTCCCGTTCACAGTGTATGGAAGGGCGGCGCTGGGAGATCATGTGATCTCCCAGCGCTGCCCCTGCCGCATCACTAGCAGCGCTGTGGGAAAGGGGGCTGTAGCACGGGTCGCAGCCGTGTCAGGCTCCCGGCTGCGACCCGTGCTACAGGTGGAAAAGGGGTATAAGCTGGCATGGTCAGATCACATACGCCCGCCTGTGTCCCCCTGTTCTTGATGAGAACTGTTTTGCAGATGTCTATAATAAAATATATAAAAAAAATACTTTTGAAACTATATTAAATAAATACATAAAAAAGGCCAAAAAACTATTTCATTAACCGTTTTGAAGGGAAAAATCATCAGTTAAGTGGTTAACATGGTATTCTACTAGCTGCGACAATCCGTTTTTGTGGGGGGAAACAATAAGAATTTACTTACCGATAATTCTATTTCTCGTAGTCCGTAGTGGATGCTGGGAACTCCGTAAGGACCATGGGGAATAGCGGCTCCGCAGGAGACTGGGCACAAAAGTAAAGCTTTAGGACTACCTGGTGTGCACTGGCTCCTCCCCCTATGACCCTCCTCCAAGCCTCAGTTAGGATACTGTGCCCGGACGAGCGTACACAATAAGGAAGGATTTTGAATCCCGGGTAAGACTCATACCAGCCACACCAATCACACCGTACAACCTGTGATCTGAACCCAGTTAACAGCATGATAACAGAGGAGCCTCTGAAAAGATGGCTCTCAACAATAATAACCCGATTTTTGTAACAATAACTATGTACAAGTATTGCAGACAATCCGCACTTGGGATGGGCGCCCAGCATCCACTACGGACTACGAGAAATAGAATTATCGGTAAGTAAATTCTTATTTTCTCTGACGTCCTAGTGGATGCTGGGAACTCCGTAAGGACCATGGGGATTATACCAAAGCTCCCAAACGGGCGGGAGAGTGCGGATGACTCTGCAGCACCGAATGAGAGAACTCCAGGTCCTCCTCAGCCAGGGTATCAAATTTGTAGAATTTAGCAAACGTGTTTGCCCCTGACCAAGTAGCTGCTCGGCAAAGTTGTAACGCCGAGACCCCTCGGGCAGCCGCCCAAGATGAGCCCACCTTCCTTGTGGAATGGGCTTTTACAGATTTTGGCTGTGGCAGGCCTGCCACAGAATGTGCAAGCTGAATTGTACTACAAATCCAACGAGCAATAGTCTGCTTAGAAGCAGGAGCACCCAGCTTGTTGGGTGCATACAGGATAAACAGCGAGTCAGATTTCCTGACTCCAGCCGTCCTGGAAACATATATTTTCAAGGCCCTGACTACGTCCCACAACTTGGAGTCCTCCAAGTCACTAGTAGCCGCAGGTACCACAATAGGCTGGTTCAGATGAAACACTGAAACCACCTTAGGGAGAAAATGAGGACGAGTCCTCAATTCCGCCCTGTCTGAATGGAAGATCAGATAAGGGCTTTTACAGGATAAAGCCCGCCAATTCTGACACGTGCCTGGCCGAGGCCAGGGCCAACAACATGACCACTTTCCATGTGAGATATTTTAACTCCACAGATTCAAGTGGTTCAAACCAATGTGACTTTAGGAACCCCAAAACTACATTGAGATCCCAAGGTGCCACTGGAGGCACAAAAGGAGGCTGTATATGCAGTACCCCTTTTACAGACGTCTGAACTTCAGGTAGTGAAGCTAGTTCTTTCTGGAAGAAAATTGACAGGGCCGAAATTTGAACCTTAATGGACCCCAATTTTAGGCCCATAGACACTCCTGTTTACAGGAAATGCAGGAATCGACCTAGTTGAAATTCCTCCATCGGGGCCTTACTGGCCTCGCACCACGCAACATATTTTCGCCAAATGCGGTGATAATGCTTTGCGGTTACATCCTTCCTGGCTTGACCAGGGTAGGGATGACTTCATCCGGAATGCCTTTTTCCTTCAGGATCCGGCGTTCAACCGCCCTGCCGTCAAACGCAGCCGCGGTAAGTCTTGGAATAGACAGGGTCCTTGCTGGAGCAGGTCCCTTCTTAGAGGTAGAGGCCACGGGTCCTCCGTGAGCATCTCTTGAAGTTCCGGGTACCAAGTCCTTCTTGGCCAATCCGGAGCCACGAGTATAGTTCTTACTCCCCTCCGTCTTATAATTCTCAGTACTTTTGGTATGAGAGGAAGAGGAGGGAACACATACACTGACTGGTACACCCACGGTGTTACCAGAGCGTCCACAGCTATTGCCTGAGGGTCCCTTGACCTGGTGCAATACCTGTCCAATTTTTTGTTTAGGCGGGACGCCATCATGTCCACCTTTGGTTTTTCCCAATGGTTTACAATCATGTGGAAGACTTCTGGGTGAAGTCCCCACTCTCCCGGGTGGAGGTCGTGCCTGCTGAGGAAGTCTGCTTCCCAGTTGTCCACTCCCGGAATGAACACTGCTGACAGTGCTATCACATGATTTTCCGCCCAGCGAAAAATCCTTGCAGCTTCTGCCATTGCCCTCCTGCTTCTTGTGCCGCCCTGTCTGTTTACGTGGGCGACTGCCGTGATGTTGTCCGACTGGATCAGCACCGGCTGACCTTGAAGCAGAGGTCTTGCTTGGCTTAGGGCATTGTAAATGGCCCTTAGCTCCAAAATATTTATGTGAAGTGATGTCTCCAGGCTTGACCACAAGCCCTGGAAATTTCTTCCCTGTGTGACTGCTCTCCAGCCTCGCAGGCTGGCATCCGTGGTCACCAGGACCCAGTCCTGAATGCCGAATCTGCGGCCCTCTAGAAGATGAGCACTCTGCAACCACCACAGGAGAGACACCCTTGTCTTTGGTGACAGGGTTATCCGCTGATGCATCTGAAGATGCGATCCGGACCATTTGTCCAGCAGGTCCCACTGGAAAGTTCTTGCGTGGAATCTGCCGAATGGAATTGCTTCGTAGGAAGCCACCATTTTTCCCAGGACCCTTGTGCACTGATGCTTCTGAGGTTTCTGACTAGTTCGGATAACTCCCTGGCTTTCTCCTACGGGAGAAAACACCTTTTTCTGGACTGTGTCCAGGATCATCCCTAGGAATAGAAGGCGTGTCGTCGGGATCAGCTGCGATTTTGGAATATTGAGAATCCAACCGTGCTGCCGCAGCACTATCTGAGATAGTGCTACCCCGACTTCCAACTGTTCCCTGGATCTTGCCCTTATCAGGAGATCGTCCAAGTAAGGGATAACTAAAACTCCCTTCTTTCGAAGGAGTATCATCATTTCGGCCATTACCTTGGTAAAGACCCGGGGTGCCGTGGACAATCCAAACGGCAGCGTCTGAAACTGATAGTGACAGTTCTGTACCACAAACCTGAGGTACCCTTGGAGAAGGGTAAATTGGGACATGTAGGTAAGCATCTTTGATGTCCAGAGAGACCATATAGTCCCCTTCTTCCAGGTTTGCAATCACTGCTCTGAGTGACTCCATCTTGAATTTGAACCTTTGTATGTAAGTGTTCAAGGATTTTAGTTTAAAAATTGGTCTCACCGAGCCGTCCGGCTTCGGTACCACAAATAGTGTGGAATAGTACCCCTTTCCCTGTTGCAGTAGGGGTACCTTGATTATCACCTGCTGGGAATACAGCCTGTGAATGGCTTGCAATACTGTCTCCCTGTCTGAGGGAGACGTCGGTAAAGCAGACTTTATGAAACGGCGAGGGGGAGACGTCTCGAATTTCTTGAGACGGGCCCCCACCGTGCCTGAGACCGCTTGTAAAGCCCCAGCGTCATGCTGAGGACTTTGCGGAGGCGGGAGAGGGCTTTTGTTCCTGGGAATTGGCTGTTTGCTGCAGCCTTTTTCCTCTCCCTCTGCCACGGGGCAGAAATGAGGCGCCTTTTGCCCGCTTGCCCTTATGGGGCCGAAAGGACTGCGCCTGATAATATGGAGTCTTCTTAGGTTGAGAAGCTACCTGGGGTAAAAATGTGGATTTTCCAGCCGTTGCCGTGGCCACCAGGTCTGTTAGACATACCCCAAATAACTCCTCCCTTTTATAAGGCGATACTTCCATATGCCTTTTGGAATCAGCATCACCTGACCACTGTCTTGTCCATAACCCTCTTCTGGCAGAAATGGACAGCGCACTTACTCTTGATGCCAGTCGGCAAATATCCCTCTGTGCATCACGCATATATAGAAATGCATCTTTTAAATGCTCTATAGTTAGTAATATACTGTCCCTATCTAGGGTATCAATATTGTCAGTCAGGGAATCCGACCAAGCCACCCCAGCACTGCACATCCAGGCTGAGGCGATTGCTGGTCGCAGTATCACACCCGTGTGAGTGTATATACATTTTAGGATATTTTACTGCTTTCTGTCAGCAGGTTCCTTAAGGGCGGCCGTATCCGGGGACGTTAGTGCCACCTGTTTAGACAAGCGTGTGAGCGCTTTATTCACCCTAAGGGGTGTTTCCCAACGTGCCCTATCCTCTGGCGGGAAGGGGTATGATGCTAATAACTTTTTAGGAATTAACAGTTTTTATCGGGGGAAACCCACGCATCATCACACACTTCATTTAATTCCTCAGATGCAGGAAAAACTACAGGCAGTTTTTTCTCACCCAACATAATACCCTTTTTAGTGGTACTGGTATTATCAGAAATGTGTAAAAACATTTTCCATAGCCTCAATCATGTAACGTGTGGCCCTACTGGAAGTCACATTCGTCTCTTAATCGTCGACACTGGAGTCAGTATCCGTGTCGGCGTCTGTATCTGCCATCTGCGGTAACGGGCGTTTTAGAGCCCCAGATGGCTTTTGAGACACCTGGACAGGCACAGGCTGAGTCGCCGGCTGTCTCATGTCATCAATCTTTTGTAAAGAGCTGACACTGTCACATAATTCCTTCCATAAGCTCATCCACTCAGGTGTCGAATCCCTAGGGGGTGACATCTCTGTTACAGGCAATTGCTCCGCCTCCACCTCATTTACCTCCTCATACATGTCGACACAACGTACCGACACACAGCACACACACAGGGAATGCTCTGATAGAGGACAGGACCCCACTAGCCCTTTGGGGAGACAGAGGGAGAGTATGCCAGCACACACCAGAGCGCTATATATATATATATATATATATATATATATATATATACAGGGATAACCTTATATAAGTGTTTTTCCCCTTATAGCTGCTGTATTGTTATACTGCGCCTAATTAGTGCCCCCCTCTCTTTTTTAACCCCTTTCTGTAGTGTAGTAACTGCAGGGGAGAGCCAGGGAGCTTCCCTCCAACGGAGCTGTGAGAAAAATGGCGCCAGTGTGCTGAGGAGATAGGCTCCGCCCCCTTCTCGGCGGCCTTTTCTCCCGTTTTTCTGTGGAATCTGGCAGGGGTTAAAATTCATCCATATAGCCCTGGGGGCTATATGTGATGTATTTTCGCCAGCCAAGGTGTTTTTATTGCTGCTCAGGGCGCCCCCCCCTAGCGCCCTGCACCCTCAGTGACCGAAGTGTTTAGTGTGCTGAGGAGCAATGGCGCACAGCTGCAGTGCTGTGCGCTACCTTGGTGAAGACAGGATGTCTTCTGCCGCCGATTTTTCCGGACCTCTTCTTGCTTCTGGCTCTGTAAGGGGGCCGGCGGCGCGGCTCTGGGACCGAGCTCCGAGGCTGGGCCTGTGTTCGGTCCCTCTGGAGCTAATGGTGTCCAGTAGCCTAAGAAGCCCAATCCACTCTGCACGCAGGTGAGTTCGCTTCTTCTCCCCTTAGTCCCTCGATGCAGTGAGCCTGTTGCCAGCAGGTCTCACTGAAAATAAAAAACCTAAAACTAAACTTTCACTAAGAAGCTCAGGAGAGCCTCTAGTGTGCACCCTTCTCGGCCGGGCACAAAAATCTAACTGAGGCTTGGAGGAGGGTCATAGGGGGAGGAGCCAGTGCACACCAGGTAGTCCTAAAGCTTTACTTTTGTGCCCAGTCTCCTGCGGAGCCGCTATTCCCCATGGTCCTTACGGAGTTCCCAGCATCCACTAGGACGTCAGAGAAAATAGACTTTTACAGCGAATCGCGAAAAACCCCTACCTAGTTAGCTGAGAAAACTTTTCGCACAGTAAGTTTACCGCAAATTTCACTTCACCTACTCTGAGCAGATGAAAACTTGGTGAAAATATACTTATACCCATTTTTTGTACCCAAAAATTCAATTTGAGCACTTATTTTGCTGAAAAAAAAAACTTGCTTTTATAATATTTTTCCATTTTATTTGAAAAATGCATTCCCAAATATAATTTAATATAACCTATAATATACTTCTATACTGTTGTCCTATGTTGGCTTACCATTTTCTAAAAGTTATTGATTTCCCCATTTTCACCCTGATTTTTCACTTTTTTTTTTCCCCACCCCAAGTCCCATTTTCACACGTTTGGAATAGAATAGGGTGAAAAATTTGAATTTTTTTGTGGCAATTTTCATGCAATAGACACAAAAAAATAGCTGTGATTTTGTGGTAAATTAAATACTGCCCAATTGCCTCTATTTTATACAGTGCTCCTGTAAACCAGTTTGTGCCCCCACAGTACACCAGTAACATTACAGCACTACCACCTCATACCAGTCTATGGGGTATATGCAATTGCGGTCAAATTGCCTGAAAATGTCGAAAAACGGGGCATTCAGCATTGTCAAATGTATTTTTTTTTTTGTCGAAAATGCCCCGTTTTTCTACATTTTCGACAAAAAAAAAAAAAATTGACAATGCAATACAGTACTTTTCGACAAAAAAAACCTGACTTTTCAGATTCGACTTTTTGAAATTCGACAGGTCACAAATTCGACATGTCTGCAATGGTAAAAATGCGGCTTTTCGACAAAAGTATATTCAATTTAAAAATGTCGATTCGACAACAGTGCTTTTCGACAGTAAATTCGTCAATTTCATTCCGCCTCACTTTGCTGGCGGAATCTAATAAAAAATTTTTTTAAAACATGTTTTTTTTTGTGTTTTTTTTTTTTATTGCTAATAGCATATCTATTTATATTAGAAGGGATTAGGTTACTTGGTTTGTCTATTAGGATTTTCAACTATTATTTATATACTTTTAAAAATAATATTTTTTTAACTGACAGAAAATTGAGAGAGCATGGTTTTCAGTGTGAAGGGGTGCGAATGGGATAAAATTCTGAAAAAAAAATGTGTGTGGTCCCCCCTCCTAAGCATAACCAGCCTCGGGCTCTTTGAGCCGGTCCTGGTTGTAAAAATACGGGGGAAAAATGGACAGGGGATCCCCCGTATTTTTAGAACCAGCACCGGGCTCTGTGTCCGGTCCTGGTGCAAAAAATACGGGGGACAAAAAGCATAGGAGTCCCCCGTATTTTTTTAACCAGCACCGGGCTCCACTAGCTGGGGAGATAATGCCACAGCCGGGGGACACTTTTATACCGGTCCCTGCGGCCGTGGCATTAAATACCCGCTGACCGCGGGTGACCTCACCGCTGACCGCAAAGTTCCCACCATTGAATATAATGGAGGGGCTGTGCGATGACGCGCATAGCCAATCAGGAGAGTGCCACGACGTGGCGCTCCCTGATTGGCTGAAGGGACCCTCTGTGACAGGAGTCACGGGGGTCTCAGTATTCGGGGAAAGGGGTCCCATGTGTAAACATGGGACCCCTTTCAGTCCGTGTGGATCGGTAAATGCGGTTTGTTTTTTTGCCAAGTACGTGGATTACAAAAAAAGAACAGGACACTGGATTTAGGAGAGTATAATTTTATTTTCAGGTACCCCAGATTTTACTTGGAGACGTGTGGACAGAGTCGGCGTGTCAACATAGGTAAGTATGTGTGTCGGCATGTATGTAATAAAGTTTTACTTTCACGGTGTCTGTGTCCTGTTTTTATTTGGGTATTTTTTTTGCAGTAGAACTACAGGTACCAGCGGGCCCGTATTACCCCCGCATGCTGGTACTTGTGGTTCTCCAAGTACCAGCTTACGGAGGAGGCTTGCTGGGACTTGTAGTTCTTCTGCAAAAAACAATATTCTTTCATTTTTACACATGGCTATCAGCCCCCCATCCGCAGCCCTTGGATGGGGGGGGGGGGGGGACAGCCTCGGGCTTCACCCCGGCCCTTGGGTGGCTGGAGGGGGGGGGATTTAAGGGGTCCCCACTCCTCCAGGGTACCCCGGCCAGGGGTGACTAGTTGGGTATTTAATGCCACGGCCGCAGGGACCAGTATTAAAGTGTCCCCCGGCTGTGGCATTATCTCTCCAGCTAGTGGAGCCCGGCCGGGCTTCGACGGTCGAATTGTGTCGAATTTAAAAACGGGCGAAAAAATGCCGCAATTCGCCCGGAATTGCATATACCCCTATGCCTCCACAGCAAATTCTTTCCTCACAACAACTGAACCTCCACTTACAGAAAACAACAAGCAGTTGTGTTCCTTCATGTACCACAATCGCATAGACTCACTGTAGCGATGACAGCTTCCTCAACACCAGTTCATGATAATTAGGATGCATTCATTAGTTGTCATGGTGATCACAGGGGATACTCTCCATGAGGTGATTTTCTAAACAAGCTTATATGGAGATATGCATACCTCTCAACTGTCTCGATATTCGCTGGACAGTCCTGTTTTTTTGTGACTGTCCTGCTGGTCCCACCCACAGGCAACAGTGTCCCGTGGTGGGAGGGCAGTTGGGAGGCTCCTGTCACTGCTGCTCTACTTAGCAGAGTAGCGGAGAATAGACACTTTGTGCATGCGCACAGCATCTATTCAGTGGAGACAGAGGGAGAGGTGGCCCCTCAGTGATGAAAACAGGGCGTGGTTCGCAATTGCGGGCTCTCCCGTGAAGCCACGCCCCCTTTTATAGGCCATGCCTCCTTTTCGGGTGGGCACGCGCAGATGTCCCTCTACATTGGATTCAAATGTTGGGAGGTATGAGACATGTACTCTCACCTGTAACATTATTATATAAACCTTGGGAGGGAGAATGAAATGTCTTCACTACAGGCTGAGTCTCCCGTTTCCAAAATGACAAAAGTATTTTGGATAACAGATTTTTACGTACTTTGGAATATACACAAACACTATATATATATATATATATATATATATATATATATATACACACACACACACATACATATATATATATATATATATATATATATATACACACACACACACACACATATATATATATATATATATATATATACACACACACACCTTTGTACACACACATATATATATATATATATATATATATATACACACACACACACACACACACACACACACACACACACAACACACAAAATGTATTTATGTTTCATATACACCTTATGCATATCTTGAAGGTCATTTTATACACTATTTTTTTATATCTTGGTGTATGAAACTAAGTTTGTGTACATACACGAAATTAATTTATGTTTCATAAACACCTTATTACAACCTGAAGATAATTTTATACAATATATTAACTAATCTTATGCATGAAACAAAGTTTGTGTACACCTAACCATAGGAAAGCAATGCTCAGAAATGTCTGTATTTTAGCATTTTGGATGTGGGATACTCAATCTGGATCTGCAACTAAAATTTTCAGTTTGGGCACGTACAGATGTGTCCACATACATCTTTGCTATATCCCGCCATGTATGGCACGGTTTTGCATGCCATAGACTCAGAGATTTAGCCATGCCTTGTGATTTTTCTTAATTTGCTTCATTAATATGCTACTTTATACATATTCTATTATGGCAAACAAAAATTTTAAAATTCATTCACTCACTACTCATGAAAAACAGCTTAGCCGTGTTTTGCATTTTGTGCCAAATTGGTAAAAAGCAAAGATGTAAGTGGACACATCAAAGCAAAGATGTAAGTGGACACATCTGTATATATCAGGTTATAATCTTGCTTTTCATCTTGCTTTTCATCCAGTCTTCCTTTAGAAGGGCCATATTATTTTCAGTACTCGACAAACACCGTTTAACCTTGATCATGTATCTCTATTCAAAATATGTCAGTAGCCAATGACAGGTTTTTTTGAAGTGCTATCCAGACTTTGAATCTTGCTTCCAGTATTTTTGGCCAGGCAAGCAATAAATGTCAGTGTATATTCATAATAATTATGCCACAAGATTTAATAAACAATGGCTTTGCTTTCTGTTTAGTAGCCAAAACTGTGTCAGGGGAGCTGAAACAAGCAGGTGTAGATTCAACACTGAACCTTGCAGTTGGTCCACACAGAAAACAATTGTCAGGACTGCATACAGGCTGCCGAGGATAGCATTCTGTCCACGGATAGTGGACTTCTGCTAAATATGAGAATTGTTTTAATCACAGTTGTTCATCATAGTATGCTTTAAGGTATATTTTTTACATTTACATTAGGGGTATTTTTAATTTCCTTCGTTTTACATGTGGTAATGATAAAGGTCTCTTGCAGACCTCAGATAGTTAAAGATACACATTTAGGGGTATATTCAATTGAAGTTGGATCCATTCCGACATTCATTTGTCGGAATGGATCCGGTCTGGGCTATTCAAATGACATCTCAATTCGACTTTTACAAAAGTCGAATTGAGATGAGGGGGAGAGAGCCGCGGGCAGACGGGGGAGAGCAGCGCTACAGCAGCGGCAATATAGCCGCTGCTGTAGCGCTGCTCTCCCCCCCCCCCCCCCCCAGTCTCTCTGCCTCTCCAGTCCCTCCTCTCTGTCCCTGCATCACAGCCACTGCTCACGGCAGCGTCCACCCGCCTCCAGGAAGTGAGGTCTCGTTTGTTGGAGCCGGGTGGACGCTACTGTGAGCGGCGGCTGTGACATACTCCAGTGCTGCTCACCAGGTCCCCGCCTCGTCTCTGTCCGTCCCCGCCTCAGGCTCTCCCCATCTACTTCGACTTTTTTTAAAGTCGAAGTGAGATGGTCGAAAAGGGGGCCCCCGTTTTCGACACAAGCACGTTGATCGGCAGCTATTCCGACGATCAACGTGCTTTTCAACAAGTCGAATTCCTCGACATGTCTAAAAATTTGGGGTTTGATTGAATAGGTCGATTGACGATTCGACCTTAAAAAGTCGAAAACTACCGTCTTTTCGACAGACGGCAGCTTTCAACTTCAATTGAATATACCCCTTAGCAGATACTGTTAAATCGGTATTGCTGTTTTCATTAATACAACCATTTTGTTTTCATCTACAGTAACTTTGATGCAGGAGATTAAATATTGCATCACTGACTACTGCCAGATCAGCTTAAGGCAGGAGAAAATCAACTAAGTAGAGGGTTCCTCTTGCCCCTTCATAACTGGACCAATGTTCATGTTTTGAGGGTGTCTGTTCTCAGTGGGAATAATTTGTACATTTTACCCCTCAAAAAACATGTTGGTTTTATTGTGGGGACAGATAGGGCTTTTATTTAGTACACTATACTGTATGCCCCTCTATCTATCTAGCTATTTATCTAATACTGTATAAGCCCTGTGCAGAGATGGTTGCACATTGTGCCTAATCTGTAGTGAAACTGCAATTCAGAGAAAAGCTCTTTCCTATAACATTGTGGAGCAGAAGAGAAACTGTGCAGATATGAAACACCTTGGCAGGAAAATGCCATTCTGTGCCTGCAGCAACATCATAATTTCAATAGTGGCGCTGGCTAAGCTCTTTTACATAAGAATCATAGCTTCAATTTCCATGCCATTAAGTCTACTTTGAAGTATGACCTTTCTTAGGATCTGTGGAATGAGTGGTCTTGGGAAGAAGTAGCCAGATTGGAATTTCCAGGGAACTGTTTGAGCACTGAAAGGACATGTCCCTGGGACACAGAGTCAGACGAGGAGCTTGTGATTTGGTCAGGCCGCCAAGATATTTATTTATAGGGAATAGATCTGCACAAGGTTCAGGCTTTGATAGCTCAGGAAATCTACCTAGAAATTGCCAGTGCTGGGATGTAGATCACAGATATGGTCAGAACAAAATTATTCACTCACTGCAGAATGAAAACTATTTCCCTCATGGTCTGGGGCTGCATTGTCTCCTTATAGTTAATATAAGCCAACACCTGTGGCATGGTCAGTGCGGACCATAATTCCCCAGACCAGGAGCAAAGTCCGACTGACCATAGCCACATAAATCTCTCTAATTTCAAGGATGGGGGTTGGTAAAAATAAAATAAAAAACCTCAGAGAAAATAAGGTCTTCTGGGATTCTTTAACCCAGGAAACTGGCATCTGTAGTCACTAAGTGCCAGACCATGACTAAGAATGGTCTCTCTGCTGTCAGATGGGAGAGGTGGATCCACTGTGCCAGGGAGACAACCATGATGTGAAATGTATAATTGGCACTCTCAAAAGCCAAGAAACCTGGACCACAAACTCTGAACTTTAGTTTCAATTGAGTATATGTTGAATTGCAGGAGTGGCCATGTGTTCAGGGTTGAGACCTCAGTCCCTTCCTTCATGTAGTATAAAGGAGCAGTTTGCAGGGTACTCAAAAGTGGAGATAATAGCTCCTAGAGACCGTAATCCTTGTCCAGGGGGAGAAGTATGATGAATCAAAATGTAAGCTATATTCTTAAAGATGCATGGAGGAGGCAACAGCATAAGTGTCTGAAAGCTGGAAAAACATCAGTGACAGCAAAATAGGCAGCGCTGGAGGCGATATGGATATATGCAAAAGCAAAATTTGAAAAAAAAAAAATAGGACTGCATATTGTCACAGCAGGGTTGAATGTTCTGTAGGAAAGTTAGTTAGGCATAGACTTTGGCAAAAACACTTTGGATAGGGATTCCCAAGTATTGGACATAATCAAAATTGTCCAAAGGAAATAATGGAAGAGGTCCCTTTAAGTTGGACAGCACAAAGATGACACAATTCCCCCCAAAAATGGGGGGCTCTTCTGATGACTGCATTGATGAATGGGTGACGTGGCGGGTTGAAGAAAGTTTGGGAGTTGAAGGGAGTCATGTAACAGTACAGGCCGACATTTTGACAGGAAAGGAAATACTGTTATCCCAGCATTCCCGCTCTTCTCCAAAACAAGGTTGTTGGGTGTCCTCTAATTAGTAAAGTACAACAGTGCATTTCTTTTATGAAGGAATCTCTCCCTAAAGTGAATTTGGGATTCCCTGAGTTCCACTGACTGTCGGATTAAGTAAAGAGCCTGCAGTTTACCTCTCTCTGTGTGGGAAATTGCAGTGTCTGGGATCGGAGGAACAGCCATGTTGCAGTGGTCTGCATCTGTGTATAACCCCTTCTCAAATATTAAAAATGATAAATACTTACAGAATAAATACTTCACGAGTAGAAAGCCATTGGCATACCTCATATGCAGAGTAATGGAATAATAACGGAGGAGGAGCCATCAGCTTTACCAGTTTCCTACACATATGCCACCATCTACGCTGAAGTAGACAAAGAAGTCTCCGTATAAAGTGCATAATGGTGATAGGTTCTTTTTTCAACCATTGTGTGCCACACCAGGCAATGGCCAGGTCACGTTTGCGAGGACTAAAACATACGCCACTTCTTGAGCCCACCTTATTGAAATATAAATTAATAATTATATAGGGCCTTCTTTCTGACCCACAAAAACACTCATACAGACGCAATAATGCACACATTGTAAACATATGTATGTTCCCAATCTTCAAGGCCTTTTCTAATATAAAGTAGGAATACAAGAGTGAATGTACTGATACTCTGAACTGCACCATAAATCTCATATAAATGTAATCACAGGTCATAAAACACCCAGTGGAGCAATATTTAAAAAAAAAAAGGTACAAAAAAGTTAAAAAAAGATAGACACATCTTGAATAGCAAGCTGCTACAAAAACATGCTCACTCTTTCATTCCTAAGCAATTTCATATGAAAAGTGCAAAATACTGGCTGACTGGACACTAGTGTAAAGCTGTGGTGTCTCAGCAAGACGATCACTTAGCACAATATGTGGCATATTCAATTACCCTGCAGCTAACGGATCCTGCCATGCGAGGAAACTGTATTCAATTAAAATGCTTTATCCCATCAGCGAATTGAGTATACCCTATATGTCGGTATATGTCAACGTAATAAACTTAAAAGAGAAAGAAAACCTATTGAGGTAAGGTCATCACATAATTGTGATGTTAGTAGCACAGTATATACAGCATTAAGGGGCAAATTTAACAACGAGTGATATTCTTATCATCACTTGTTACTAATCTTAAATGGTGCTCTAACCAATAAACTCCCAACTGTCACATTTGAAAAATGACAGTTACAAGCCGATCAGTTAGAACACCATTTAAGATGAACAACGCAAGAATATAATTTGTTGTTAAATCTGCCCCTTAAAATTATAAACAGTTCTAAATAACCAAAAAAGGATAAAGCACATATATGTGATCAAAACAAAAGGAGAATATGTAGGACTACCTACTTATTTCAGAGAGCAGGCGAGTGTAAAAAATAAAAGTAATCATACTGGGAGAAGATGAAATCATTGAATTAAATCCAAATCAAGCAAGAAATTAAACAGAAGCTGCTTTAGTACTGAAAGTGTAAAACAGAGGTGCCTGCTCTGAATTCCAGACAGTACCACAACTCCACACAAACTGTATACACAGTAAAACTTAAATATTTATTTTTTCCCCATCATTATTGTTGTTGCCACCTAACATTTTTATCTTGTCTTTCAAAATTCATGTGCTGTGATGATGTGTCTGCAAAAACAGGTTTTCACCAGTATTCTTTTTTTGCAGGGTTCTTGCTGTGTTTATGGTTTGGGGGCTGGAGTTTACCTATCAGCACAGAGACATTATTTCTACGATTCCTTTGCTTTCAAAACGAGACCTACAGATCTGTCACTCTGCTGCTTCCTTGGGTCTGCTTCAGTGAAGAGTGGAGTCGATCCCGTATAAACAGATGGGGTGGCATCCCCAGAGCTGGGGGCACTCTCTCGGTACAGTCTTGTCTCCTCGGTCTGACTTGCTGGTTAATTGCCGCTTCATATGGCAAGCATATCATTCCTGAACTTACAGAAAATCCACCAGTGTGTAACAACTGGGACTGGAAGTGCCTCATCATGTATATTAATGGAGACAGACAAATCGACTGGTTGGTTCCAGCCATTGGGCTTGCTCTCGGTGCCACGTTATTCCATAACACGATGGAAAACAGAGACTATATTACATGGACAAAATTAAAAGTAGAAAGACCTCTGAATGCACTAGCGCTAGCTCTCCTGCCAAGTATAGGTACCGCAGTATCATTTTATGTCCTCCCTCCTTTTATAGCAGTTAACTCATGGTCCATTCTGGCTTTGGACAGTCTCTGTGGCATCTTTCGGTTTCAAATACCCGAGCCACTAAGCACAGTGTACAGTGCAGATGAATGTGCAAAAGTAATAAAGGACATAGAGATTAATAGACACAAATGGAGTGTTCCAAAACAGGAAAGTATAACCTGACATAATAAGTGCAATGTTTGATTAAAGAATGTTTTAATACAAAAAGCAAGAGTAATGTGTAAAAGGACAAGATGGAAGATAGAGGAGACAGGTAGCAGAAGAGACGAATTGGAAGCAAAGTAAAAGATGGACAGGGTGTAAGAGGAAAGTGCAATGCACAGCGCGGAACATTAAGAGCAAGAATGATATTACAACTGTGAAATGTTAAACAATGATAATAAATTCAAACAAACAAAGATAAATAGTGTAATTTGCCCTTGGGCACTCAGTTACAGAGGAACCCTCTAGACACTGATTGGCCAATGATCTAATATACAATTTATGTTATCACAATACTTGATCGGCTGATATTTTGCAAAGGATTTTACTGTTAACATTAATATTAATCCAGCAATGTACAGGCAACCCAACATGACTTTATGCCATCTCCTCCTCATTTCCATGTCACCCTGCACCCCCAGAATGGGGGCATGTTGCTGTAATGTATTAATATATATGATTTTAAATATTTTGTGATGCAGAGAAAATAAACTGAAACTGTTGAATTTATTGTCTTGAATATGAAAATGCAGAGCTAAGTTTATCAAAGAAAAACACTGGTACTAATATTTAGCATGTGGAAAGAACTGGTACAATGCAAAAGAAAGGAAAATGTGCAAACCTGCTGCTTGTCCTCTTCATCGTCTGCCTCAGGATCTTGACAAGCTGTCTGTGGATAGAGAACTAGGTTATACTCTACAGTGTTATGGCTGGCCCAGATATCCATGTGTACATGTTCTACCTTGCTCTGCAGTACAGCATTGATGACCACACAGATTTTCTCTAGCTGCTCAGGCTCTCTCACACATGGGTCCTTTACATCTTTCAGTAAATTGTTCAAAGACTCTAGGACAGTCATTACCACTTCATGTTCTTTGTCATGCATTGCAGCATGAAGATAGGTAGGGATGAGGAGATCCAACAGACGGAGCAGAACTGTCGGAAGTATTAAAAAGATAATATTAGAGGGAATCGAGTTGAATGTTCTAATCAACACACCCTTGTTCTTCTGTCATCACTGCATTTTTGTATTTCTAGCATATAACAGACATTTTTTATTGTCCAATTCCACTTTAGCTACTCTCTTCTTTGATGGTACTAGAGTCAGCCCACCTCTTTCCATTGTGATGTCCAGTTTATGTCTTATCAGATTATTATATACTTTTATACTTTTCCAGCACCACTTTTCTTTACCTCCCAGTGGTGAACTAGCACAAATCATACTAATCACCATACCTGCAGCATTAGGCTCACTAGGGTTCTTCTGACAAACAAGATTCATTGAGCGTACAAATTTTCCGAGAGCTTCATACGCCGATTTCCGGACATCAGGATGAGGAGACTGTGAAGGAGGAAACAGTAAATCACATCCATCTCAGAAAGGTAGAACACAGAAAAAACAATGCAAACTAGTCATAAGAAAAACAGAAGGAAACCCCATGTTATTCCATACAAAGGACAGGGACATAATGGCAAAAACGAGTTTTATGGTAAGAACTTACCCTTGTTAAAACTCTTTCTGCGAGGTACACTGGGCTCCACAAGTCTGGACAATGGGGTGTAGAGTAGGATCTTGATCCGAGGCACCAACAGGCTCAAAGCTTTGACTGTTCCCAGAATGCACAGCGCCGCCTCCTCTATAACCACGCCTCCCAGCACAGGAGCTCAGTTTAGTTAACCAGCCCAATGCAGTAGCAGGAAAAGAGACAACTGTTAGTAGCCACATACACCACACTCTCACGACAAGAGAAGTGTCAGCGGCTAATGCCATATCAACCCAAAGAAGCTAAGTGCGTCAGGGTGGGCGCCTTGTGGAGCCCAGTGTACCTCGCAGAAAGAGCTTTAACAAGGGTAAGTTCTTACCATAAAACTCGTTTTCTGCTGCGGGGTACACTGGGCTCCACAAGTCTGGACAATGGGGATGTCCTAAAGCAGTTCCTTATGGGAGGGGACGCACTGTAGCGGGCACAAGAACCCGGCGTCCAAAGGAAGCATCCAGGGGAAGCGACAGTATCGAAGGCATAGAACCTTATGAACGTGTTCTCGGAGGACCACGTAGCCGCCTTGCACAATTGGTCAAGGGTCGCACCACGTTGGGCCGCCCAAGAAGGTCCAACAGACCGAGTAGAATGGGCCGTATTGTGAACAGGAGCTGACAGACCAGCCTTCACATAAGCATGCGCAATCACCATTCTAATCCACCTGGCCAGGGTCTGCTTGTGAGCAGGCCAGCCACGTTTGTGAAATCCAAACAAAACAAAGAGAGAATCAGACTTTCGAATAGAAGCAGTTCTCTTCACATAGATACGGAGAGCCCGTACCACATCCAAAAGACCGCTCTTTGGGAGACAAATCAGGAGAAACAAAAGCTGGAACCACAATCTCCTGCTTAAGGTGGAACGAAGAAACCACCTTAGGTAAATATCCGGGACGAGTCCTAAGAACCGCCCGGTCACGGTGAAAAATCAGATATGGGGAACTACAAGACAAGGCACCCAAATCCGACACTCTTCTAGCAGAGGCAATAGCCAGCAAGAACACCACCTTAAGGGAAAGCCACTTAAGGTCAGCTTGAACAAAGAGGTTCAAATGGAGGCTTCTGCAACGCCTCCAAAACCACCGACAAGTCCCAAGGAGCCACAGGCGGGACATAGGGAGGTTGGATACGCAACACACCCTGTGTGAAAGTATGAACATAAGGTAAAGTCGCAATTTTTCTCTGAAACCACACCGACAAGGCAGATATATGAACCTCGAGGGAGGCCAGACGCAGGCCTAAATCTAGGCCCTGCTGTAGAAAAGCCAAAAGTTTGGCTGTACTAAACTTGGAAGCGTCATAATGGTTAGATGCGCACCAAACAAAGTAGGAATGCCAGACCCGATGGTAAATTCGAGCAGAGGCCGGTTTCCGGGCCCGCAACATAGTTTTAATGACCTCTTCAGAAAAACCCTTAGCTCTTAAGATGGAAGCTTCAAGAGCCACGCTGTCAAAGACAGCCGGGCTAGGTCCTGGTAGACACAGGGGCCCTGAACGAGGTGGTCTGGGCGTTGTCGAAGTAGAAGTGGACGCTCTGACGATAGGCCTTGCAGGTCTGAGAACCAGTGCCATCTGGGCCACGCCGGAGCTATGAGAAGCAGATTTCCTTTTTCTTGCTTGAACTTCCGAATTACCCTGGGCAGGAGTGACACCGGAGGGAACACGTACGGCAGCCGAAACCTCCACGGCACTGCCAGCGCATCCACGAATGCTGCTTGAGGATCCCTTGTCCTTGCTCCGAAGACCGGAACCTTGTGATTGTGTCGAGACGCCATCAGATCCACATCTGGAAGACCCCACCTTTCCACGAGGAGTTGAAACACTTCTGGATGGAGGCCCCACTCGCCGGCATGCACGTCCTGACGACTGAGAAAGTCCTCTTCCCAATTCAGGACTCCCGGAATGAATATTGCCGATAATGCCGGTAGATGGCGTTCTACCCAACGTAGAATCCGTGAGGCTTCCTTCATTGCCAAACGGCTTCAAGTGCCGCCTTGATAATTTATGTATGCCACTGTGGAGGCGTTGTCCGACTGTACTTGAACAGGACTGTTCTGAATCAAATGCTGGGCTAGGTTCAACGCATTGAAGACCGCCCGCAATTCCAGAATGTTGATCTCCTTGATCCACCGACCCTGCAAGGAGTGCTGCTCCAGCACCGCGCCCCAACCTCTTAGACTGGCATCTGTCGTCAACAGGACCCAGTCAGATATCCAGAACGGACGGCCTCTGCACAGTTGTTGATCCCGGAGCCACCAGAGCAGCGACAGACGGACCTCCGGAGTCAATGAGATCATGTGAGACCTGATCCGGTGAGGCAGGCCGTCCCACTTGGCTAGAATCAGCTTCTGGAGGGGGCGAGAATGGAATTGAGCATACTCCACCATGTCGAATGCTGACACCATGAGGCCCAGCACCTGCATTGCCGAATGTATCGACACTTGCGGACGAGAAAGGAAGCAACAAATCCTGTCCTGAAGTTTCAGGACTTTCTCCTGAGACAAGAACAACCTCTGGTTGTGAGTGTCCAACAGCACTCCCAGATGCACCATGCTCTGAGCAGGGAACAGGGAGGATTTCTTCCAGTTGATGAGCCACCCGTGGGCTTGTAGAAACCGGACCGTCATATCCAGATGACGCAGGAGAAGATCTGGGGAATTTGCCAGGATTAACAAGTCGTCCAGATACGGCAGTATCCTGACCCCTTGACGGCGGAGTACCACCGTCATCACCGCCATAGCTTTGGTGAAGACTCGCGGACCGTTGTTAAACCAAAAGGTAACGCCCGAAACTGGTAATGGAGGTTGCCAATAGCGAACTTCAGGTATTGTTGATGTGACACTGCTATAGGAATATGCAGGTAAGCATCCTGTATGTCCAGGGAGACCATGTAGTCCCCAGGTTCCAAGGCCAGAACTATAGAGCGAAGGGTTTCCATACGGAACTTGGAAACTTTCACAAATTTGTTCAGTGCCTTGAGGTTGAGAATGGACCCATTCGGTTTCGGGACTAGAAACAGCGGAGAATAGTACCCCCGGCCCCTCTGAGCAAGAGGCACCTGTACTACGACTCCTGTATCCAGGAGGGTCTGTAGCACCGAATGCAGAGTGTTTGCCTTTGTCTGGTCCGACGGGACGTCTGTCTGGCAAAATCGATGAGGGGGTCGGTTTTTGAAGGCTATGGCGTAACCTCGAGTGACGACTTCCCGTACCCAGGCATCTGAAGTGGTCTTCAACCATTCCTGGGTATACCCTAGAAGCCGGCCCCCCACCCTGGGATCCCCCAGGGGGAGGCCCGCCCCGTCATGCAGCAGGCTCATCGGTCTTGGCTGCTGGCTGACGGGCAGCCCAGGCTCTTTTGGGCTTTGCTTTACCAGGTTTGGAAGTGCGGGCCTGCTTATGGTATGCCTGACCTTTTGCTTTACCTGAAGGACAAAAGGGGCGAAAGGACGTGCCTTTGGCCTTCGACACAGAAGGAGCTGTATTAGGCAGACAGGCAGTTTTGGCAGTAGCCAAGTCAGCCACTATCTTATTTAAGTCCTCCCCAAACAGAATATCCCCCTTGAAAGGGAGTACCTCCAGGGTTTTTCTCGAGTCCAGATCCACAGACCAGGATCTCAGCCACAATATCCTGCGAGCCAGGATTGACGTAGTAGAGGCCTTGGCTGCTAGGATACCGGCATCAGAAGCCGCCTCTTTAATATAGCGAGAAACTGTGACAATATACGACAAGCATTGTCTAGCATGGTCATAGGAGATTTCAGCCTCTAACTCCAAGGCCTATGCTTTAATAGCCTCTGCCGCCCATGTAGCTGCAATAGTGGGCCTTTGTGCAGCACCCGTGAGGGTGTAAATCGCTTTTAGACAACCCTCGACACGTTTATCTGTAGGCTCTTTTAGAGACGTGACGGTAGTGACAGGTAGAGCTGAGGAAACCACCATCCTAGCCACATGTGAGTCTACTGGAGGAGGCGTTTCCCAATTCTTAGACAGCTCTGGCGCGAGGGGATAGCGAGCCAGCATCTTCTTTTGAGGTACAAACTTCGTACCCGGGCTTTGCCAGGGTTCCTGACGTATATACACTAGGTGGTCAGAGTGAGGTAAAACTTGTTTAATCACCTTCTGACGCTTGAACCTATCTAGTTTCTTAGGAGTTAACGGATGGCTCGGGATCATCCGTAATCTGCAGAATTAACTTAATAGCCTCCAAAAGATCAGAAACATCCACATGTGAACTACCCTCCCCATCAGCCGTATCCGAGTCAGAACCTGTGGGGTCAGTGTATGTGCTGTCTTCATCAGACGAGGTGTCAGTGACAGCAGTGGATTGTGAGGAGACGAGCGCTGGCTTACAGAACCTCTTGGACCTAGGCGAGCGTTAGTCAGACTTTTTAGTAGTCAGGGACTGGTTCAACTTCTTTAATTGAGCAGATAAATCGTCCGCCCGCGGCGGGTTAGCTGCAGGGACCACATACGGTTGTACCGGCATTGGTGATCCCATAGGGGGTGTTAGTTTATGAACTAGCGTATGCAGAAGCGTGGAAAAAGCGGCCCACGGAGGGTCAGTATGTGCCTCCGTTGCCACAGTCCCACTGGGGGGCAAGGAGCCCCCAGAACCAGAGCCCACAGCTGCTATATTCTCCCCATATGTGCCTGTGGCTTCAGCAACACCAGCAGTGTGTTCCGCCCCAGAACCGTTACCCTCAGAAGCAGACATGATATAACTTGCAGTATGAGGTAACACAGTACAATTATTAGCAGAATTATATCCCTAAACCCAAACCCCTGCGCAGTGTAGTCAGCACCAGCAGAGATAAAGGAAATATATGGTGACTAATACGTAATACAGTATATCTTTGTGAAAATACTATATTAAAGAACACCTGACGCACCACGCCCCCTCAGGTTATAGAATATAGGGATAGCAAGTTGAGTGAAAGACACGAGATGGACACCACTCAGCTATCAATGCACACACAAATAGTCACAGTTTGTACAATGCAGAGGTTATTACAGACAATACTGCACTGGACTAGCTTACACAGCTATATAGTCAATAGATATAACACTACACAGTAAGATACTGGATGTATATCACAGGGTAATTGTACTATAAACCCCTGACTAAATGCACTCTTTCTTACTAACACTGACTAAAAAGGCAGATAGAATACTTAAGTGTCATGTAAAGTCACAGCACTGACAACCAGGCGGCTTTACATAGGAGGATTTGCCCAAGCAGTCCCAGGAACAGTGAGCTGAGGAGTAATGGCGCCGCAGACACTGACAGGGAGTGAGGAAAGACAGAGATGTAGCTCCAGGGCGGGAACACTTGCTGGAAATGGCGCCCTGGGGCTGGGGGTTCAGGTCTAAGCCTTATCCCCCTTGCTGGCAAAACCACCGGGTACTGTGGGCGATATTAAAATCGGTTTTAAGAGAAAACCTGACCTGCGCCCATGCCCTGGTGATCTAGTGGGATCGCCTGTATCCACAGTGTCCATCGTCAGCGCGCGCGGCCCGCCTCCCACTGACCGCGCCGGATCGCGATAAAGACCAGGTCCCGCGAGCGGGACCCACTTACCACCTCCCGAAGCGCGGCCACGCGATCCTGGAGAGCCCCAGCCGTGTGTCTAAAATGAAGAAAACAGGAGCCTCCGCTGTAGGTACCCGGCAACCAGGACTCGGGAGTGTACAGCGCCGCTGGGGAGAGCTTGAGCTGCAGCAGTGAATGTCACAAGACATTTACCACCGCTGCTGCCCTTGAAGTCTTCACTTTTTACCTCATAAAAAGCTTTTCTTAGGGCTGCTTGGAGCAGCCCCTCTGTTAAGTGCCTGCTTACTGCAGCACCAACTTACAAAACTGAGCTCCTGTGCAGGGAGGCGGGGTTATAGAGGAGGCGGCGCTGTGCATTCTGGGAACAGTCAAAGCTTTGAGCCTGTTGGTGCCTCGGATCAAGATCCTACTCTACACCCCATTGTCCAGACTTGTGGAGCCCAGTGTACCCCACATAAGAAACACTAGTAAAGTGCAAGGGAAACCTAGGTCCAACCACACATCCATCTCATACAATACTGATATTAGGACAGTATATTAAATTAGGGGGATATTCTATTAGATGAGAGATGATCACAACAAGAAAAAATGAGCGATGCTGATCTTTATTTAATGGTGCAATGCTCACTGCAGTTCTTCTAGATGAATTGGTCTCCGGCACAATACTTGCGGTAAAATGCTGTACAAGGCAACTCTCAGCTAATAGACTGGCCCCCTAAGAATTTGTTTCAGACTCTACTCATTAACAGGTGAATAATCTGAATTCTATTGCACAAAGGAGAAAAAAAAAAAGACAATTAAATCACTCATCCAGCATTTCCCTTTATTAATATTCCACACTAATGGGACGGTTACGGTGAGCAGTTTAAGATCAATTATATGCCAAGTGAGCTGCATCACAGGGAATAGCTGGACCTTTACCCATTGGGAAAAATAGTCGTCCTTACCTCAATATGCTTCTGTACTTCATGGAAGCATGAGTCAAGATAAAGGAAAAATGAAGAGCTGAAGGAAAAATTGAAAGCACAATATATATATAAAAAAAGAAAGCAAAGATAAAAAGTGTATCATGAACCCAAAATCAAAAATCAAGCAAAAGTTACATGTAGAGAAATAAAAAAAAAGGAATAATGAGGAGAGATGGGAAATAAAGGAGAATGTGGTTCTTATAGAGATGAAGAATGTATATGTTATTGTCAGCCAGGACAATGGCCACAGAAGACAATACAAAAAATAAAAAGTAATGGGAAGGGAAGAAAAAACATCAATATTACCACTTGTACAGTTCCTTTTAGTAAGAATATGAAATTGGGAAGAAGAAAGGGAGATAGAGCATGAAGGATCATATATATGTTGTCGAGAACAAGAGGCAAAGTGGAGCAAAATGTTACCTGGCGTTTAAGGCGATCTCACCCAGAGATAAGCATGCTTCTTCTTTCTCATCTACAAAAGCATTCTCAACACTAAACCTGGAGATACACATTAATCTGAGTATTAAGGCAAGGTGAAGAAGTAAACAAGCATTTTATCATATTTTATTTATCCATGCTTTAAGAAAGGCAGCTGAAGGGAAAAGTACACTAAAATGCAACTCTGGTTTCATGTAATGCCAAGCTGTCAACGTAAACATTGAGATTCTATTGAATATGTTATTTAGATGGTCCAAATGAAAACCCCACGTGAGATTTATGAGTGTTAACGCAATAACCTATTTTCAAACATATGATTATAGGTTATTATCCAAAATATTTGTTTTAAGTAAGCACTTAACTGGAAGTTAGCTCCAACAAAAAATAAAAAAATACTTGCTAGTAACAAACTCCAGTAGTCTAATTTGAAAGTAAAGAGGGAACAATGCAGGGAGCAGATCGACTCTAGTACTATTGCACTGAATGAAGGGTTTCTTTTCCTGGTAGGTATCGTGGGAAATTTAATGTAATGTAGTCAACTGGTGACCTACTGTACTACAGGTAACTGATTGCACAGAGGTTGTAAAGACTAGGAAATGCCCACGCCCTGGAATGAAGACTAATAGGCCCTACACATTAGGCGATATCACTGAAAGATATGAACGAGATATCGTTCATATCTTTGAGTGTGTATGCACCAACGATGAACCATGTGCGGCCCCGCGTTCGTTCATTGTTGGTGCCGAGTCGCTTATACATGCAGGCCAATATGGACAATCTCGTCCATATTAGCATGCGTTGCTACGGTGCCGGGTGACAGGGGGAGTGAAGAAACTTCACGCCGGGTCGCCCGTATCGGCCTGGAGCATCTTTGACAGCATATCGCCTAATGTGTAGGGCCCATAAATCTGCCCTACCCTGCTAGTTTCTACAAGAGGACAAGCCTTACTTATCACCCTCTATATTGGCCAGAGAGAAAGAAACAAAACAGCTTCCCTAAAAGAGGCAAAACACAAAACAGCTCTCCATCTATGAGGGAGAGAGCAAGAGGATATTGCCTTGAAAACAGAAGTGTGTACAGTCTCCCTCTCTAAGGCACCGCTGGGAAAGCTGGACTGGAGAGTCCTCAACAAAAACAGAATTTAACGGCAGATAACCACTTGGCCCATCTACTCTGCCCAAAACACATGAACACATGTACACACACACACACACACTTACACAATACGGCTAATTTATATTGGGAGAAAATGAACCTACCAGTATATTTTTGGAGTGTGGGAGGGAACCCGGCTATCTGGAGGAAACCCACGCAAGTACAGGGAGAATATACAAACTCCACACAGTTACAACCATGATGGGAATTGAACCCACTACCTCAGTACTGTGAGGCATTAATGATAACCATTACACTATTTGTACTGCCCAGTAAGATGCATGTAGGAGATGCATCAAATTTGGAGGCTGTGAAGGTAGAAGGCAGAAGGAACAGAACCCTGTAGAACTAAAGAGAAGGATGCACATTGCAGGTGCTTCTGTTATGCAGAGAGCTATGGTTATTCGTCAGTCCGAGTTAAGTGTGCAGAATCCGATTGATCCTGCATCCTCCAAGTAGGTCCCTCAAAGGGATATTTATGCCTCCACCACCCTTTCTTTTACATTGGTATTACCTCAAAATGCCAAACGCATTAGGCTGTGTTCCAGTAGGGATGAAACAAGCAGCGAGTCTGAGCCTCAAAGTGGCTCTCAGACTGTTGGATTGATGCATTACAGTGCCCTGCTATTCAGTCTAGACACTGAACGCAGTGGTCGCAAAAATGCACTATATTTTACCAGATACTGAGGACAAGGCACTCAGTTTAAAAAAAATGGGTTTAATGAATGATGTCTCCCTTGCCCGGCTGTAGAGAGGACTATAAAAGTGAAGGATGAGCCAGCCGGGCAAGGGAGACATCATTCATTAAACCTGTCGTCAGGCGTGGCCTGGCAGCCGGCTGAGGAAGACGTGGTGACCTCTTACTCTCTCACCTACCTCTAGTGCCAGCCCACCATGGGCAGTGTAGAACGCGGAGCTGGGGGGTGCGGCCTACTGCCCTGCCATACGCCGGGACCTCAAGTCTGCAGGGGACGTGGCGGCGTCTATCCCGCTGCCGTGAACTGGGGACCGGAGACTTCCTGCATTTGCTGTCCACTGCCTCGTGCATCGGTTGGAGGACCTGGACTTGCTATCATAACCCAGCATGGAGTACGGTCGACGAGACTTCCACGCACGTGACGTACTGCTGTGATGGCCAGGAGTGCAGATGTCTTGACTGCTCCTGCTGGGCTCTTTTGGGTGAGGCGCGGCTGCATCCCGCTGTAACTCCCTGTCTGGCCTGCCTATGCACCACACACGCTTTCTAGGAGCTGCTACTGACACAACAGCCGAGGTGGTGGTGAGTCCCGGGGTTCAGATAGTGTGGTCAGGCAGTGCTTCTGGTAATCACACTCCATTACACACTCCCTTCCACCCCATTATTATGCTCTGTACAGTATAGCCCTTTATATAGTGCACTGTATATTATTTTCTGTTCACTCCCATTTCATTCATTTGTAAGGGGCTGTTTGTATTGCCTCCGACTAAGCTAACTATATACATACACTACGATCTGTGTATTGCCCACTCTCTCTCAGGTGGATTCATTAATTTAAACCTGTAGCCAATCTTAGTGGAGCACGTTCCCAGGGACCCACCCTTTTTTTAAAAGTACATATGCCGCCAGCAGGGAGCCACTCTCAGGATTAAAATGTTCCACCTCCATCCGCCCACCCACTAGTCCCTCCCGCGGCGAGCAGTAGCTGCAGCCTACGCCAATATTGGAGAGCTACTGGAATTCCTATTCCCATGGCCTCAGTACCACCCCACAGTTCTCCACAGACCGCGCTGCTATGCCACCGGCATTGGGAAGCTGGGAGGAAAGAGTCACGTGAGCGCACTGCCCCCTGGATTAGTGATCCAGACAGGCCGATGCCTCACCTCACGGAGACCCCCAACAGAGGGCGGGACTGCCTCCTCCTCCTTAACCAGAGTGCTGTCTACCCCTAACCCTCTCCTTGCCCCCCATACACCAGCTGCTATCTACCCTTAGTGACTAACTCCCCCGTAGCCCCTTAGCACTATCCCAACTGCTGTCTGTACTTACCTCCTCCCTACCTTTAGCACTGCCTGCCCTTAACCCCTCTACCCCCAGAGCTGCCCTAACTTCTCCCTGCCTCTACCTCCAGCTCTAATCAGCTTTTCCCTACCTCTACCGCCCCCCCCCCCCCCCCATAATCTGTGATGGGTCCCTGGGACGCACACATTTTTTTGCTTGTCACGATCACTGGAACGAAGCCAGCTGTACGCTGACCATATGGAAAAATCATAGGATAAAAGATGGGCGTAAGACACAGCTGGGATAGAAGCAGTATGAAGGAGTGAAGAAAAAATTCTATTCATGCTCCTGGGAGATATGCGAGACTTAAATAGTGGCAAAGTACGGCTAGTAAGGCTGCAAACCACTTTGCCCATATACCGTTGGCTGGAACCTGAGCTCACCACAGGTTTTATTCCCACTCGGATGGTGGCCTGGACCAACCAACTGAGTAGGAATACAGGGGGGTGTTAAGATTCCAGTTAACCAGCATTTAACCAGTTGGTGGGATTCTGGCGACGGTCTCTTGTACGCCGGCATCCCGACCAATGGTATTGCAATTACATTCCACCTCCCCCCTACTACTGAGTTAGAATACTTTTTCAGGAAGGTCAGTTGGGACATTGCCCCAGCCAATTAACATTAGAAGCCAAGTATATGAAAACAAGCGTGTTGTAGCTCTTAATTCCCTCTTAATTTTTCCAGCAGGCAGGACAGAGGTTAGACTCAAGGCTTTATTGGTGATAGAAAAATTGCATGGAGAATAGCCTATTGTTTCACCATCAAAATTTAGCATTATATGAACTAATACCTACTCTGTGTGAATGTGAGAATATAGGCAAAACCTGGAACTGCCACTCATTTGTTATTACTGTACCAAGGACCTGCTTTAAGGTTATCAGTGATGCATCTGTCCTTGCAGCAGATCTATATTTGTAGAAGTTTCAATAAGCAAAAGACATTTAATGAAAGTAGTTAATGGTCACAGTATACCCCTCAATGTCAGGATCTTCCTCATCATCCTCCTCCTCCTCATCTTGAATTACAGTATCTTCCTCGTCAGTCTCATCATCAAACAGCATGAATGTACGATTCTCATTATAGTGAAGCTGTTAAATAAAAAATTATAGTCAATGTTATTAGTGCGATATTGAGTTTTATACCCCTTTTCCACTAGCTCAAAAAACACGGGTAAATGCACGGGGGCGCGCATTTACCCGTGTTTTTGGCAAGTGGAAAAGGGTCAACCCGGATCAAGTGACCCGTGAATCCTACCCGGCTATTTACCTGGGTAGGACACGGGAATGATCCGGGTAGGGTTCTAGTGTAAACGGGAGCCGTGTCGATGCGACACGGCTCCCGTTTACACTGTATGGAAGGGCGGCGCTGGGAGATCATGTGATCTCCCTGCGCCGCCCCTGCCGCGTCACTAGAAGCGTCACCAACCCGGCATATGCCGGGTTGTGACTGCTGATGGGAAAGGGGACGAGCACGGGTCGCAGCAGGGGGCAGCTCCCGTGTCAGGCTCCCGGCTGCGACCCGTGATCGTAAGTGGAAAAGGGGTATTAGTGTAATGTTGTTTAATATCAAGCTCATAACAGCATATGCCCTACTAAACAATCAGGATGAGATTTCAGATAAGTAAAAATAGGATTTTGGTACTAACAGTACCAGATAAATCATTTTCTTTGAATCCACAGGGGGCACTGGAGTACTCTTGGGATATGGACGGGGCATTAGCAGGGACAGGAACATTTACATTAGTACCCCTCCACCTCCTCCATACTCCCAAGGTACCTCAGTGTTTTTTACTGAGCCGAACAGGAGCGATAGAGAGGATGGATAATGGAGAGTTACATATAACATTATAACAAACAGACAACTATAAAGTTGACACATAATGGACAACTAGAAAGTTGACACGACAATAGATAACAATCACCTTAACATTTCAACAAGCAGGTGATAATGTGTTACCATAAGATTTACTGAACTAACCACAAGCCAGGTGAAACTGCTCTGGGTGAGCGTCCAGTGCCCCCTTTGGATTCAAAGAAAAGGATTTATCTGGTAAGTACCAAAATCCTATTTTCTTTTTCATCCACTAGGGATCACTGGAGTACTCTTGGGACGTACCAAAGTTTCTCCCTTGGGTGGGAAAGCAGGTTGGCACCTGCAACACTAGACGCCCAAAGCTAGTTCCGCAAACGTATCATACTTGTAAAAGCGCACAAACATGTGCACTGATGACCATGTAGCTGCACGGCAAAGTTGCGTCGTGGAAGCTCCACGACCTGCTGCCCATGATCCCACCGAACACGTGGAATGTGCTGAAATAGATGCAGGCGGTTGTAGACTAGTGTGCAAGTAAGCTTGACAAATGGTCAGCTTAATCCATCTAGCCAAGGTCTGTTTGGAAACTGGCCAACCTATCTTGACTGCATCATAGAGAAACAATGTATCCGTTTTACATACTGTTGATGTTCGGGCTACATAAACACGAAGAGCACGTAGCACATCCAAAGTAGCTGGAGTTCCTGAACAGTCTGAAAAAACAGGAGCTACGATTGGTTGATTGATGTGAAAAGATGATACTACCTTGGTAGAAAAGCAGGATTAGTCTTAAGTTCCGCTCTGTCATCATGAAACACCAGATACGGTGGTTTGCATGACAACGCACCTAACTCTGAAACACGCCTTGCCGAAGCGAAGGCTAAGAGAAACACTGTTTTCCAAGTTAGAAACTTAACTTCCACGTGTTGTAAGGGTTCAAAAATTGAAGACTGTAAAAAATCTAAAACTAGATTCAAGTCCCATGGAGCTGTAGGTGGTAAAAAATGGAGGTTGAACTCTAAGGACACCTTGCAGTAAAGTGTGAACTGTTGGCAAAAGAGCAAAACGCCTTTGAAAGAAAATTGACAAGGCAGAGACTTGCACCTTTAATGTAGCTAAACGTAGTCCTCCATCTAACCCCGCCTGTAAAAATAGCAAAAGATGGCATAACTTGAAAGAGGATGTCGGAAACTTCTGAGCTTCACACAAACCTATATAAGCTCGCCAAGTTCTGTGATAATGAGCTGCTGTAACTGGCTTCCTAGGACGTAACATGGTTGGTATAACAGACTCTAGAATGCCCTCTCGTCTTGAGAATGGTTTTAACAGCCACCCGTCAAACGCAGCCGCGCTAAATCAGGGTAAAGTAACGGACCCTGTTGTAGTAGGTCCGGACGTAGCAGAAGCGGCCACGGATCATCTGCGAGTAGACCACATAGATCCAAGAACCACGCTCTCCGAGGCCAATGAGGCGCCACTACGACGGTCGTGGATTCTCTTTTGATCCGCTTTAGCAACCGAGGAAGCAGCGGAAATGGTGGAAATAGATACACTAGGCTGTATGGCCACGCTATTGTGAGAGCATCCACTGCCACTGCCTTTGGATCTCTTGTTCTGGACACATACTTAGGTGTCTGATGATTTTGTTGAGATGCCGTTAGAACCACCTGTGGGTAACCCCACCGGTGGAATAACATCTGGAACACTTCTGAATCTAAGGCTCATTCTCCTGGATGAAAATCCTGACGACTGAGATAATCTGCTTCCCAGTTGTCCACCCCTGGAATGAACACTGCCGATAATATCACTTGGTGATGCTTGGCCCAATTCAGGATTCAAGCAACTTCTTGCCTGGCCATGCGATTTCGAGTCCCTCCTTGTTTTTTGACGTATGTGACCGCCGTCGCGTTGTCTGACTCAAAGAACAACTTGAGACTGGAGTATGTGAACTGCCTGTCGCAGCGCATTGTAAATTGCCCTGAGTTCCAGAACATTTATTGGCAGCAATCTTTCTTGGGATGACCATAGACCCTGAAGCTGACAATGTAGGACCACTGCTCCCCAACCTCTGAGACTTGCGTCCGTCGTTAGAATTATCCAATTCCACACTCCAAGCCTTTTTCCCTCAGTGAGATTGTGTATATGGAGCCACCAGAGTAGTGATACTCTGGCCCTTGGAGACAAGCGCACCATCTGATGAACCTGTAGATGAGAGCCTGACCACAGTGCGAGAAGATCCAGTTGAAAAGGACGTGAGTGAAATCTTACGAACTGGAGCGCTTCGAAAGACGCCACCATCTTTTCCAACAGTCGAATGCACAAGTGCACAGAGACTGTCCGTGGTTTGAGCACTAACTGTACCAGATGACGAATACTTTGTGCTTTCTGTTCTGGCAGGTAAATTCGATGATCCACCGTATCCGGAATCATTCCTAGGAATTGAATTCTCTGAGAATTCTCCAGGCTCGATTTCTTGAAGTTGACAATCCAACCATGCTGAACTAGTACACTGTACATCAATAAGGCATATTGAAGGAGTATTTGTTGAAATGGAGCCTTGATGAGGTCGTCTAAATACGCAACTATTATCACTCCCAGGGATCTGAGATGAGCTATCATCACAGACATCACCTTTGTGAATACCCAAGGCGCTGATGAGAGGCCAAACGGTAGTGTCTGAAATTGATAATGGTTTTGTTGTACTGCAAACCTTAAGTACGCCTGATGTGGTGGCCAAATTGGAATGTGTAAGTACGCATCCTTGAGATCCAGCGAAATTATGAATTCCTGTGGTTCTAAACCTGCAATCACTAACCGCAGGGATTCCATCTTGAATCTGTAGCAAATAGAATCTGAATCAAAACTGCTGAATCTACGAGAGACTGAATCACGCTTTGCAGAACCGCCTTTTGGTCTCCTGACACAGGCAGACCTGTCTTGAAAAACCACAATGGTGGTAGACAATCAAACTCTATTTTGTAACCTTTGAACACTAAATTGCGGATATACCCATCTGTGGATGTCTGAAAAAACACCAAGTGAAACGTCTGAAGGCGTGCTCCCACAACTGAAGATCCGAGATGGGCTAGAATCCCGTTATGCCGCTGGCTTGTCAGCGGCCTTTGTGCCCTGGCGACGGTTAGTGGTTTGTTGAAAACCACGTCATCTACCACGACTACTCTGTATGGTCGTTAATCTAGCACGGCCTTGAAAGGACGGAGGTCTAAAAGATTTGAAAGCTGGTCCAGCGTATTTCCTTTTAGGAACTGGTGCGGGCAATGGCAGGAAAAAAAGACTTTCCCCCTGTAGCCTGAGAAATGTATTTGTCCAATTCAGGACTAAATAACATATCGCCAGTGTAAGACAATGCTTCCATTCCTCGTTTTGACTCTGCCTCGGCCTGCCAAGAACGCAGCCAAAGCGCCCGTCGGACCGTAACTAATGAAGCTGAAAGCCGAGAACTGACGTCCATAGAAGCCGTACCTAAATACTCAGCCAATTCACAAATGTGATCAGCAAGAAGTATAAGCTGGTCTAAGGAAAGATCCTGTTGTAGGCCTAACTTGAGCTGTGTTGCACATGCAACTACAGCCTTGTTAACCCAAACTCCAACTAAAGCAGGTCTAAGCAACAACGCTACTGCTGTATACATTGACTTTAGCATAGCTTCTAGCTTACACTCTGACAGGTCTTTAAGGAGTCGTTGCAGCTGGGACTGGAATGGTTAACTTCTTTAAAAGTTTTGAAACAGAGGAATCCACGGTTGGTGGATTTTCTCATTTAGTTGTCATAGACTCTGGGAACGGGTAGTTCGACAGAAAGCGCCTAGGCATAGATAACAGTTTATCTGGATTTTTCCACGCTTCCGTTAACAGCTTATTAAGAGAATCTGAATAAGGAAAACACAGTTGCCCTCTGTTTTTTAGCAAATAAAACCTCATCATTTGATAGAGGTTCCTCAGTCTCAGTAGCACCTGGTATACTGCCCTGATGAGATTATCAATGGCCGGGCTATCAGTAACTTCGCTATCTGACTCCTGGCCCAATTCACCTTCCTGCTGTTCCTCCTGAGATATAAGGTCTGGCATTGAATCGTCAGAATGCAACATAGCTGAAACCAGTCAATTATGAGACAAACAGTGATGACTTTGAATAATTGAGCTATACCTGGACTTTTGTAAACTCTGCAAAGTCCTTGACATATCCTGAGCCCACTCTGGCAGCTCAGATGGTACTAACCTAGAACTGTGCTTCACTAATGTCCTACTAACACCCATGCCCCCTCTGCTGGCCGTGTGTTGTAGGATCGACACCCAATTCCTATAGGAAGAAACAGGAAGTCATGAGAAAATGGTGTCCACACCATGTGCTTTAGCCTTTCCTATACAGTAGACGTTAGGAACAACTGTAAATTTGCCCTCCACTTTCATAGGGTTATTACCCTGTATTAACCCTCTTGGCCACCTGGCTTATTGTGTACTTATGTAGGCTTAATAGCCTGTGATGTACTTAATATTGTCCCCCCACCACTTGTTACTGCGGCTGTGGAGCTGTGCAGGCGGCAGCGCTATCTCCCCCTGAGCTAGGAGCATACTGTGGCTAAGAAAGTTACGGCGGACAGCGGCAGCTGCAGGCGCTGTCCGGGGGGGAAATGACGTTCCTACATCTGTGTGTGCGGCCCGCGGCAGCAGTCTGCGGGCGAAATCATGTACTCTCAACGTCTGTGTTTACGTGCCGCGGCAGCAGAGAGAGCTGGCCGAGGCCGTCAAGGATGCACTGTGAGGCGGGGATCGGCGGGCACCTAGCAGTGGTAGTGTGACTGACCGCGGCTGATCAGGAGAGCATGGTGTAATTGTCACACATGGCGGGCGCGGCAGCATGAGCTGACCGCCCCGCTCCACAGTAAAAACTGGTCTCCCTTGTAATGAAGCGGCGTCTGTAAACACCCCCCCCGCCGTGTCCTATCCCTGGTGAAGGCACAAAAAACACTGGGGTACCTTGGGAGTATGGAGGGGGTCGGGGGATTACCAATTGAAATATTTAAATGTACCTGTCCCTGCTAATACCACGTCCATATCCCAAGGGTCCTCCAGTGACCCCTAGTGGACGAAAAAGAAACAATGAGAAAATTGTATGCTTAGGTCACACAGTTTTAGTATGCACAATTTCTTATAGACATCCCGTACTTTATTTCATCACATGATTAGAGTATATAGAATGGCGGAACTACTCTGTATGGTAAAAGTTCCTTCCTGTAAAACTTTTTGTTATATTTGAGCACATATATAAACAAAGTATATAATCTTTTAATTAAATATGCATTAACACATACTTTAAAATACACTAAAAACAATATTGCTATACAAACACCCACTACCCTGGGAGCATGAATAAATTAAGACATAAAAAACCCTTCTCCGTAGGATAAATTGAGACATAAAAAACCCTTCTCCGTAGGGTCTAGTTTAAAGCCCAATTGAATTCAATAACTTTTTCTTTGTCTAATCGTAGTGTTCATCACGTATGAGAACTTAAATTGATTGTATAAGCAAGCTCTAGATTATAATATTTGAGTACCTGTAACTATTCCACAGAAAGTGTCCTTAATATACGTTACTATAATATATATTTGTATTCTTCCTAAGCATGGCAAGAAAATATTTAAATTATTATTCATCTCGACAGACTAATTTAAAACCATAGGTGATATGTTTAGAAAGAAAACATAAAAAAAGCCTCTCTTTCACGCCCTCTTGCTGTAGAACTGTATACTTGCCTTGTATGCAAAGAACTCCAACATCTCCTTTGTGTTTCAATTTCACATTTTGAGACAAACTATGTAAATATAATCCTTTCAGAACATTACGCCTTTGGTTTTCAAGCCTTGTGTTCAATGTGCGAGTTGTTCTGCTCAATCTTTTTAAACGCGCAGCACACCAAACAATATTATAAAACTGCCAAGGCACACCATCAGTCAAAAGTAAAGAAAACGCGCACATTGGCCCCTACAGTAAAAAAAAAAAGCCCCCCCCCCACACACATTGGCCTCCACAGACAAAACAAGCACTGAGCAACGGGTGGGTAGGTGCAGATGCGGCTGGGCGCAAAGGTGCGGATGTGGGCGGGAAGTGATGGATGAAGGCGGGCTGATGGGATGCGGCGTGCGTCACCTGTGATGTCACACTGCCATGTCTCCGACTCCGCATCACACCTTACAACCGGTGACACACTGGTTGAAAAAGCCTGCACTAGATAACCCACATAACTTGTTTGACAGTTAATATGGCTCAGAATAACAAATGTTTGCCCCAGTGAACTGGACTTGAATTAAGTGCTCTTAATGAAGCTGCACGCAATGCAACCTATTTTCTTACATTTATAACAACCTACAGGTTGAATATTCTTGCTCAACCAGTTTTCACTAGGGATATTAGCGTTATCAGATTGTTCAGACCCAAAATGGCTCGGTACCAAGTAGCTTTTAAAATTCCTAACTTTTTAAAAAACTACTTTGTGTTGTTCATCAAGGCAAACTAATAACGTTTTATCTAATTTCAAAATAGCAATTCTTAATAACTGGTTTTATTTCATCATTAGAGCAAGAATTAAACTTGGACATAAATATGGGGCTAATACTGTCAGCACCCGATTCTGATGACTTCTCAGTGCTCACTAACAAAGATTCCCTGTCTTTAATTCAATGCTTCTTCACATGCTTGTTAGTCTAACTAACGGGTGACTCTGCTAACCACTTGCCTGGCATGGTCGCATCAGATGTGACCATGCCAGCAAGTGATCTATCTGACCTGGCTGCACAGGATGTGACCAGTCATATAAACTTCCCTCCACTGCTGCTGTTAGAGGGACCAGAAGGTCCCTCTGCCTCCCTGCACTGCACTGTCTGCCGTGCTGCCGATCCCCCCCCCCCCCCCACTCCAGTGGCTGCAGACAATGGGAGCCACTGGAGAGTGTAAATTAACCCTCCCAAGCCACCCCCAGACCCCCCCTGTATACCTGCAGGCTGTCCCGGCTTTCAAAATGAAAGCCGCAATGTTCCGATGGTCGCAATGTTCCTGATCGATGTTTCAATGTTTGAAAAATATAATTATTTTCCTTTTTTTTTTTTTACTAAAATCATTTGGGATAGGGTTAAATTCATGTTTTTCACCTAATTCACTC
This sequence comes from Pseudophryne corroboree, assembly GCF_028390025.1. Lineage (NCBI taxonomy): Eukaryota > Metazoa > Chordata > Amphibia > Anura > Myobatrachidae > Pseudophryne > Pseudophryne corroboree. The sequence continues at coordinate 454,830,717 of NC_086444.1, forward strand.
ATAAAAAACCGACAATTTCGGAACGGTTTTCGGCAAAATAAATCGTCAGTTAAGTGGTTAAAGGCCTCTGTAAGGTCCTGAGAGACCTAATACAAGTATTTTAAGTTGTCATATGGGATGAACACTATGATTGGCCAAACAAAGTTATTTAATTCTATTGTGCTTTAAACTGGAGCCTATGGAGTAGGTTTTTTTATCCCCAAATTTATTCATGCTTTCAGGGTAGTGGGTGCTTGTATATCAATTATATTTCTTAATGTATTTCTAAGTATGTGTAAAGGATATGTAATTGAAAGATTCTATAAATTGTTTGTGTGCGCTCTCTCTTTAAAAACATTGTTGTTACTGTATAGATTACGTATATTGAAGCAATCCAGGTTGCTTTGTTGGAGCTGCATGTTTTAGGGGGTTACATACGATTTGCCGGCACACAGGATGCTGGCTGCCAATATCCCGACAGCGGCAACCTGCCTGCCAGAATGCCGGCAGTGGGGCAAACGATAAGAGTCCGCTTGCGGGCTCGGTGGCTTACTGCGCTCACCACGGGATCTATTCTCACTCTATGGTTGTCGTGGACACCCATGAGTGGGAATAGCCCTAGTGCACCGGTATTCCGGCTGCCAGCATTGTCGGCGGCTGTATCTCGACCACTGGGATTCCGACAACTGGCAAATTAAACGCATCCCGTTTTAGGGTGATCAACACAAGGCATTGCAACTAAGCAATTAAGAAATTGTTCTTATATGAAAACCTAACAGACCAGTTTAAAAGAAAAAAATAAGAATTTACTCACCGGTAATTCTATTTCTCGTAGTCCGTAGTGGATGCTGGGAACTCCGTAAGGACCATGGGGAATAGACGGCTCCGCAGGAGACTGGGCACACTAAAAGAAAGATTTGGTACTACCTGGTGTGCACTGGCTCCTCCCTCTATGCCCCTCCTCCAGGCCTCAGTTAGGATACTGTGCCCGGAAGAGCTGACACAATAAGGAAGGATTTGGAATCCCGGGTAAGACTCATACCAGCCACACCAATCACACCGTATAACTCGTGATATTTAACCCAGTTAACAGTATGAAATACAACTGAGCCTCTCAACAGATGGCTCAACAATAACCCTTTAGTTAGGCAATAACTATATACAAGTATTGCAGACAATCCGCACTTGGGATGGGCGCCCAGCATCCACTACGGACTACGAGAAATAGAATTACCGGTGAGTAAATTCTTATTTTCTCTGACGTCCTAGTGGATGCTGGGAACTCCGTAAGGACCATGGGGATTATACCAAAGCTCCCAAACGGGCGGGAGAGTGCGGATGACTCTGCAGCACCGAATGAGAGAACTCAAGGTCCTCCTCAGCCAGGGTATCAAATTTGTAGAATTTTGCAAACGTGTTTGCCCCTGACCAAGTTGCAGCTCGGCAAAGTTGTAAAGCCGAGACCCCTCGGGCAGCCGCCCAAGATGAGCCCACCTTCCTTGTGGAATGGGCTTTTACTGATTTAGGATGCGGCAATCCAGCCGCAGAATGCGCCAGCTGAATTGTGCTACAAATCCAGCGAGCAATAGTCTGCTTAGAAGCAGGAGCACCTATTTTGTTGGGTGCATACAGCATAAAAAACGAGTCAGTTTTCCTGACTCCAGCCGTCCTGGAAATATACATTTTTACGGCCCTGACTACGTCCAGTAACTTGGAATCTTCCAAGTCCCTAGTAGCCGCAGGCACTACAATAGGTTGGTTCAAGTGAAAAGCTGATACCACCTTAGGGAGAAACTGGGGACGAGTCCTCAATTCTGCCCTATCCATATGGAAAATCAGATAAGGGCTTTTACATGACAAAGCCGCCAATTCTGACACACGCCTGGCCGAAGCCAAGGCCAATAACATGACCACTTTCCACGTGAGATATTTCAGATCCACAGTTTTAAGTGGCTCAAACCAATGTGATTTCAGGAAACTCAACACCACGTTGAGATCCCACGGTGCCACAGGAGGCACAAAAGGGGGGCTGAATATGTAGCACTCCCTTTACAAAAAAGTCTGAACTTCAGGCAGTGAAGCCAGTTCTTTCTGGAAGAAAATCGACAGAGCCGAAATCTGGACCTTAATGGAACCCAATTTTAGGCCCATAGCCACTCCCGACTGTAGGAAGTGCAGAAAACGACCCAGCTGAAATTCCTCTGTTGGGGCCTTCCTGGCCTCACACCACGCAACATATTTTCGCCAAATACGGTGATAATGGTTTGCGGTAATTTCTTTCCTGGCTTTTATCAGCGTAGGAATGACTTCCTTCGGAATGCCCTTTTGCTTTAGGATCCGGAATTCAACCGCCATGCCGTCCAACGCAGCTGCGGTAAGTCTTGGAACAGACAGGGCCCCTGCTGTAGCAGATCCTGTCTGAGCGGTAAAGGCCATGGGTCCTCTGATATTATTTCTGTAAGTTCTGGGTACCAAGCTCTTCTTGGCCCATCCGGAACCACGAGTATCGTTCTTACTCCTCGTTTTCTTATTATTCTCAGTACCTTTGGTATGAGAGGCAGAGGAGGGAATACATAAACCGACTGGTACACCCACGGTGTCACTAGAGCGTCCACAGCTATTGCCTGAGGGTCCCTTGACCTGGCGCAATATCTAGTTTTTTGTTTAGGCGGCACGCCATCATATCCACCTGTGGCCTTTCCCAACGGTTTACCAACAGTTGGAAGACTTCTGGATGAAGTCCCCACTCTCCCGGGTGTCGGTCGTGTCTGCTGAGGAAGTCTGCTTCCCAGTTGTCCACTCCCGGAATGAACACTGCTGACAGTGCTAAGACGTGATTTTCCGCCCATCGGAGAATCCTTGTGGCTTCTGCCATCGCCATCCTGCTTCTTGTGCCGCCCTGTCGGTTTACATGGGCGACTGCCGTGATGTTGTCTGATTGGATCAGTACCGGCTGGTTTTGAAGCAGAGGCCTTGCCAGACTTAGGGCATTGTAAATGGCCCTCAGTTCCAGAATATTTATGTGTTGGGACGACTCCTGACTTGACCAAAGTCCTTGGAAATTTCTTCCCTGTGTGACTGCCCCCCGGCCTCGAAGGCTGGCATCCGTGGTTACCAGGACCCAGTCCTGTATGCCGAATCTGCGGCCCTCTTGAAGATGAGCACTCTGCAGCCACCACAGTAGAGATACCCTGGTCCTTGGAGACAGGGTTATCAGCCAGTGATGCACCGATACCTGTTTTTGTTTTCAGGAGGTCTCTGACTAGAGATGACAGCTCCTTGGCTTTCTCCTGCAGGAGAAACACTTTTTTCTGTTCTGTGTCCAGAACCATCCCCAGTAACAGTAGGCGTGTGGTAGGAACCAGCTGTGACTTTGGAATGTATAGAATCCATCCGTGCTGTTGTAGCACTTCCCGAGATAGTGCTACTCCGACCAACAACTGCTCCTTGGACCTCGCCTTTATAAGGAGATCGTCCAAGTACGGGATAATTAAAACTCCCTTTTTTTCGAAGGAGTATCATCATTTCTGCCATTACCTTGGTAAAGACCCTCGGTGCCGTGGACAGTCCAAACGGCAGTGTTTGGAATTGGTAATGGCAATCCTGTACCACAAATCTGAGGTACTCCTGGTGAGGATGGTAAATGGGGACATGTAGGTAAGCATCCTTGATGTCCAAGGATACCATGTAATCCCCCTCCTCCAGGCTTGCAATAACCGCCCTGAGCGATTCCATCTTGAACTTGAATTTTTTTATGTATGTGTTCAAGGATTTCAAATTTAAAATGGGTCTCACCGAACCGTCCGGTTTCGGTACCACAAACAGTGTGGAATAGTAACCCCGTCCTTGTTGAAGTAGGGGCACCTTGACTATCACCTGCTGGGAATACAGCTTGTGAATTGCCTCTAGCACAGCCTCCCTGCCTGAGGGAGTTGTCGGCAAGGCAGATTTGAGGAAACGGCGGGGGGGGGGAAGACGCCTCGAATTCCAGCTTGTACCCCTGAGATACTACTTGAAGGATCCAGGGATCCACCTGTGAGCGAGCCCACTGATCGCTGAAATTTTTGAGGCGGCCCCCCACCGTACCTGGCTACGCCTGTGGAGCCCCCGCGTCATGCGGTGGACTCAGAGGAAGCGGGGGAAGAATTTTGATTCTGGGAACTGGCTGACTGGTGCAGCTTTTTCCCTCTTCCCTCGTCTCTGTGTAGACCCGCTTGCTTTTCTGAAGCCGAAAGGACTGTACCTGATAATACAGTGCTTTTCTTAGGCCATGAGGAAACCCGAGGTAAAAAATTTTTCTTCCCAGCTGTTGCTGTGGATACGCGGTCCCAGAGACCATCCCCAAACAATTCCTCACCCTTATAAGGCTCTATGTGCCTTTTAAAGTCAGCATCACCTGTCCAGTGTCGGGTCTCTCATACCCTCCTGACAGAATGGACATTGCATTAATTCTGGATGCCAGCCGGCAAAATATCCCTCTGTGCATCCCTCATATATAAGACGACGTCTTATGTTCGCAAAATAGTATCCCTGTTTGACAGGGTTACAGACCACGCTGCAGCAGCACTATCTGCAGGTCTCAGTCTAGTACCCGAGTGTGTAAATACAGACTTCAGGATAGCCTCCTGCTAATTATCAGCAGGTACCTTCAAAGTGGCCGTATCCTAAGACGGCAGTGCCACCTTTTTTGACAAACGTGTGAGCGCCTTATCCACCCTAGGGGATATCTCCCAGCGTAACTTATTCTCTGGCGGGAAAGGGTACGCCATCAGTAACTTTTTAGAAATTACCAGTTTCTTATCGAGGGAACCCACGCTTTTTCACACTTCATTCACTCATTTGATGGGGGAACAAAACACTGCCTGCTTTTTCTCCCCACACATAAAACCCTTTTTTAGTGGTACTTGGGTTAATGTCAGAAATGTGTAACACATTTTTTATTGCCGGGATCATGTAACGGATGTTCCTAGTGGATTGTGTACATGTCTCAACCTCGTCGACACTGGAGTCAGACTCCGTGTCGACATCTGTGTCTGCCATCTGAGGGAGCGGGGCGTTTTTGAGCCCCTGATGGCCTTTGAGACGCCTGGGCAGGCGCGGGCTGAGAAGCCGGCTGTCCCATAGCTGTTACGTCATCCAGCCTTTTATGTAAGGAGTTGACACTGTCGGTTAATACCTTCCACCTATCCATCCACTCTGGTGTCGGCCCACAGGGGGCGACATCCCATTTATCGGCATCTGCTCTGCCTCCACATAAGCCTCCTCATCAAACATGTCGACACAGCCGTACCGACACACCGCACACACACAGGGAATGCTCTGACTGAGGACAGGACCCCACACAGCCCTTTGGGGAGACAGAGAGAGAGTATGCCAGCACACACCAGAGCGCTATATAATGTAGGGATAAACACGATCACTGCGGAATTTCCCCCAATAGCTGCTTGTATAAACAATATTGCGCCTAAATTTAGTGCCCCCCCTCTCTTTTTAACCCTTTGAGCCTGAAAACTACAGGGGAGAGCCTGGGGAGCTGTCTTCCAGCTACACTGTGAAGAGAAAATGGCGCCAGTGTGCCGAGGGAGATAGCTCCGCCCCTTTTTCGCGGACTTTTCTCCCGCTTTTTTATGGATTCTGGCAGGGGTAATTATCACATATATAGCCTCTGGGGCTATATATTGTGATTATTTTGCCAGCCAAGGTGTTTTTATTGCTGCTCAGGGCACCCCCCCCCCCCCCCCAGCGCCCTGCACCCTCAGTGACCGGAGTGTGAAGTGTGTATGAGGAGCAATGGCGCACAGCTGCAGTGCTGTGCGCTACCTTGGTGAAGACTGAAGTCTTCTGCCGCCGATTTGCCGGACCATCTTCATGCTTCTGGCTCTGTAAGGGGGACGGCGGCGCGGCTCCGGGAACGAACACCAAGGACGGGTCCTGCGGTCGATCCCTCTGGAGCTAATGGTGTCCAGTAGCCTAAGAAGCCCAAGCTAGCTGCAAGCAGGTAGGTTCGCTTCTTCTCCCCTTAGTCCCTCGTTGCAGTGAGCCTGTTGCCAGCAGGTCTCACTGTAAAATAAAAAACCTAACATATACTTTCTTTCTAGGAGCTCAGGAGAGCCCCTAGTGTGCAACCAGCTCGGGCCGGGCACAGAAATCTAACTGAGGTCTGGAGGAGGGGCATAGAGGGAGGAGCCAGTGCACACCAGGTAGTACCAAATCTTTCTTTTAGTGTGCCCAGTCTCCTGCGGAGCCGTCTATTCCCCATGGTCCTTACGGAGTTCCCAGCATCCACTAGGACGTCAGAGAAAAAGAAAAAGAAAAATTTAAAGCGTGTGATGCACGGGACTTTATGTTCACTTTCTGGAGAATCACCCCAGTAGCAAATTTCAGTGGTCAGGAATACCAGCAGCTGTACTTATTCAGTGGGTGTTATGGCTCGTGGCTGCATAGTGGTAGCATTTCCACAGTTAACTGTATATGCAAATAATAATTTCCATTAATAATAGTTTGACCAATAGGCAGTTTTGCTTTGGCTACCAGAACTTTAAAGTATTTTGTGGCTACATACTGTTACTGTGTAGCTACACTTGAACAATCACTGCAGATACCAAATCTCAGAAACCAGCCAGGACTATTACAGGCAGAAATGCTGGCTGTCTCTCCTCTAAAGAAAGCTCTGAGTGGTGCTGGAAAGCAGAACAGGCTCCAGTACAAATCATTAATAGCAAAGGCATCATCAATAGTTGCAATCATTACCAGTTAAAGCGCTAGTGTTTTGAAAAACAGACCTGATCCTTTTCAGCGGTGTTAGCACAGCAAGAGAAACAAGTAATATTGGTGGACTGTTAAGTACTCAATTGGATTCTGCACTGTGAACGGGACAAATGGGGTCTATATTTTGTACGGTCCATTTAATTCATAAAACGGAATATTTGTACTTAAGTAAAATCATTTTCTGATAGAACCCTGGGGGACACTGGAAACAACATGGGTAAAGAGTGCAGCGTAGGGAGAACCAGTAAGTTCTAAATGGATGTACATCCCCTCAGCATAGCAGCCATAATGTTGCCAAGTGCGTGGCTGCCATGACAAACCGTCCCCACAAGATCCCCCTCCCAGGTACCCAGCTCCTTCTATCTCTTTTAAACCTGCTTCTCAACAGAGGAGGGATGGGCAGACACTTACAGATGTAGCCATGCACATCTCACTGCGATGCAGCATGCAGCAACACGACTTGCTGCATGGCATGCTAGGCTGCGACTATTAGCAGAAAAAAGGAATTAATGAAGCGATTGCCGGCTGTGAATAGGCACAGGCTGGCACACCATGCAGCATGCCGTGGATGCAGCATGCCGATCACATTAAGATGAGCATGGCTACATCTGTACTTTGTTGGCACAGGCATCACAATCTCTTGCAGGTAGTTTTAAAGTGCCCCGATTCACTCTATACACCATGGTGTTTCCAATGTCACTGAATGTCTACCTAAGAAATGTATGCAATGGTCCTTTAACCACTTGCCTGGCATGATCGCATCAGATGTGACCACACCAGGCTGGGCTTTCCCTGGCGTAGTCGCATCTGATGTGACCAGTCAGAAACACCCACTTAGCAGGACCTGCCATCCCTCCAGCACTTGCTGCGGCAGTGTATCCCGATCACTGCTGCATACAGTAAGCGGGCAACCCTGCAGCAACACCCCCACCTGGTGGAAACCCTCCCTCCTTCCCGCTCTCTGTTCCGATCACTGCGTGCACAGTGATCGGGCATCAGTGGCAGAGAAGCTCTGCCCTCCCTCTTTTGTCCCGATCACTGCAGCCAGTGACCCCTTCCTGCCGGCATCAGATGTGCGTAAAACACAAAAACATAGCCGCAGCTCTGCACACCCCTCCTTGACCCGATCACTGTGGCCAACACTGCCCCCCTTAATCGGTATCAGTCGCGATGTTACGATGTTCGCCTATGGTGACCGATGTTACAATGTTTTATAAATGTTATTTACATTTTTATTTTAAAGGATTTTATTTTTTTTATATATAAAAAAAAATATTTATTTGAAAAAAAATCTTTGTGGAGAACTTTAAAAACATGTTCTTCATCTAATTCACTCATAAAATACCCGACACTTTCGGAGCGGTTTTCGGAGCAAAAAAATCACCAGTTAAGTGGTTAAATCACCAAATCCCATATCTATTAACAGGATATACAGGATAAAAAAAAAAAAAAAAAAAAGATTTTTAAATTGTGAAGTTGAATCCTGTTGAAAGAAATGCAGATAATACCAAATAATGAAAGTATATATGCTCGGTGTTATAGGCTAATATGCGCTAGGTCATACCACTATTCCTTCCTTTGATTTCAGAGACAGCAGCATCAAAGTTGTCATTTTCTCCAGGTGATTAGAAATACTTTCCTCCATCACCTCTGATAGAGCAGCAAACAGGTGGTAGCTGTAACAAAGAGTTCATTTTCTATTAATATTTATGGTTTTCTGTTGGGCACGTTTCCTCAGACAACTTATTATGATACACAAAAAATCAAAGTGAAGTTTTCCCACTATAGAGGAAGAGCTTTTTAATACACAAATCTGCATATAGAATAGAGCCAAGAACCTCCCATATATCCTCCCCTATTCACCTCCTAAATCTCATCAAAGCTCAGTACAAAACTATAAGACTTAACTTGGTCATACCACAGGTTGTCCACTCAGGCCAGACAGAGTTTCTGATGGGAAAATACACTGTTATTAATTATAGATGGCCCTAGCTGGCATAGGAGAGGGCAGTCATGGTGTCCTTGAATAGCGCGAAGGCCTTTGACTCAGTTGAATGGGAGTACGTCCTACTGGGTTGGTCCAGCCTTTCAGAGGTCAATAGTTTGCATTCATTGTTGTGAACAAGTTAATTGTTTAATAATTTAATCGTTGAAGGAATGGGAGCCTTTTTGGAGAGTCAGTGACTGCATCAGACGGATCATATTGTAGCACCTCCCAGTGCTTGGTAGCTGCAACGCTTGGCATATCATGCATCAAACATTTCCTCCGTATTGCACGTGAGCTGCACTGGCCACATTAATCGGAGCTACTGTACGTTGCTATCTAGTGCTGCATGTGACGGTGGATGTTTCGATGCTTGAACTACCTGGAGTGTTACAGCTTCTCCTCACTGGTGTTTACATTTACAGGTACTCTATACCGTATATACTACCCGATGCTAGTGCCTATGTCAAGACCGGCTATAGAGGGTATCCGTACTCACAGGTGCGGGCAGTATATTGTACATCTGTCGCTTCTGCCGTGCTGCTCCGGCCATGTTAAATGGACTTACATTGTTACTTAATGCTACCTGGACTGTAATAGCTGCTGCTCACTGGAATGTATTTATACAGGTACTTAATACCGGATATACTGCCTACCCTAGTGCCTGCGTTGAGACGACTTAGCAATACTGAGGGTCTCCGCACTCACAGGTTTGGGCAGTTACATCTCCATGCACAATTGGAATATTTACATCGATCCCAGCATTGGGTATTGGAAAGCATTGTCAACTTACACAGCCAGGTGGGTGGCTCTTTATCCGCTATGTAAAATACAGCTTAAGGCACTCTTTGTGAAACTGACTTAATCATTTACAACTTATTGCCTTTTAACCTTGTTTAAATATATCACCAAAAGATCTGCACGGTGGTGCTCTACATTCATACTTTATCTGCTGTGTACACTCAGCTGATAGGGAGAAAGTGTACTTACAGTATCTTTTCTGATCCAACAAGCAGACATCACTAAGCAGACTGCGCAATATAGGATTGTGTTGCTTTAAAATTGTTTTGTTTCAATGTTTGTTCACTGACCTTGCTGTTTTTATATTGTTCTGTTAACTAATATTTTATTGAGTGTCCTACTCCTGAGTTATTTATTATGTGATTATTGTTTCTGCAATTAATTTTATAAATGTTAATTATATTTTAGTGCATCTTGTCTGAATTAAGTGTCACTCAAATTGTGTTTAGTTTGTGCTTTTAAGAGGACTGGCATCCCTCTTTTGCGTGAGAGTCGGGTAATATACACAGGGTTTGAGTTTATTTCCTATAAAGGATAATAATAATAATAATACTGATAATTGGCACCAGAATTTATTTTTGACAAGTAAATTTAAATGACCAAGAAACAAAGTTGTTAGGGTCCAATAGATGGTGAAAATGAGCAGCCTTCTTATGACACTTCAGAAATGGGTGGTCTTCAGTTTGCCGGCCGTTGAGATCCCGGCGCACAGTAAACTGGCGGCGGAATCCCGACACCCGGCATACCGTCACCTTTTCTCCCTCTTGGGGCTCCACGACCCCCCTGGAGGGAGAATAGATAGCGTGGCACGCGTGGCGCCGTGCCCGCAGCATGGTGAGCACAGTGAGCCTGCAAGGAGTTCATTTGCTCTCGCCCAACTGTCGGTATGCCGGCGGTCGGGATTCCGGCGCTGGTATGCTGGCCATCAGGAGCCCGGCCGCCAGTCATACCATACTACACCTTTCGGAAACATCACCTACGGTAGTTTAAAAAACAATACAACAGAAAAACAAAATAAAGTAATCCCAATAGAGGGCGCTAGATTTTGAACTCAATATTAGGGCAAAGAACCCTAGCTAAGTGCAGAATACAATATATTAAAAATTGTAGTATTACCAATATAAGTAAATTTAAATGATTGGGTACCTGGATCACTGGTGTCGCTACTGAGTAAAGGTGCATACACAATACATGATATCACACACGATATCGCTGATTTTTACCCTTCTGAACGATATTGTGTGTGATGTCGCCCAGTGTGTATCCTACGGACGATGAACTTCTTCTACCACTGTCGGCTGTGCATGCAGCTCAATTTGGACTTATTGTCCAAAACAGCATGTACGAACTGGCAGCGGCATGATATCACTGTACGATATTGCTTGCGATATCTTACAGTATTGTATGCACTATGTCGGTGGCCAGGGAGGGGAAACACTATGGAATATCACGCCTGGAACATATTGTGTATGCAACTTAAGTCAACTTAAAACTGACCCAGTGGTAGAATTAACCTGATCAAAATGGTAGTGCAACACAAATATTTGTATGCACTACAACACTCCTCTATTTGCCCTCTACAGTGTTCCAGAATATTAACAGCCGCTTGTCTTTGCTTATGTGGGGGAATACAAGATCAGCATGACTCCATAGACACATCTAATCCACCTAGGGTATTTTCCTGGTGAACAGCGCTTTGAGCCATTTGCAGATACTTCTCATTCATCATACTTACTAGAAAGTGGCTGCTATAATTAAGCAGGTCTCTATAATTTGTAACATTACACACGGACTGATAGGGGAAATGGTATCACCCAGAAACACCTCTTAGGGTAACTAATCACTTTAGGGAATTAGCTAAACTTCTTAAAGACGTTACTGTATTTGGTATATGAAAAGAGTACAGATGTAGCCACGCACATCTAGCCTGCAGCTTGCCGTATTTGCGGCAAGTCTGCCCACGACTAGGACGTGCGTCTAAGTATGCACGCCCACAGGAATACATGGGCAGCGTACTTAAGCACACCTCGGCGTACTAAGGCAGCCATACTGCAAGCTGGGTGAGCGTGGCTACATCTGTATGTACCCTGGGTAAAGTTTATTTAGCTCAAATGTCCTTAAGTCCTTTGAAAAATTGAAGTCAAAATTAGTTATTTCAAGCACACACTTCTATGGATACTTCCAGTTTTAACATGTCCTTGGGGCTTAATTTGGTGGGAGTCCTCTCTTAACTCCCCAGTCAAAGCTGCTTTGTGAATTCTGTACAATATGCACAGATTTCACTACTGGTGTCTGTGGAGAGTCTGACGCTCTAAGGGACAAGCTGGGTTTTGATTTGGGAGGCACTTCTGACACAATGTAGAACTTCAAGCAGGGCTGCACTAAGAAGCTTAAGCTTGCATGCAGTATCAGTATCCGATACGCTTTTACATTCTTCACACGGCAAACCTCACACATGTCCGCACCTTTTAGATGGGTAGATGTGGCACACCCAATTGCCTGAAATGTACTGCTGTTCTGGGTGGCATTTATTATAGACTTGTCCTATATTACATACATTCTGGAAAGAAGTCTGGCACATCATTAGAATGACTGTGATCACACTAATGATGTGCTAAACTAAGAAGGCACTAAGATCTCAGCTCTATATTCGTAAAGCTGGGATTTCAGTGCCATCTAATGAGTTTTATTTAGCACTGCAACTGATTTCAGTAGAATATATTAATTAGGTTTGGCATGCTTTATTGGTAACACTCCAAATGCTCATCTATTGTATTCAACATTCAGCTACAGTAGGGTTCTAGGACCCTAAAATTGAGTTCAAGATTTAGCACCTTCTATTGGGATTACCTCATTGTTGTTGTTTTTTTGGCGTTAAGGTTTTCAAAACTATTTATTACCAATTATGTATATAGCGCACACATATTCCACAATCCTTTACAGAGGTTATTTGACCATTCACATCAGTCCCTGCCCCAGTGGAGCTTACACTCTATATTCTCTACCACATGTATACACACACACATTCACTCTAGGGTTAATTTTTTTGGGAGCCAGTTAACCTACCAGTATATTTTTGGATTGTGGGTGGAAACCGGAGTACCCGAAGGAAACCCACGCAAGTACGGGCAGAATATACAAACTCCACACACTTAGGGACATAGTGGAAATCGAACTAATGACCTCAGTGGGGTGGTCTTCTGTTTGCCGGCGGTCGGGCTCCCGGCGCTCAGTATACCGGCGCCGGGAGCCCGACAGCCGGAATACCGACAATTATTTTCCCTCGTGGGGGTCCACGACCCCCATAGAGGGAGAATAAAATAGTGTGGCGCGCGTAGCGCGCCACCGTGCCCGTAGCGTGGCGAGCGCAGCGAGCCCGCAAGGGGCTCATTTGCGCTCGCCAAGCTGTCGGTAAGCCGGCGGTCGGGCTCCCGGCGCCGGGATGCTGGTCGCCGGGAGCCCGACCGCCGGCCAGCCGTAGTGAACCCCCTCAGTGCTGTGAGACAGTAATGTAAACCACTACACAGTCTGTGCTAGGTGACGTTTCAGCAGTGTCTCATAATAAGGCAGCTCATTTGCTCCATCTATTGGTCACATAACACTTCTCTTTATTGGTTATTGCTGGTGGTCATCATTATCACCCGTGTGCATCAGCACCAACTGCAAGTACAGGTCTGTTTTAGTTCACAATTACAGAAACATGCCCTTATTGTACTCCGTCCACAGTTGCACACTGTTTTCCTGTCCTGTTCCACCTCCCCAAATGTAAGCATACACAAGTACCAAATCTGCATCTGAACCTAGGCGTATGCCATATTGTGAGCATTTGCAGATCAAATTTGTAAACGAACACAAACCGAACTCAGCATGAGACCCAATGAGTTCCATAACCAAAAGATACAGATAATTTCTCTTGAAGGTTTGGAGAGGTTGGAGAGGTTGGAGGCAGAGATGTGGGAAGGCCAACTTAAATTGCACATCTATAAGCTTCAGATAGCTGAATTAAGAAAGTGGAAAGTTTGCAATAAGCTCCCATATTTTGTGAAGCAGTGCCAAACTTCTATACTTGTATGTAATTCCAGCTTTTATATCCTTCAGCAAAATTCATGCTTAAATCAAAAAGGATCCAATGATATTTTCTATTTCACATAATGGATTATCAGATGTCTATATGGAAAAATAAGATGTTAAACCTACCGGTAAATCTTTTTCTCGTAGTCCGTAGAGGATGCTGGGACTCCGTAAGGACCATGGGGATAGACGGGCTCCACAGGAGACATGGGCACTTTAAAGAAAGACTTTGACTCTGGGTGTGCACTGGCTCCTCCCTCTATGCCCCTCCTCCAGAACTCAGTTAGAGAAACTGTGCCCAGAGGAGATGGACAGTACGAGGAAAGGATTTTAGTTAATCCAAGGGCAAGATTCATACCAGCCACACCAATCACACCGTACAACTTGTGTTAAACAAACCAGTTAACAGTATGAAAAACAACATAGTTTCGGTCCAAAACCGATGAAACTATAACATAACCCTTATTTAAGCAATAACTATATACAAGCCTTGCAGAAGTAGTCCGCACTTGGGACGGGCGCCCAGCATCCTCTACGGACTACGAGAAAAAGATTTACCGGTAGGTTTAAAATCTTATTTTCTCTAACGTCCTAGAGGATGCTGGGACTCCGTAAGGACCATGGGGATTATACCAAAGCTCCCAAACGGGCGGGAGTGTGCGGATGACTCTGCAGCACCGATTGAGCAAACATGAGGTCCTCCTCAGCCAGGGTATCAAACTTATAAAAACTTTGCAAAGGTGTTTTTTCCCCCCGACCAAGTAGCAGCTCGGCACAGCTGTAGTGCCGAGACCCCTCAGGCAGCCGCCCAAGACGAGCCCACCTTCCTAGTGGAATGGGCCTTAACCGATTTTGGTAACGGCAATCCTGCCGTAGAATGCGCTTGCTGGATCGTGTTACAGATCCAGCGAGCAATAGTCTGCTTTGAAGCAGGGCCGCCAACCTTGTTGGCTGCATACAGGACAAACAGTGCTTCTGTTTTTCTGATCCTAGCCGTTCTGGCCACGTAAATTTTCAAAGCCCTGACCACATCAAGGGACTCGGAATCCTCCAAGTCACGAGTAGCCACAGGCACGACAATAGGTTGGTTCATATGAAAGGATGAGACCACCTTAGGTAGGAATTGAGGACGGGTCCGCAACTCCGCTCTATCCATATGGAAAACCAGATAGGGGCTTTTATGTGATAAAGCCGCCAATTCTGAAACTCGCCAAGGCTAACAACATGACCACCTTCCAAGTGAGATATTTTAACTCCACCGTTTTGAGTGGTTCAAACCAATGTGACTTAAGGAAACGTAACACCCCGTTAAGGTCCCAAGGCGCCACCGGAGGTACAAAAGGAGGCTGAATATGCAGTACTCCCTTTACAAAAGTCTGTACTTCAGGTAGAGAGGCCAATTCCTTTTGAAAGAAAATGGATAAGGCCGAAATCTGAACTTTTATGGAGCCTAATTTTAGGCCCAAATTCACTCCAGTTTGCAGGAAGTGAAGGAGACGACCCAGATGGAATTCCTTCGTAGGAGCATTCCTGGACTCACACCAAGAAACATATTTTCTCCATATTCGGTGATAATGTTTTGATGTCACGTCCTTCCTAGCCTTTATTAGCGTAGGAATGACCTCATCCGGAATGCCTTTTTCCGCTAGGATCCGGCGTTCAACCGCCATGCCGTCAAACGCAGCCGCGGTAAGTCTTGGAACAGACAGGGCCCCTGCTGCAGCAGGTCCGGTCTTAGAGGAAGAGGCCACGGATCTTCTGTGAGCAATTCCTGTAGATCCGAATACCAAGTCCTTCGTGGCCAATCTGGAACAATGAGGATTGTTCTCACTCTTCTTTGTCTTATTATTCTCAACACCTTGGGTATAAGAGGAAGAGGAGGAAACACATAGACTGACCGAAACACCCACGGTGCCACCAGGGCGTCCACAGCTATCGCCTGAGGATCTCTTGACCTGGCGCAATACCTTTTTAACTTTGTGTTGAGACGGGACGCCATCATGTCTATCTGGGGCAGTTCCCACCGACCTGCAATCTGCGCGAAAACTTCCTGATGAAGTCCCCACTCTCCCGGATGCAGGTTGCGTCTGCTGAGGAAGTCTGCTTCCCAGTTGTCCACACCCGGAATGAACACTGCTGACAGTGCGCTTACATGACTTTCCGCGCAGCGAAGAATCCTGGTGGCTTCCGCCATTGCCACCCTGCTCCTTGTGCCGCCTTGGCGGTTTACATGAGCTACTGCGGTGACATTGTCCGACTGAATCAGAACTGGTTTGTCGCGAAGTAATGCCTCCGCTTGACGTAGGGCGTTGTATATGGCCCTCAACTCCAGGATGTTGATGTGGAGACAAGTCTCTAGACTCGACCAAAGACCTTGGAAATTTCTTCCCTGTGTGACTGCTCCCCAACCTCGGAGACTTGCGTCTGTGGTCACCAGGATCCAGTCCTGAATGCCGAACCTGCGACCCTCTAGGAGGTGAGCACTCTGCAGCCACCACAGGAGAGACACCCTTGCTCTGGGGGACAGGGTGATCCTCTGATGCATTTGTAGATGTGACCCGGACCACTTGTCCAGTAGGTCCCATTGGAAGGTCCTCGCATGGAACCTGCCGAAGGGAATGGCTTCGTACGATGCCACCATTTTCCCCAGTACTCGAGTGCAGTGATGCACTGACACCTGTTTTGGCTTCAATAGGTCCCTGACCAGAGTCTTGAGCTCCTGAGCTTTTTACATTGGAAGAAAAACCTTCTTCTGGTCTGTGTCCAGAATCAAGCCCAAGAAGGTCAGACGCGTCGTAGGAACCAACTGTGACTTCGGGATATTGAGAATCCAGCCGTGTTGCTGAAACACCTTCAAAGACAGAGACACGCTGTCCAGTAACTTCTCCCGAGATCTCGCTTTTACCATGGGAAATAGCGGCTCCGCAGGAGACTGGGCACAACTAAAGAAAGCTTTTAGGTCACCTGGTGTGCACTGGCTCCTCCCACTATGACCCTCCTCCAAGCCTCAGTTAGATTTTGTGCCCGGCCGAGGTTGGATGCACACTTGGGGCTCTCCTGAGCTTCTAAAAAGAAAGTATAAAATTAGTTTTTTTATTTTACAGTGAGACCTGCTGGCAACAGGCTCACTGCAGCGAGGGACTAAGGGGAGAAGAAGCGAACCTACCTGCTTGCAGCTAGCTTGGGCTTCTTAGGCTACTGGACACCATTAGCTCCAGAGGGATCGACCGCATGGAACTGGCCTTGGTGTTCGGTCCCGAAGCCGCGCCGCCGTCCCCCTTACAGAGCCAGAAGAAGAGGTCCGGAAAATCGGCGGCAGAAGACATTAGTCTTCACCAAGGTAGCGCACAGCACTGCAGCTGTGCGCCATTGCTCCTCATACACACTTCACACTCCGGTCACTGAGGGTGCAGGGCGCTAGGGGGGGGGGGGGGCGCCCTGAGCAGCAATAAAAACACCTTGGCTGGCAAAAATACCACAATATATAGCCCCAGAGGCTATATATGTGATAATTACCCATGCCAGAATCCATAAAAAAGCGGGAGAAAAGTCCGCGAAAAAGGGGCGGAGCTATCTCCTTCAGCACACTGGCGCTATTTCTCCCTCACAGCTCCGCTGGAAGGAAGCTCCTTGGCTCTCCCCTGCAGTCTACACTACAGAAAAGGGTAAAAAAGAGAGGGGAGGGCACTAAATTTAGGCGCAGTATATATAACAGCAGCTATAGGGGACATAATTCAGTTAGTCCCTGCATTATATAGCGCTCTGGTGTGTGCTGGCATACTCTCACTCTGTCTCCCCAAAGGGCTTTTGTGGGTCCTGTCCTCTGTTAGAGCATTCCCTGTGTGTGTGTGCGGTGTGTCGGTACGGCTGTGTCGACATGTTTGATGAGGATAATGATGTGGAGGCGGAGCATATGCCTATAGAAGGGATGTCACCCCCTGCGGGGCAGACACCTGAGTGGATGGACTTATGGAAGGAATTGCGTGCACGTGTCGACTCCTTACACAAAAAATTTGACGACATGCCAAATGCGGGACAGCCGGCTTCTCAGCTCGTGCCTGTCCAGGCGTCTCAAAGGCCATCGGGGGCTCTAAAACGTCCGCTACCTCAGATGGCAGACGCGGATGTCGACACGGATACTGACACCAGTGTCGACGACGATGAGTCTAGTCTAATGTCCACTAAGGCCATTCGTTGCATGATTGAAGCAATGAAAGAGGTGTTACAAATTTCTGATATAAACCCAGGTACCACTAAAAAGGGTATTATGTTTGGGGAGAAAAAACTACCCGTAGTTTTTCCCCCATCAGAAGAATTAAATGAAGTGTGTGAAGAAGCGTGGGCTTTCCCTGATAAAAGATTGGTAATCTCTAAGAAGTTACTAATGGCGTTCCCTTTCCCGCCAGAGGATAGGTCATGTTGGGAGACACCCCCTAGGGTGGATAAAGCGCTCACACGTTTGTCTAAAAAGGTGGCACTACCGTCTCCGGATACGGCCGCCCTCAAGGAACCTGCTGATAGAAAGCAGGAGGCGATCCTGAAGTCTGTATATACACACTCAGGCATTATACTTAGACCAGCTATTGCGTCAGCATGGATGTGCAGTGCTGCCGCTGCGTGGTCAGATTCCCTGTCAGAAAATATTGACACCCTAGACAGGGACACTATTCTGCTAACCATAGAGCATATAAAAGACTCAGTCTTATACATGAGAGATGCACAGAGGGAGATCTGCCGGCTGGCATCTAAAATAAGTGCATTGTCCATTTCTGCTAGGAGAGGCTTATGGACTCGCCAGTGGACAGGGGATGCAGATTCAAAAAGGCACATGGAAGTTTTGCCTTATAAGGGTGAGGAGTTATTTGGGGATGGTCTCTCGGACCTTGTTTCCACAGCAACTGCTGGGAAGTCAGCATTTTTACCCCATGTTCCCTCACAGCCTAAAAAGGCGCCGTTTTATCAGGTACAGTCCTTTCGGACTCAGAAAAACAGGCGTGGAAAAGGCGGGTCCTTTCTGTCCAGAGGCAGAGGTAGGGGAAAAAGGCTGCAACAAACAGCAGGTTCCCAGGAGCAAAAGTCCTCCCCCGCTTCTTCCAAGTCCGCCGCATGACGGTGGGGCTCCACAGGCGGAGCCAGGTACGGTGGGGGGCCGCCTCAAAAATTTCAGCGATCAGTGGGCTCGCTCACAGGTGGATCCCTGGATCCTGCAAATAGTATCTCAAGGGTACAAACTGGAATTCGAGGCGTCTCCACCCCACCGGTTCCTAAAATCTGCCTTGCCGATTACTCCTTCAGACAGGGAGGCTGTGCTAGCGGCAATTCACAAGCTGTATTCCCAGCAGGTGATAATCAAGGTGCCCCTACTTCAACAAGGACGGGGTTACTATTCCACACTGTTTGTGGTACCGAAACCGGACGGTTCGGTGAGACCCATTTTAAATTTGAAATCCTTGAACACATACATAAAAAAATTCAAGTTCAAGATGGAATCGCTCAGGGCGGTTATTGCAAGCCTGGACGAGGGGGATTACATGGTATCCCTGGACATCAAGGATGCTTACCTGCATGTCCCCATTTACTATCCTCACCAGGAGTACCTCAGATTTGTGGTACAGGATTGCCATTACTAATTCCAGACGCTGCCGTTTGGACTCTCCACAGCACCGAGGGTGTTTACCAAGGTAATGGCGGAAATTATGATACTCCTTCGAAGAAAGGGAGTTTTAATTATCCCGTACTTGGACGATCTCCTAATAAAGGCGAGGTCCAAGGAGCAGTTGTTGGTGGGAGTAGCACTATCTCAGGAGGTGCTACACCAGCACGGTTGGATTCTGAATGTTCCAAAATCACAACTGGTTCCGACGACACGTCTACTGTTCCTGGGTATGAATCTGGATACAAACCAGAAAAAAGTGTTTCTCCCGGAGGAGAAAGCCAAGGAGCGGTCATCTCTAGTCAGAGACCTCCTGAAACCAAAACAGGTATCGGTGCATCACTGCACGCGGGTCCTGGGAAAGATGGTGGCTTCTTACGAAGCAATTCCATTCGGCAGGTTCCATGCCAGAATCTTTCAGTGGGACCTGTTGGACCAATGGTCCGGATCGCATCTTCAGATGCATCGCCTAATAACTCTGTCTCCAAGAACCAGGGTGTCTCTGCTGTGGTGGCTGCAGAGTGCTCATCTTCTAGAGGGCCGCAGATACGGCATACAGGACTGGGTCCTGGTGACCACGGATGCCAGCCTTCGAGGCTGGGGGGCAGTCACACAGGGAAGAAACTTCCAAGGACTATGGTCGAGTCAGGAGACTTCCCTACACACAAATATTCTGGAACTAAGGGCCATTTACAATGCCCTAAGTCAGGCAAAATCCCTGCTTCTACACCAGCCGGTACTGATCCAGTCAGACAACATCACGGCAGTCGCCCATGTAAATCGACAGGGCGGCACAAGAAGCAGGATGGCAATGGCAGAAGCTACAAGGATTCTCCGATGGGCGGAAAATCACGTACTAGCACTGTCAGCAGTGTTCATTCCGGGAGTGGACAACTGGGAAGCAGACTTTCTCAGCAGGCACGACCTCCACCCGGGAGAGTGGGGACTTCATCCAGAAGTCTTTACGCTGATTGTAAATCGATGGGAACGGCCACAGGTGGACATGATGGCGTCCCGCCTAAACAAAAAACTAGAGAGATATTGCGCCAGGTCAAGGGACCCTCAGGCGATAGCTGTGGACGCTCTAGTGACACCGTGGGTGTACCAGTCAGTTTATGTGTTCCCTCCTCTGCCTCTCATACCAAGGGTACTGAGAATAATAAGAAAACGAGGAGTAAGAACAATACTCGTGGTTCCGGATTGGCCAAGACGAGCGTGGTACCCGGAACTTCAAGAGATGATCTCAGAGGACCCATGGCCTCTGCCGCTCAGACAGGACCTGCTGCAGCAGGGGCCCTGTCTGTTCGAAGACTTACCGCGGCTGCGTTTGACGGCATGGCGGTTGAACGCCGGATCCTGAAGGAAAAGGGCATTCCGGAGGAAGTCATTCCTACGCTGATTAAAGCCAGGGAAGATGTAACTGCAAAGCATTATCACCGCATATGGCGGAAATATGTTGCTTGGTGTGAGGCCAAAAATGCCCCAACAGAGGAATTTCAACTAGGTCGATTTCTGCATTTCCTACAAGCAGGAGTGACTATGGGCCTGAAATTAGGCTCCATTAAGGTACAGATCTCGGCTCTGTCGATTTTCTTCCAGAAAGAACTAGCTTCACTACCTGAAGTTCAGACGTTTGTGAAAGGAGTGCTGCATATTCAGCCCCCGTTTGTGCCTCCAGTGGCACCTTGGGATCTCAACGTGGTGTTGAGTTTCTTAAAATCACATTGGTTTGAGCCACTTAAAACCGTGGATCTAAAATATCTCACGTGGAAAGTGGTCATGTTATTGGCCTTGGCTTCAGCCAGGCGTGTGTCAGAATTGGCAGCTTTGTCATGTAAAAGCCCTTATCTGATTTTCCATATGGATAGGGCGGAATTGAGGACTCGTCCCCAGTTTCTCCCTAAGGTGGTATCAGCTTTTCACTTGAACCAACCTATTGTGGTGCCTGCGGCTACTAGGGACTTGGAGGATTCCAAGTTACTGGACGTAGTCAGGGCCTTGAAAATTTATGTTTCCAGGACGGCTAGAGTCAGGAAAACTGACTCGCTATTTATCCTGTATGCACCCAACAAACTGGGTGCTCCTGCTTCTAAGCAGACTATTGCTCGCTGGATTTGTAGCACAATTCAGCTGGCGCATTCTGCGGCTGGACTGCCGCATCCTAAATCAGTAAAAGCCCATTCCACAAGGAAGGTGGGCTCATCTTGGGCGGCTGCCCGAGGGGTCTCGGCTTTACAACTTTGCCGAGCTGCTACTTGGTCAGGGGCAAACACGTTTGCAAAATTCTACAAATTTGATACCCTGGCTGAGGAGGACCTTGAGTTCTCTCATTCGGTGCTGCAGAGTCATCCGCACTCTCCCGCCCGTTTGGGAGCTTTGGTATAATCCCCATGGTCCTTTCGGAGTTCCCAGCATCCACTAGGACGTCAGAGAAAATAAGATTTTACTCACCGGTAAATCTATTTCTCGTAGTCCGTAGTGGATGCTGGGCGCCCATCCCAAGTGCGGATTGTCTGCAATACTTGTACATAGTTATTGTTAACTAAAGGGTTATTGTTGAGCCATCTGTTGAGAGGCTCAGTTGTTTTCATACTGTTAAACTGGGTATAGTATCACGAGTTATACGGTGTGATTGGTGTGGCTGGTAGGAGTCTTACCCGGGATTCAAAATCCTTCCTTATTATGTCAGCTCGTCCGGGCACAGTGTCCTAACTGAGGCTTGGAGGAGGGTCATAGTGGGAGGAGCCAGTGCACACCAGGTGACCTAAAAGCTTTCTTTAGTTGTGCCCAGTCTCCTGCGGAGCCGCTATTCCCCATGGTCCTTTCGGAGTTCCCAGCATCCACTACGGACTACGAGAAATAGATTTACCGGTGAGTAAAATCTTATTTTTTCCTCTGCCCTTGCCTCTGGCAAGAAAGGACGATCCACGTACTCTTTTGCTTTTATTCGAACGAAAGGACTGCATTTGATAATGAGGCGCTTTCTTAGGCTGTGAGGGAACATAAGGCAAAAAATTCGATTTACCTGCCGTAGCTGTGGAGACGAGGTCCGAGAGGCCCTCTCCAAATAACTCCTCACCTTTGTAAGGCAAAGACTCCATATGCCTCTTTGAGTCGGCATCACCCGTCCACTGTCGGGTCCATAAGACTCGCCTAGCAGAAACAGACATAGGCCCTCATTCCGAGTTGTTCGCTCACTAGCCGCTTTTCGCAGCAGTGCACACGCTAAGCCGCCGCCCTCTGGGAGTGAATCTTAGCTTAGCAGAATTGCGAACGAAAGATTCGCAAAATTGCGGACATTTATAGCAGTTTCTGAGTAGCTCGAGACTTACTCTGCCACTGCGATCAGTTCAGTCAGTTTCGTTCCTGGTTTGACGTCACAAACACACCCATCGTTCGCCCAGACACTCCCCCGTTTCTCCAGCCACTCCCGCATTTTCCCCAGAAACGGCAGCGTTTTTTCACACACACCCATAAAACAGACAGTTTCCGCCCAGAAACACCCACTTCCTGTCAATCACACTCCGATCACCAGAACGAAGAAAAAAACCTTGTAATGCCGTGAGTAAAATACCAAACTTCTTCGCAAATTTACTTGACGCAGGCGCAGTGCGAACATTGCACATGCGCAGTTAGCGGAAAATAACGAGCGAACAACTCGGAATGAGGGCCATAGCGTTTATTCTGGAACTTAGCAAACAAATGTCTCTTTGAGCATCCCTCATATATAACGCAGCATCTTTTATATGCCCTAGGGTCATTAAAATGGTATCCTTATCTAGGATCTCAATTTCCGTAGATAAGGAGTCTGTCCATGCTGCGACAGCACTACAAACCCAGGCCGACGCCATTGCCGGTATAAGAATTGTACCTGAATGTGTGTAAATGGACTTCATGGTAACCTCCTGTCTGCGATCAGCAGCATCCTTGAGGGTAGCCGTATCTTGTGATGGCAGCGCTATCTTCTTTGATAAACGTGTTAAAGCCTTGTCCACCTTAGGAGAAGACTCCCATCGTATCCTATCCGTTTGCGGGAAAGGATACGCCATAAGAATCCTTTTGGGAATCTGCAGCCTCTTGTCTGGAGATTCCCAAGCCTTTTCGCACAGCTCGCTCAGCTCATACGAGGATGGAAAAGTGACCTCAGGCTTTTTTTCTTTATACATGTGTACCCTCTTGTCAGGGACAGGGGGTTCCTCTGTGATATGCAAAACATCTTTTATTGCAATAATCATATATCGAATGCCTTTAGCCACTTTTGGCTGTAATTTTGCATCATCATAGTCGACACTGGAGTCTGAATCCGTGTCGGTATCTGTGTCCATTATTTGGGACAATGTGCGCTTCTGAGACCCGGAAGGTCCCGGTGACACAGGGACAGGCATGGTCTGACTACCTGACTGTTCCCTAGCCTCAGCCTTGTCTAATCTCGTGTAATAAATTTACACTAGCACTCAAGACATTCCACATCTCCATCCAGTCCGGTGTCGGCGCTGCCGACGGAGATCTGACATTCATACACTCCCCCTACTCCTTAGGTGAGCCTTCCACTTCATACATGTCGACACACGCGTACCGACACACCCCACACACACAGGGAAGCTCTTATCTGAAGACAGTTCCTCACCAGGCCCTTTGGAGAGACAGAGAGAGAGTATGACAGCACACACCCCAGCGCTATATAACCCAGGCAAAACACAGAATGTTTCCCCAGTAGCGCTGAAATAACACGTTTTTCGCCAATTATGTGCCCCCCCCCCTCTTGAAAAACCCACTGTCACCTCAGTAAGCAGGGGAGAGTCCGGGGAGCTTCCTCTCAGCGCTGTGCTTTGGAGAAAAATGGCGCTGGTGAGTGCTGAGGGAGAAGCCCCGCCCCCTCGGCGGCGGGCCTCTGTCCCGCTCAAATTATTCAAAAACATAGCGGGGGCTCTTTATATACATGTACAGTGCCCAGCTGTACATGTATATATGTGTTTATGCCATAATAGAGGTTTATATTGCTGCCCAGGGCGCCCCCCCTGCGCCCTGCACCCTTACAGTGACCGAAGTGTGTGAGGTGTATGGGAGGTAATGGCGCACAGCTGCAGTGCTGTGCGTTACCTCAGTGAAGATCACAAAGTCTTCTGCCGCCTTTGAAGCCTTCTTACTTCTCATACTCACCCGGCTTCTATCTTCTGGCTCTGCGAGGAGGACGGCGGCTCGGCTCTGGGACGAACTCCAGGGTGAGACCTGTGTTCCGACTCCCTCTGGAGCTAATGGTGTCCAGTAGCCTAAGAAACAGGATCTTGAAGCTCAGAGAAGTAGGGCTGTTTCTCTCTCCTCAGTCCCACGATGCAGGGAGTCTGTTGCCAGCAGTGCTCCCTGAAAATAAAAAACCTAATTAAAATACTTTCTTAGCAGGAAACGCAGGAGAGCTCCCTGCAGTGCACCCATCTCCTCTGGGCACAGTATCAAACTGAGGTCTGGAGGAGGGGCATAGAGGGAGGAGCCAGTGCACACCCAGAGTCAAAGTCTTTCTTAAAGTGCCCATGTCTCCTGCGGAGCCAGTCTATCCCCATGGTCCTTACGGAGTCCCAGCATCCTCTAGGACGTTAAAGAAAGAACATTATTCCTAAAAAAGTGAAATAATTAGGGTATAATTAAGACAGATTTTGGTAGTACAAATTATTAAAAGGATATTGGACCGTTTAGTTGTATTTGCAGAGTATGAGGTAATATTTTAAATGTTCCTCTCAAAACCACATGATTACAAATAAATGTTATGTTGGCTATACACATCTCTAGTGTATCTCTCTATTATATTGTGACTTACGCGCAACTTCTTATATTTGGGTCATCAATTCTGTCACACAAATTGAGTCCTAAGAGGCAGCAGTCTTCTGACAAGTGAAGGAAAGTTTCTTTACCTAGCGAGTAAACCAGTATACCAAGGGTTTCTGGGAAAGGAAGTGAACAAAAGGAGGAAGAATGATTACAAACATTACAACTAGAAAGGACTGAATAGATCCCTATTCCATTTTAACACATCAGTATTTCATAACAAACAAAATTCATCTGACATAATTTTTATTCTTTTTATTTATACAGTATCCCCCCTTTCTCTTTACCTAGACATTGGATCTGTACAGGTCTTCCCTCTTCTCCTGTCTGCATCAGGTGAACTTTCAATACTTCCATTACAGATGGGAAAAATGGTCGGAGCAATTCTTCTGCAGCTTTGGCTGGCAAAGATAAAAGCATTGAAGAGTGAAATATGATTCATGAAGGCATAAACAGAGACATACAAGTCCATGGTTACAACTTGCAGAGAAGAGACACCACCATTGGTAGAGAGAACATTCAGAAGAGAAATAAATACATACATCAGTGTAAAAATAAGAATTTACTTACCGATAATTCTATTTCTCGTAGTCCGTAGTGGATGCTGGGGACTCCGTAAGGACCATGGGGATAGCGGCTCCGCAGGAGACAGGGCACAAAAGTAAAAGCTTTAGGATCAGGTGGTGTGCACTGGCTCCTCCCCCTATGACCCTCCTCCAAGCCTCAGTTAGGATACTGTGCCCGGACGAGCGTACACAATAAGGAAGGATTTTGAATCCCGGGTAAGACTCATACCAGCCACACCAATCACACCGTACAACTTGTGATCTGAACCCAGTTAACAGCATGATAACAGAGGAGCCTCTGAAAAGATGGCTCACAACAATAATAACCCGATTTTTGTAACAATAACTATATACAAGTATTGCAGACAATCCGCACTTGGGATGGGCGCCCAGCATCCACTACGGACTACGAGAAATAGAATTATCGGTAAGTAAATTCTTATTTTCTCTGACGTCCTAAGTGGATGCTGGGGACTCCGTAAGGACCATGGGGATTATACCAAAGCTCCCAAACGGGCGGGAGAGTGCGGATGACTCTGCAGCACCGAATGAGAGAACTCCAGGTCCTCCTCAGCCAGGGTATCAAATTTGTAAAATTTTGCAAACGTGTTTGCCCCTGACCAAGTAGCAGCTCGGCAAAGTTGTAAAGCCGAGACCCCTCGGGCAGCCGCCCAAGATGAGCCCACCTTCCTTGTGGAATGGGCATTTACATATTTTGGCTGTGGCAGGCCTGCCACAGAATGTGCAAGCTGAATTGTACTACACATCCAACTAGCAATCGTCTGCTTAGAAGCAAGAGCACCCAGTTTGTTGAGTGCATACAGGATAACAGCAAGTCAGTTTTCCTGACTCCAGCCGTCCTGGAAATATATATTTTCAGGGCCCTGACAACATCTAGCAACTTGGAGTCCTCCAAGTCCCTAGTAGCCGCAGGTACCACAATAAGCTGATTCAGGTGAAACGCTGACACCACCTTAGGGAGAAACTGGGGACGAGTCCGCAGCTCTGCCCTGTCCGAAAGGACAATCAGATATGGGCTTTTGTGAGACAAAGCCGCCAATTCTGACACTCGCCTGGCCGAGGCCAGGGCCAACAGCATGGTCACTTTCCATGTGAGATATTTCAAATCCACAGATTTGAGCGGTTTAAACCAATGTGATTTGAGGAATCCCAGAACTACGTTGAGATCCCACAGTGCCACTGGAGGCACAAAAGGGGTTGTATATGCAGTACTCCCTTGACAAACTTCTGGACTTCAGGAACTGAAGCCAATTCTTTCTGGAAGAAAATCGACAGGGCCGAAATTTGAACCTTAATGGACCCAAATTTGAGGCCCATAGACACTCCTGTTTGCAGGAAATGCAGGAATCGACCGAGTTGAAATTCCTCCGTGGGGGCCTTCCTGGCCTCACACCATGCAACATATTTTCTCCAAATGCGGTGATAATGTTGTGGGGTCACCTCCTTCCTGGCTCTGACCAGGGTAGGGATGACCTCTTCCGGAATGCCTTTTTCCCTTAGGATCCGGCGTTCAACCGCCATGCCGTCAAACGCAGCCGCGGTAAGTCTTGGAACAGACATGATCCTTGCTGAAGCAAGTCCCTTCTTAGTATCTCTTGAAGTTCCGGGTACCAAGTCCTTCTTGGCCAATCCGGAGCCACGAGTATAGTTCTTACTCCTCTCCGTCTTATAATTCTCAGTACCTTGGGTATGAGAGGCAGAGGAGGGAACACATACACCGACTGGTACACCCACGGTGTTACCAGAGCGTCCCAGCTATTGCCTGAGGGTCTCTTGACCTGGCGCAATACCTGTCCAGTTTTTTGTTCAGACGGGACGCCATCATGTCCACCTTTGGTCTTTCCCAACGGTTCACAATCATGTGGAAGACTTCCAGATGAAGTCCCCACTCTCCCGGGTGGAGGTCGTGCCTGCTGAGGAAGTCTGCTTCCCAGTTGTCCACTCCCGGAATGAACACCGCTGACAGTGTTATCACATGATTTTTCGCCCAGCGAAGAATCCTTGCTGCCATTGCCCTCCTGCTTCTTGTGCCGCCCTGTCTGTTTACGTGGGCGACTGCCGTGATGTTGTCCGACTGGATCAGCACCGGTTGACTTTGAAGCAGAGGTCTTCCTAGGCTCAGAGCATTGTAAATTGCCCTTAGCTCCAGTATATTTATGTGGAGAGAAGTCTCCAGACTTGACCACACTCCTTGGAAATTTCTTCCCTGTGTGACTGCTCCCCAGCCTCTCAGGCTGGCATCCGTGGTCACCAGGACCCAGTCCTGAATGCCGAATCTGCTGCCCTCTAGTAGATGAGCACTCTGCAGCCACCACAGAAGAGACACCCTTGTCATTGGAGACAGGATTATCCGCTGATGCATCTGAAGATGCGATCCGGACCATTCGTCCAGCAGATCCCACTGAAAAATTCTTGCGTGAAATCTGCCGAATGGAATCGCTTCGTAAGAAGCCACCATTTTTCCCAGGACTCTTGTGCATTGATGCACTGACACTTGGCCTGGTTCTAGGAGGTTCCTAACTAGCTCGGATAACTCCCTGGCTTTCTCCTCCGGGAGAAACACCTTTTTCTGGACTGTGTCCAGAATCATCCCTAGGAACAGCAGACGTGTCGTCGGAATCAGCTGCGATTTTGGAATATTTAGAATCCACCCGTGCTGTCGTAGAACTACTTGAGATAGTGCTACTCCGACCTCCAACTGTTCTCTGGACCTTGCCCTCATCAGGAGATCGTCCAAGTAAGGGATAATAAGAATTTACTTACCGATAATTCTATTTCTCGTAGTCCGTAGTGGATGCTGGGGACTCCGTCAGGACCATGGGGAATAGCGGGCTCCGCAGGAGACAGGGCACATCTAAAAAAGCTTTTAGGTCACATGGTGTGTACTGGCTCCTCCCCCTATGACCCTCCTCCAAGCCTCAGTTAGGTACTGTGCCCGGACGAGCGTACACAATAAGGAAGGATCTTGAATCCCGGGTAAGACTCATACCAGCCACACCAATCACACCGTACCACTTGTGATCTGAACCCAGTTAACAGTATGATAACAAAACGAAGTAGCCTCTGAAAAGATGGCTCACAACAAGAATAACCCGATTTTTGTAACAATAACTATGTACAAGCATTGCAGACAATCCGCACTTGGGATGGGCGCCCAGCATCCACTACGGACTACGAGAAATAGAATTATCGGTAAGTAAATTCTTATTTTCTCTAACGTCCTAGTGGATGCTGGGGACTCCGTCAGGACCATGGGGATTATACCAAAGCTCCCAAACGGGCGGGAGAGTGCGGATGACTCTGCAGCACCGAATGAGAGAACTCCAGGTCCTCCTTAGCCAGAGTATCAAATTTGTAAAATTTTACAAACGTGTTCTCCCCTGACCACGTAGCTGCTCGGCAAAGTTGTAATGCCGAGACCCCTCGGGCAGCCGCCCAAGATGCGCCCACTTTCCTAGTGGAGTGGGCCTTTACAGATTTAGGCTGTGGCACGCCTGCCACAGAATGTGCCAATTGGATTGTGCTACAGATCCAACGTGCAATCGTCTGTTTAGACGCAGGAGCACCCATATTGTTGGGTGCATACAATATAAACAGCAAGTCAGACTTTCTGACTCCAGCCGTCCTAAACTATATATATATATATATATATATATATATATATATATATATTTTTAGGGTCCTGACAACGTCTATTAACCTGGAGTCCTCCAAGTCCCTAGAAGCCGCAGGCACCATAATAGGTTGTTTCAGGTGAAAAACCTGACACCCCCTTAGGAAGAAAACTGGAGACGAGTCCCAGTTCTGCCCTGTCCGAATGGAAATTTAAATATGGGCTTTTGTAAGACAAAGCCGCCCATTCTGACAATCGCCTGGCCGAGGCCAGGACCAACAGCATGGTCACTGTCCATGTGAGATATTGGTCAACAGCATGTTCACTTTCCATGTGATATATTTCAAATCCACAGATTTGAGCGGTTCAAACCAATATGATTTTAAGGAATCCCAACACTATGTTGAGATCCCACGGTGCCACTAGAGGCACAAAAAGGGGTGTATATGCAATACTCCCTTGACAATCTGGACTTCAGGAACTGAAGTCAATTCTTTTCGGAAGAAATTCTACAGGGCCGAAACTTAAAACCTTAAAGAACCCCAATTTTAGGCTCAAAACACTCCTGTTTTCAGGAAGTGTAGAATTCGACCTAGTTGAATTTTCTTCGTGGGGCCTTCCTGGCCTCACCCACGCAACATATTTTTACCACCTGTGGTGATGACGTTGTGCGGTCACCTTCTTCCTGGCTTTGACCAGGGTAGGTATGACCTCTTATGGAATGCCTTTTTCCTTCAGGATCCGGCATTCAACCGCCATGCCGTCAAACGCAGCCGCGGTAAGTCTTGGAATAGACATGGTACCTGCTGAAGCAAGTCCCTTCTTAGCTCCCCAGGCCCTTAGTCCTCTGTGAGCATCTCTTGAAGTTCCGGGTACCAAGTCCCTCTTGGCCAATCCGGAGTCACGAGTATAGTTCATACTCCTCTATATCTTATAATTCTCAATACCTTGGTTATGAGAAGCAGAGGAGGGAACACATACACCGACTGTTACACCCACGGTGTTACTAGGACATCCACAGCTATCGCCTGAAGGTCTCATGACCTGGCGCAATACCTGTCCCGTTTTTTGTTCGGGCGGGACGCCATCATTTCCACCTTTGGTCTTTGCCAATGGCTCACAATCATGCGGAAAAACTTCCCTATGAAGTTCCCACTCTCCCAGGTGGAGGTCATGCCTGCTGAGGAAGTCTGCTTCCCAGTCGTCCACTCCCGGAGAGAACACTGCTGACAGTGCTATCACATGATTTTCCGCCTAGCGAAAAATCCTTGCAGTTTTTTCACTGCCCTCCAGCTTCTTGTGTCGCCGTTTCTGTTTACGTGGGCGACTGCCGTGATGTTATCCCACTGGATCAATACCGGCTGACCTTGAAGCAGAGGTCTTGCTAAGTTTAGAGCCTTATAATTTTGCTCTTAGCTCTATCTATGTGGAGAGAATTCTCCAGACTTGATCACACTTTCCTGGAAATTTTTTCCCTGTGTGACTGCTCCCCAGCCTCTCAGGCTGGCCTCCGTGGTCACCAGCATCCAATCCTGAATGCTGAATCTGTGGCCCTCTAGAAGATGAGCACTCTGTAATCACCACAGGAGAGACACCCTTGTCCTTGGATATAGGGTTATCCGCTGATGCATCTGAAGATGCGATCCGGACCATTTGTCCAGCAGATCCCACTGAAGAGTTCTTGCGTGAAATCTGCCGAATGGAATTGCTTCGTAATAAGCCACCATTTTTTACCAGGACTCTTGTGCAATGATGCACTGACACTTTTCCTGGTTTTAGGAGGATCCCGATTAGCTCGGATAACTCCCTGGCTTTCTCCTCTGGGAGAAACACCTTTTTCTGGACTGTGTCCAGAATCATCCCTAGGAACAGTAGACGTGTCCTCGGAAAAGCTACGATTTTGGAATATTTAAAATCCACTCGTGCTGTCGTAGAACTATTAAAGATAGTGCTACTCCGACCTCCAACTGTTCTCTGGACCTTGCCCTTATCAGGAAAGCGTCCAAGTTTCTTTTAAGAAGAATCATCATTTCGGCCATTACCTTGGTAAAGACCCGGGGCGCCGTGGACAATCCAAACGGCAGCGTCTGAACTGATAGTGACAGTTCTGTACCACGAACCTGAAGTACCCTTGGTGAGAAGGGCAAATTTGGACATGTAGGTAAATGTCCCTGATATCCAGTGACACCATCTCGTCCCCTTCTTCCTGGTTCGCTATCACTGCTCTGAGTGACTCCATCTTGATTTGAACGCTTGTATGTAAGTGTTCAAATATTTCAGATCTCACCGAGCCGTTTGGCTTCAGTACCACAATATAGTGTGGAATAATACCCCCTCCCTTGTTGTAGGAGGGGTACTTTGATTATCACCTGCTGGGAATACAGCCTGTGAATTGTTTCCAATACTGCCTCCCTGTCGGAGGTAGACGTTGGTAAAACAGACTTCCGGAACTTGTGAGGAAGAGACGTCTCGAATTTCCAATGTACACCTGGGATACTACATGTAGGATCCAGGAGTCCCCTTGCGAGTGAGCCCACTGCGTGCTGAAACTCTTGAGATGACCCCCTACCGCACCTGAGTCCGCTTGTACTGCCCCAGCGTCATGCTGCGGACTTGGCAGAAGCTGTGAAGGGCTTCTGTTCCTGGGAATGGGCTGCTTGCTGCAGTCTTCTTCCCGTTCCTCTACCCCTGGGCAGATATGACTGGCCTTTGCCCGCCTGCCCGTATGGGGACGAAAGGACTGAGACTGAAAAGACTGTGTCCTTTTCTGCTGAGATGTGACTCGGGGAACAAAAGGTGGATTTTTCAGCTGTTGCCATGGCCACCAGGTCCGATGGACCGCCCCTTTATACGGCAATACTTCCATGTGCCGTTTGGAATCCGCATCACCTGACCACTGTCGTGTCCATAAACATCTTCTGGCAGACATGGACATCGCACTTACTCTTGATGCCAGAGTGCAAATATCCCTCTGTGCATCTCGCATATATAGAAATGCATCCTTTAAATGCTCTATAGTCAATAAAATACTGTCCCTGTCAAGGGTATCAATATTTTCAGTCAGGGAATCCGACCAAGCCACCCCAGCGCTGCACATCCAGGTTGAGGCGATCGCTGGTCGCAGTATAACACCAGTATGTGTGTATATACTTTTTAGGATATTTTCCAGCCTCCTATCAGCTGGCTCCTTGAGGGCGGCCGTATCTGGAGACGGTAACGCCACTTGTTTTGATAAGCTTGTGAGCGCCTTATCCACCCTAGGGGGTGTTTCCCAACGCGCCCTAACTTCTGGCGGGAAAGGGTATAACGCCAATAATTTTCTATCGGGGAAAACCCACGCATCATCACACACTTCATTTAATTTATCTGATTCAGGAAAAACTACAGGTAGTTTTTTCACACCCCACATAATACCCTTTTTTGTGGTACTTGTAGTATCAGAAATATGTAACACCTCCTTCATTGCCCTTAACATGTAACGTGTGGCCCTAATGGAAAATACGTTTGTTTCTTCACCGTCGACACTGGAGTCAGTGTCCGTGTCTGTGTCGACCGACTGAGGTAATGGGCGTTTTAAAGCCCCTGACGGTGTTTGAGACGCCTGGACAGGTACTAATTGGTTTGCCGGCCGTCTCATGTCGTCAACCGACCTTGCAGCGTGTTGACATTATCACGTAATTCCCTAAATAAGCCATCCATTCCGGTGTCGACTCCCTAGAGAGTGACATCACCATTACAGGCAATTGCTCCGCCTCCTCACCAACCTCGTCCTCATACATGTCGACACACACGTACCGACACACAGCAGACACACAGGGAATGCTCTGATAGAGGACAGGACCCCACTAGCCCTTTGGGGAGACAGAGGGAGAGTTTGCCAGCACACACCAAAACGCTATAATTATACAGGGACAACCTTATATAAGTGTTTTCCCTTATAGCATCTTAATATATTATAATATCGCCACCAAAATGCCCCCCCTCTCTGTTTTAACCCTGTTTCTGTAGTGCAGTGCAGGGGAGAGCCTGGGAGCCTTCCTAGCAGCGGAGCTGTGTAGGAAAATGGCGCTGTGTGCTGAGGAGAATAGGCCCCGCCCCCTTTTCGGCGGGCTTCTTCTCCCGTTTTTCTGACAACCTGGCAGGGGTTAAATACATCCATATAGCCCCAGAGGCTATATGTGATGTATTTTTAGCCAGCATAGGTACTTTCATTGCTGCCCAGGGCGCCCCCCCCAGCGCCCTGCACCCTCAGTGACCGTTGGTGTGAAGTGTGCTGAGAGCAATGGCGCACAGCTGCCGTGCTGTGCGCTACCTTAAGAAGACTGGGAAGTCTTCAGCCGCCGATTTCTGGACCTCTTCTCTCTTCAGTATCTGCAAGGGGGTCGGCGGCGCGGCTCCGGTGACCCATCCAGGCTGTACCTGTGATCGTCCCTCTGGAGCTAGTGTCCAGTAGCCTAAGAAGCCAATCCATCCTGCACGCAGGTGAGTTCACTTCTTCTCCCCTAAGTCCCTCGTTGCAGTGAGCCTGTTGCCAGCAGGACTCACTGAAAATAAAAAACCTAACAAAACTTTTACTCTAAGCAGCTCTTTAGGAGAGCCACCTAGATTGCACCCTTCTCGGCCGGGCACAAAAACCTAACTGAGGCTTGGAGGAGGGTCATAGGGGGAGGAGCCAGTGCACACCACCTGATCCTAAAGCTTTTACTTTTGTGCCCTGTCTCCTGCGGAGCCGCTATCCCCATGGTCCTTACGGAGTCCCCAGCATCCACTTAGGACGTCAGAGAAAATGTAATTAGGAGAGAGTAAAAGAGAATAAAAGCAAGTGTTTCCTTACCTATGGCACCTAGGGCGCTCACTGACAGTTCCTTAAGTTTGGTAATATTTGAGCTGCTCAAAGTCGACAAAATCCGTTCCATCAAGGTGGGGAGGTAGGGTTCAATCTTACTGCCTGCAGTAAAGTATATCCCATATTACCAAAGATTTTAACATTGTCCGGTCATAATATCCACAAACAAAACTAACACCCTCTCATTCAGAACACTGGACACATTCGGAACACTTTTGCTGTATAGCAGTATATAAGGAAAAATATGTAACATCTAGTTTCAGAAAAAGATACACACACAAACCACTGTGTTGGTAAAAACATGACAATTATACCTGTAATTAATGTTCTCTCTAATTATTACATTTCAAAAAAAGAGGATTGTGGTACTTACCAATAAATCCATTTCTCTGAATCCTCTAGGGGACACTGGAGTCCTATACAGTAGGGGTGTGAAGCTTGCAACCGGAGGTGTGGCACAATCTAAAAATTAGCATTGTCTGCACAGCCGGCTCCTCCCCCTTCACATACATCCTCCCTCAGTTTGAAAAATTTGACGGAGAGAATAGGACATGATACTATAGCACATGGCGAGGAACCGAACCGTACAACATATCAAACAGCATCCAAGAACTCTTAATCGAATAACTAACGCTGTTTGCACGAACTGTTTGAACAAGAACTTTGAACCCAGCAGGTTGACAGCACCGAAGCGGGCGTCCAGTGTCCCCTAGAGGATTCAGAGAAATGGATTTATCAGTAAGCACCAAAATCCTCTTTTCTCTTTCATCCACTAGGGGACACTGGAGTCCTATACAGTAGGGGACGTCCTTAAGTTATCCCCCAGGGAGGGAGTGCTGTCGGTGGCCTGCAAAACTAAACGTCCGAACTTAGAGAGTCTCCGGACGCAAGAGTATCAAACCTGTAAAATTTTGCGAAACGTGTGGGCTGAGAACCACGTCGCCGCTCTGTAAAGTTGAATAGCGGAAGCCCCTCTGGCAGCCGCACCAGTCGGAACCGGAACCTGGTTACCACAGGAAATATAAGCTTGTCGAATGGCAAGTCTAATCCATCTAGACAAAGACTGCTTAGATGCTGGCCAAACCTTCTTTGGACCATCATAGAGAATAAACAAATGGTCTGACCTTCTGAAGGACAACGTAACTTGTACGCATATTCGTAAAGCTCGGACAACATACCAAGACACGCCCCCATCTGCGCATCCCTGAAAAGATGGGACTACAATCAGCTGGTTTACGTGAAACCCGAAACGACCTTAGGAAGGCAATCTGCTCTTGTACGGTGTTCTGCCCTATCCTCATGGAAAATTAAAAACGGAGTCTAACATGATAAAGCTACAAACTCAGACACTCTCCGGGCCGAAGCCCAGGCAAGTAATAACGTGACCTTCCAAGAGAGATATTTCAGGTCTGTTCTTTCCAACGGCTCAAAAGTTGGTCATCAGAAAAAATTCCAACACTAAATTTAAGTCCCACGGCGTAGTGAGAGTACGGAAAGGAGGTTGTATCCTCAGAACCCCCTGTAAAAAGGGTTGAACCTCCTCTAAGGATGCTAACCGCTGTTGCAAAAGTATGGAGAGAGCTGAAACCTGAACCTTCAAAAGGAACCTAGTCTTAGTCCTCCATCTAGACCAGCTTGAAGAAAAAGTAGAATTTTGGTAAGTGAAAGTTCGTCGAATTCCACCCACCTTCCTGACACCAGTCCATGTACTTCTTCCAAATTCTGTAGTAGTGTATGGCTGTAACAGGCTTCCTAACAGCAAACCTCGTAGGAATAGCCGTTCTCGGTATCCCTCTGTTTCTTAATTTCCGGGTTTCAATAGCCACGTCGTTAAGCGTAGCTTGTTCAGTATAGGAACGGTCCCTAAGATAGCAGGTCCTCTCTCAGAGGTAACCGCCAAGGATCTTCCGCTAGGAACACGCGCAAGTCTGAGTACCAACTCCTGCGGAGCCAATCTGGTGCTATTAGAATCGCCCACACTCATTCTTGTTTCACTTCTTTTTAAAACTCTCAGCATGAGTGGGAAAGGTGGAAATATGTAAACCCTTCTGTAACACCAAGGAAGTGTTAATGCGTCCACTCCTTCTGCTGCTGGATCTCTTGTCCTGGACACATATCTGGGCAGCTGATGGTTGTGCCGAGACGCCATTAGGTCCACTTGAGGTAGACCCCATCTCCTCACCACCATGTCGAAAATCTGTGGAAGTAGGCACCACTCTCCCACCTGCATGTCCTGGCGACTGCGATAATCTGCTTCCCAGTTCTCCACACCTGGAATGAACACTGCCGAGAGGATGATGTTTCGCCTTTCTGCCCACAACAAGATCTTTGTGGCTACCCTTAACGCCATTCTGCCGTTTGTTCTTCCTTGATGGTTTATGTAAGCCGTCGTCGTGACATTGTCCGGCTGTATCTTTTAGTGTTGACCCATGACTAGGTCATCGGCTATGAAAAGCGCATTGTAAACTGCTCTCAGTTCAAGAACGTTTATGGGTAGGCGGCTCTCCTGTAACCACCAACCTTTATGTCCATGGATACCATGAACTCTCCTTGTTCCAAACCTGCAATAGCTGACTGGATTTAGTCCATCCTGAATCTGTAAACCGTGAGGAATTTGTGCGTCCAGGACGGCACCCCAACCTCTGAGACTGGCGTCCGTTGTCAGGATCCTCCAACCCCAAATGCCGAATCTCTTTGCCTGCTGCGAGATTCTTGTGCAACGACCACCAAATCAAGGAGGTTCGTATGCGTAGTGGAAGTCAGATTCTTCGATGTAGAAGCCAGTGCGAATCTGCTCTTCTGAGCAATGCGGTTCATCTGGAATGGTCGGGAATGAAGTCTGCCGTATTGGATAGCTTCAAACGACGCCACTATCTTCCCTAGAAATTGCCTACAGAGGTGTAGAGAAACAGTCTGTGTCTTTAGTACCTGAGCCACTAACCTCTGTGGGTCCTGGATCTTGTTCTCTGGTAGGAATACTCTCAATTGTACCGTATCCAGTTGGCATGAGGTTGGATTGTTTGGAAGTTCACAATCCACCCATGTTGAATGAAAAATTGATGAGATGTTTGAGCATCCTTTATCAGCTGTTCCTGAGATGAGGCCTTGATCAGTAGATCGTCTAGATAAGGTATGATCGTGACCCCTAACTGTCTCAATCCTGTCACCATTATTGGTATGATCTTTGTAAAGATTCAGGGCCCTGAATTGGTAGTGATCCTTCACCCGTGCAACCTTAAATAAGCATGGCGGGGGGTCTAAATCGGGATATGAAGGTATTTTGCACTACCAAAAGATTTGAAAAAAATCCCGTTCCTCTTTAAGGATCCGGGACTGGTGACATAACCCCTTGTATGCAGGAGTCTTTGAATTTGCCGTCTGTAATGCTCCTGCTCGCAACGGGCACCTAGGACCTCAAGCTGTAAAGAAACGGACTGTGTGGACGTTTTTGAAACTGTATCCTTGACCCAAACGTCTGGTGAGGTCTTGGCCCAGGCGTCCCAAAAACCTTACAACTCTGCGCCCACCAAGGGGGACCCCAGGTGAGCAGGGAGACTGTCATGCCACGGGTTTGTGAGCAGGTTTGTCCTGCCTTCTGTGTCGACTGTGATTGACCTCTACCTCTCGAGTAAGAAGTAGGTAGAAAGGTAGATCTCACTGCAGTTGTCTGCGAAATCCACTTGTCTAACTCAGGACCAATAACATCTAACCCCCAAATGTAATAGTCTCTATTCTTGGGCTAGGAGTCCACTCGCCCTTCTCTGAGCCATAAAATTCCTCTAGCCGAAATGGGCGAAACCGAGATACAGGACGCGATTTTACTAGCGTCCTTTTAAGCCTGGCACATAGAAGTCGCTGATTCTCGAATATGCTCCGCTGAGAATTTTCCTCCAGGCTACTTTTTTACGCCCAGCCAATGCGACAATGTGCTGCTACAAAAATTGATTTTAATGCAGTGTCTACCTTCGCGACACGACATATCCTTTAAGGTGGTCACGCTAGGCATAGTGGACATTGTCTTCTCCCCGCTTCCTAAGCGCCCCGCTGTGTGTTTAAACGTTTATCAGTCTGGAGAGTTTGAGGCATAGACATTGTCTTCTCCTGATATGAATAAACGGAAAACTCTCTTGTTCCTTAACTCCTTACTGCTTGAAGCACAGGATCACCATAAAACTCCTGATCTCAGGCAGACTCAATTATCTCACCTTTTCATCTATAATAAGACCCTCTTCCTCCATCGTGTAAGATGGGAAGGATCCTATTAACCGCCTGGTTCACCATTGCTTAATGCTTGCGCAGGAGGGATTAATTTAAATTAGAAATTCCTCCATGGTCTTGGAGAATCCCTCAGCCTTTACTGACTGCTGCGGGATTCTGACATTTCCTTTGAAATATTTGTTAGGGCTTGCTCCCCTGATCTTGGCGGAGCCTTGCTCCCGAGTTGAGCGCCCTTAACTAAACAGGGAACGCATACCCGGGGGTCGCCCAAACTAACGCTCATCTTATTACAGTTTGTATACATAATAAGTTCTAGTGTTCTTGGTAAGTGCTTTTGACTTTCGAAGCCGCACCCCGTAGAGCGCTCCACAGTGCTTTCCCCCTTTATAATGGGAACAGAAAGACCGTAACGGGTGATGGGATTAAATGTACACTGGATCCACCTA
Source organism: Pseudophryne corroboree (assembly GCF_028390025.1). NCBI lineage: Eukaryota > Metazoa > Chordata > Amphibia > Anura > Myobatrachidae > Pseudophryne > Pseudophryne corroboree. The sequence continues at coordinate 454,869,503 of NC_086444.1, forward strand.
GCTGGATCTTTTTGTATATAATACACAAAAAATAATAATAATAATAATAATAATAATAATAATAATAATAATATCACCAGCCTCGTTGCAACCCTCGCACACCCAACTGTATTTCAGTTCTGAGGTCGGGGTTGTGAACCAGTCGTTCCCTTTATTTCGTCGGGATCTTTTGTTTAGAAGTCCCTTGAAAATATCAGGATTTTGGTACTTACCGATAAATCCCTTTCTCCGATTCCACAGGGGCCACTCGAGCGTAGTTACAATGGGGGATAGTAGGCAGTAATTGGGAGCTGGCACTTTAAAAAACTCTAACCCTGTGGCTAGCTCCTCCCCTACTATCTCCCCTCCAAGCCAGTCTACGTAAAACTGTGCCCAAGGAGAGCTGTAATATTGAAAACCTTAAGGTAGAGGAGGTTAATGACGTCCAGTCAACCAGGATAACCCAAACTAAACCTGGAATAGAACCTAACAACAAACAGGCTAACCTGAACTCAACAAGCGGTCATTTATTGAACCGCAAACCGTTAAGCAAAAAACAAGGAGGAACAGCGCTGGGCGGGCGTCCAGTGGCCCCTGTGGAATCGGAGAAAGGGATTTATCGGTAAGTACCAAAATCCTGAATTCTCCTTCATCCACTAGGGGCCACTGGAGCGTAGTTACAATGGGGACGTCCCAGGGCTCCCAGAACGGGTGGGAGAGCGCTGAGAGTCCTGTAAAACCGCTCGGCCAAACTGAGATGCAGAGGCCGCAAAAGTGTCAAACTTGTAGAATTTGACAAACGTATGACAGCCGGACCAAGTAGCCGCCCGACATAAAGTAGTCATAGAGACCCCCCGGGCAGCCGCCCACGAAGGTCCCACAGAGCGCGTGGAGTGTGCTGAAATGGAAGATGGAGGTTCCCGAGAAGCTGCCAAATAAGCTTGTCTGATGGTCAGTCGAATCCATCGAGACAAGGTTTGCTTAGAGGCCGGCCAACCACGGCGGGCAGCGTCGTACAGAACAAATAAGGAATCTGACTTCCGAATAGCTGAAGTCCTATCCACATAGATCTTGAGCGCTCTTACAACGTCCAATGATCTCGTATCCGGAGAGTCCCCCGAGAGGGCCAGGACGACAAGCGGCTGATTGATGTGAAAATCCGACACCACCTTAGGTAGAAAGGACATACGAGTACGAAGCTCGGCCCTATCCGCATGAAACACCAGGTAAGGAGACCTGCAAGAGAGAGACCCCAGTTCCGACACCCGTCTAGCTGAAGCCAGCGCCAGGAGAAGAACCACCTTCCAGGTGAGATATTTTATCTCTACTGATTCCAGGGGCTCAAACAATGAAGACTGCAGAAAAGACAGGACCAGACTGAGGTCCCATGGCGCTGTCGGAGGACGGAAGGGAGGCTGTATTCGAAGAACCCCTTGAAAGAAGGTCTGAACCTCAGGCAGCAAGGCTAACCTTTTCTGGAAGAAAACCGAAAGAGCAGAGACCTGCACTTTTAGCGAGCCCAGTCTTAGGCCTGCTGAAAAACCCGCCTGCAAAAAACGGAGAAGACGGGCTAAGCTATACACGGAAGGAGAAAATTCTCGACGTTCACACCATGCTACATAAGCCTTCCAAATGCGGTAGTAGTGAGAAGATGTAACTGAGTTTCTAGCTCGAAGCATAGTAGGTATAACTGTACGAGGAATCCCCTTCCTTGTCAAGATGGCTTTCTCAACAGCCACGCCGTCAAACGTAGCCTGCGTAAGTCTGGTTAAAGAAAAGGACCCTGTTGTAGAAGGTCGTCTCGTAGTGGCAGGGTCCAAGGCTCGGCCACCGACAACAGATGTAGAGTGGAGTACCAAACCCTGCGTGGCCAATCCGGAGCCACTAGGAGAACCAGAGCGTCTTCCCTCTTGATGCGTTGCAGAACCTTCGGCAACAGCGGGAAAGGAGGAAAGAGGTAAACGAACCGGAAATTCCAAGGAGCCGTGAGGGCATCCACGGCCGCCGCCGCCGGGTCCCTTGTCCGAGAGTAATAAAGAGGCAACTGATGGTTCAGGCGGGATGCCATGAGGTCGATCTGTGGTTTTCCCCACCGACGTACCAGTTGCCAAAACACCTGGGGATGTAGCGACCACTCTCCCGGGTGCATGTCCTGTCGGCTTAGATAGTCGGCTTCCCAATTGTCTACTCCCGGAATGAATATTGCCGAGAAGGACAGAGCATACTTCTCAGCCCAGAGAAGGATGTTGGTGACCTCCCTCATCGCCGCGCGGCTGCGAGTGCCGCCCTGACGGTTGATGTACGTTACCGTCGTGGCGTTGTCGGACTGAACTCTGACCGCTCGACCGCGCAGGAGGTGATGTGCCTGAAGCAGGGCGTTGTACATCGCCCTTAGTTCGAGAATGTTTATGGGGAGAGCGGATTCGTGGATTGACCAGCGCCCCTGAAACTGATGTCCCAGGGTCACTGCCCCCCAGTTTCGCAGACTGGCGTCCGTGGTGAGGAGAGTCCAATCCCATATGCCGAACAGTCTTCCTTCCAACAGGTAGGTCGACTGGAGCCACCAGAGCAGCGACGACCGTGCCTTTGGAGATAGTGTCACCCGCTGATGAAGGAACAGATGAGATCCTGGCCACTGAAGACACAGCTGAAACGGTCGAGAGTGGAAGCGACCGTACGGAAGAGCTTCGAACGCTGCTACCATCTTTCCCAGCAGGCGAATGAACAGATACACTGACACCCGACGGTGTTGAAGGACCAATCTTACCAGTGTCTGCAGAGACAGTATCTTGTCCTGCGGAAGGAAAACCCTCTGATGGACTGTGTCGAGAATCATTCCCAGAAACAACAGCCGTTGTGAGGGGCATAAGTGAGACTTCGGGAAATTCAGGATCCACCCGTGTCGAATCAGAAGGTCCTGTGTCATCCGGATATTCTGAAGTAACCATTCTGCTGAGCTTGCTTTTATTAGCAGATCGTCCAGATAGGGAACAATTGTCACACCCTGCTTCCGAAGTAGGGCCATCATGACCGCCATGACCTTTGTGAACACTCTGGGAGCAGAAGAGAGATCGAAAGGAAGGGCCTGGAACTGTAAATGAGCGTCCTGTATTGCGAACCGGAGAAAAGCCTGATGAGGAGGCCAAATGGGAACATGTAAGTATGCGTCCTTGATGTCTAAGGATGCCAGAAACTCGTCTTTTTCCAACCCCGCAATAACAGACTGGAGGGACTCCATCTTGAACTTGAATACCTTCAAATACGGATTGAGATCTTTCAAGTTCAGGATTGGTCTGACTGAGCCGTCCGGCTTCGGTACTAGAAACAGGCTTGAGTAATAGCCCTGTTTCCGATGATGCGAGGGAACAGAGATCACAACCCTTGCAGATAGAAGCTTCTGGACCGCGGCTTGTAAGGCAACTCCCCGGTTGTCGGAGACTGGCAAACCCGTGGTAAAGAACCGCTGGGGCGGTTGTTCCTGAAAAACGAGCTTGTAACCGCAAGTGATGAGATCCCGGACCCAAGCATCTGGGCAGGACTGTATCCAGACCTCCTTGAAATCCCACAAACGAGCTCCCACCCTGTGATCTCCCAGGTGGGAGGGAGGCCCGTCATGCGGTGGCAGTGGTAGAAGACTTAACGTCTGACTGGGCTGAGGCTGCGGAACCTCTGCCCCTGCCGCCGCCTCTACCTCTATGGCCACGGAAGGTAGAAGCTATACCCCTGGCCTGTCCTCGAAACCTGGAAGGGGCACGAAAGGATCGAAAAGAGGGACCCCTATATGGTCTGCGAGCGGCTGGAGCAGCAGAAGGAAGATAAGCCGACCTACCCCCGGTGGCCGTAGAGATCCAGGCATCCAGATACTTACCAAACAGAAACTCACCCGTAAAGGGCAACGCCTCTGCCGCCCTTTTGGATTCCGTATCCGCATGCCAATGCCGGAGCCATAGAGCTCTGCGGGCCGCAATTGCTAAAGCGGAAATTCTAGCTCCGAGAACACCTATGTCCTTGGACGCTTCGCAAAGATAAAGGGCTGATTCACGGATGTGTTCTGCCAACTCTATCAATTGATCCGCCGGTAATTCGTCACGAATTCCAGAGGACAATTGTTCTGCCCAAGCTTCGATCGCCTTGTTGGCCCAACAACCTACCTGCGCCGGGCGATGTAAAACCCCTGCCGCAGAGTAAATATTCTTTAAGGTAGATTCCAACTTCCTATCTGACGCCTCCTTAAGTGAAGTTGCCCCCGGAACAGGCAGGACTGTCTTTTTGGACAGATGAGACACCGAAGGATCCACAATCGGAGAGGTCTCATAGCGCGTTCTGCTATCTGCGGGAAAAGGATAGGAAGACAACAGTTTTCTTGATACCTGAAATTTTGCGTCTGGATGCTTCCAGGCTGCCGTTATGAGCGCATCCAGCTCCTTCGAAACTGGAAAGGTCACCGGCAGGTATTGGTCGGTGCCAAACCTTGAAGGGCGTAAGGTGTCTTCCGTCTCCTCCACCTGTAATACTGAGCGAATAGCAGTAATAAGAGCCTCTATACCCTGAGCTACTGGTTCAGAGTCCCCATATACCTGATCGTCCTCAGTATCCTGGATATCCACATCCTGTATATCCTGTACATCTAACCCCGCCTCATCTAATTGAGGCATATCATCGTCAAAGTCCTGTAAAACAGAGGCTAGCAATCTCTTTTTTGCTGCCTGTTGAGGGGGGCTAAAGGACGGGGCTTGGGAAGGGATTACAGCCCTGGAAAAAGCCCTTCCACTGACTTTGCCAATGAGACTGCCCATGCAGGTTCTGGCGCCGGTACCGGGACAAGCTGTCGGAACCGGGCCGCCTCCCTATCTTCCCGAGAGGCTTTAAGTTCCCCAGTCAGCAAGGACATGACCTCTGTGAGTTGTGTCGTCCATGTCGGGACGCTCTGGGGTTCTGAGGAGGGCTGAGCCGATGGCTGTGACTCCTCACCTGAAACCTGACCCTGCTTTTGTGTTGCCTTGGAGCCTTTGCTGGCCATGGCAGCACCTAAACTTGATACCCTTCCCCCACAGGAAAACAGCTATAGGCAGAATGGGAGGGAGGGGAGGGAAGCAGGGAAAAGAATGCAGCCACAGCAGCCCGATCTGTCCTGCACGATACTGTGTGCAGTGACAGGCTGAAGCAAGCTAAATATATATATATGTGCCTTGCAGTGCCCCCGAGTGTCCCCCTTCCCCACTGTAACCGCTCACTGTGGTCGCGTGGCCTCCGTCCCGCGCTGCTGCTGAAGGGAAAAGGACGGGTCCCCAGCGCGCGCTACTTCCGGGCGCGCAGAGCGGGACTAAGCCCCGCCCCCCTCCTCGACGGCGCCAAATTCAAAGCTGCTGTGTCTCCTTATGCCAGATCCCCGTAGCGGCTCTGTGAGCCGCGCTGGCGGGGATCCGAGCAGGAAGGAGGGCGGGCGGGCGGTCGGGAGAGGGGCACTGCTGTTTCTTTTTTTTTTGTTAAATAAATAATAAATAATAATCCGAAGGATGGGGGGGGATTGGGTGCTGGAGGGGTGTTCTGTCACTGTCCCCCTATCAGTCAGTCACCATTAATAAAATTAATTCTCTTCAAAACCCCCCTGTCACCCCTTCATCCCAACACTCTGGGGGGAAGAGGGGGAAATACACACACTCACCTTTCAGTGGTGGAGGGTGGCCCCGACACACGCCGATGCAGCGGTGTCCGGCTGCAGATACTCACCGCTGCCGTGCTGCCGGAATCTTCTGCTGGATGGAGTGGCCCCGACACGCGCCGCACGCAGCGGTGTCCGCCAGCTTAGGAGAGCTCAGTGTCTCCCTCAGCCGGGGCCCATCCCGAGCCGCACGCAGCTGCGATGGGACCCCGACGGCAGCTCCCACGGTGCAGACTGGCAGTGGCAGAGCTGCCAGTCTGTGCGTGTGTGAAAGAAAAAATAAAATAATAAAGAAAAAAGAAAAAATTCTTCAGCTAAACCCAAGTGAACCAGCTCCCTTGGGCACTAAACTAAGACTGGCTTGGAGGGGAGATAGTAGGGGAGGAGCTAGCCACAGGGTTAGTTTTTTAAAGTGCCAGCTCCCAATTACTGCCTACTATCCCCCATTGTAACTACGCTCCAGTGGCCCCTAGTGGATGAAGGAAAAATATATCATAAATGCAATGAAAATCCATTGCAGCAGAGTCCTAATATACAAATCTCCAGTAAAGAGAGTAGTACTCTATTATAAAAACCCCTCCCTCTGCTCTGACTGGCCTGGAAGCCTGTCTAATCTAAAGGGGGCGTAATACCTCCTATGGAGCCCTTTTGGCGCCTCCAATCAGTTTTAAAAAGGCCGCCAATTACATTATATATATATTTATTTTAAAGGCGTCCCCTGATCACTTTGCCCCCTTTACGGCTGCTTCAGGCCGATTTACCAACAAGAGGTCTTCCGCCTCTTTCTAACATATCCCCCTTGCCGTCTCCCCCAGTCCTCCGCTGGCGGCGGGAGGGGACGGGATACCGATTGAGCGGGCGGGGACGCGCTTCCTAAGCCCCCCGCTGTGTGTTTGAGCAGCGGCCGCTGGCAGCCGCGCTGTGTCTCCCTCAGCGCTGTAAAGGAAGGGGGGCGGGCGGGGGAGCTGATATACAGCGGGAGTTAAGAGACCGCGCTGTATCTACGGCGGGGGAGCTGCGCTGCTAGCCTGCCAGGGATTATTATAGAAAAACCTGTGTAAGGGTAGCGTAGGAGAACTGCTGCGGCTTTCAGCCGCGGTGGACACTATCCCTAGGTGCAGAGGCGGTGGAGGGAGGGAGCGCGCTCACAGGATCATTGTGTGAGAGCTGCTGCGGCCGGGAGACACTAGCATGGAGGGAGGGTTGTAGCGGGTGATGCTGCGCTGGTAGTTAAGTTTACCAGAAGGCAGCAGCGTGCAGAGGGACTAACATTATAAAGATCTCCTGCGCGAAGATCATATTTTATGAACTAGGGCCCCTCTTACCACCAGTACTCACAGTACCCTGAGACACTCCTGACTCTGTGCTTCGGATTTTACTGTAGAGAGATGTAGATTCCTTTAGCTGGGCTCCTCGTCTCTCCGTTTTGAAGACTGTTGTCCCCCTTTTATTAGGTTGACGCAGTCTTTCTTCTTGTGGTTAAACCTGCACCCTCCTTTCATTTAGGAGGGATTGGGCAGTTTTTCTTTAGGTAAAGCCTGTACCCTTCTTTTAGTTAGGAGGGATTAGGCCAGTCAGAACAGAACATAAACATTTTTTTTTTTTTAATAATAATGCTATATGGAGCAGGAGCTCCCATCTGTGCTTCTTTCCTCCTAGCACAATTTTTCAAACTGGGGGAGGAGGGATGTGAAGGGGGAGGAGACGCCTGTGCAGACAATGCTAATTTTTAGATTGTGCCACACCTCCGGTGGCAAGCTTCACACCCCTACTGTATAGGACTCCAGTGTCCCCTAGTGGATGAAAGAGAAATGATGCTAATTTCAGCGTTCATATACCTATGCAGTCATTTATACCTTCCACACACACACTTCTGTAAGTTACATAATCAGTTAGATGTGACAGCTTGAACTCTCACCAAGGTTCCCAACAAAGTTCTCAAGGGCGTAATACGCCTTAGTGAGGTGAGCAGTCCGAGATGGATCCACAGCAGACAAATAATCCAAGAGCAGCGGAAGTACAGTTTCTGAATAGCCACTGATTTCTGGCTAGAAGAGAAGAGAAAGAGAGACAAAATAAATAGTAGACTGGGATAACAGGGAAGTAGGAAGAGAAGGAGAAAAAGGGGCGGGGGGACACCTGCAGGAAGGGTGCCCTATAGGAATGATGGCAATCAATAACAATAGCCGTATTAATAACAGGACCAATAACCAGAACAGGAGGGGCAAAATAGCAAATAGAGTACAGTACTTGTCTCAAAGGATAACACAATAATACAATCTGATGAGCGTGGGAGGGGTGCAAGATTTTGAATGAGGTCTGGCCCAGATCTGTATTAACTTAAGTGAGCAATTATTAAAACATGCAGTGATAATCTCCATACCTGCCAGCCTCCGGGCATTTCCAGTGTAACGTATCTAGGCATCTGGTGGCATTTCGAATTTGAACCACTAGTTTAGCAGAGGTCTTATGCTAAGTTGTGATTGGTAGTCACAAAAGAAAAGACCAAGGTTCTTTAACAATGGAGACAGTCACCATCTTACTAATCAGGTTCGCAATCTCGTCCCAGTAAAAGCGCTATCTGGCGCAATCTCGTCCCAGTAAAGTTCTATCTGGCGCAATCTCGTCTCAGTAAAGCGCTATCTGGCGCAATCTTGTCCCAGTAAAACGCTAAGCAGGATCAACATATATGGATAAAGAAGCCCAATTCGCCACAACCTCTTCAACAGCGAAGGACAACATATTTAAACATTTTATGTAATCTATTGGGAACTAAATACCATCTATAATATATATTATAAGCATTTTCCTTCACCAGCGTTGATATAGAGGTCTTGGAAACATTCAGTTCTCATTGAAGTTCAAACGATGGAGTTGGAAGATGCTTGGAAGATAGGAGGAAAGAGTAGATATCATTCCCTGAAACATGGGTCTGCGGTAGCGCAGAGATTCAAGTGTAGAGAGAGTGCAGAGGGATAGATCAGGGGCCAGGAAGGTGACAAAATGTCTTAACTGGAAATACACATATGGCTTTGCCTTCGTGAAGTCAAAACACGATTGAATATCAGACAAAGACATACAGATGCCACTAGTCAATGTCTAATACAAAGCATATATTTCTGCTTAGGCATGGTCAGGAGCATGCAGAGGATTGGCCAGGAGGAAAGTTGGGCTTATCCTGCAGAGAGGTAAGATACGAGGGAGGGGGGCTAAGGGGGGGGGATGGGGAGAGGAGGAGGTTAAAGTGGCAGGTATAGAAATCCCAGGTCTGGCAAGTAAAGCTAAGTACTGGTTCTGAGCTAAGCAAAGGTGGACTAGATTTGGCGGACTAAAATAAAAAATTTTGATGCTATGGTATATTATAATATTTAAACTGTGTTAAAACATAACTTAAATCTGTACTGGAACCTAAGTGGAGGAACATTTCAGTTTGCTACTTTATAATGTGCGTGAAAGTGGGATCATGAAGATTGGGATCTGAATTGTCAATTATCTCATAACCACATCTCCAGCATCACATAGCTTTAAAAGTAACAACAGTCCCCGGAATAAATCTGCCTGAGGAACCCTTCCAGGGTTAGTTTGGTGCAATTTCGTAACACTGCTGTAATAATATTAGCAGGGAAGTGACACAAAAAAAAATATAAAAACAGAAAACATCATTAAAACACAGGATTAAAAAAGATCAATACGAAAGACACAAAACAATGTAGGTTTAAATACAGCTGACGGAGAGGTAGAAGTAGTAAGATGGCAAAATTGATTATATATCACTTTACCTGTAAAAATTCTGAAAACTGCCCCAAGGCAAAGAGTGCGGCATTCCGGACTACATGACTCTGATCAGTGATCGCCTGACAAACCAACTGTAGCATAGATTGTAGATACCTGTCAAAAGTAGACAAATATATTTTGGAAACTATTCACACTTTTATATAAAGCCTAACATAAAAAGTAAGAGTTCTACACTAGATACCCTAATTTCGTTCTGGGAAAAGAAGCACCAGTGAAAAGTCAGGGTAAGCAAGAAAGTCACGGTAAATCTGAACAATATGGATTTTCATGTTACATGTACGTACACTGGGTTTCATTTTTGTGAAACATAACCAGTGAAACTGTGAAAGTCCTAGTCAACTACTCGATTTCTGCTACATGATACAACAGTAAATCTCATTAAACCCATTTTAAATTATTTAATATGGTATCCTTATATACATAAATATGTTTCTGCAACAGTATAGGCACTCCTAGGAATAATCCCTCAATTGTTCAGTTATATACTACATATATATTACTGCATGGGGAAAGGTGTAGGTTCTGGGACCTCAAAAAGGGCCACACACATAACCATTAATTTTAAGGGGAAAAAGAAACAAACAAACAAATACAAAGCACAAAACAACTACTGCACCAGTAGGGTTAGGGGAGTGGGGGGGGGATTTAGAATACTTACCTCGCACTTGTTGAGATTGTGATCATTGGGATGCCGGCGTCGGTATTGTGACCGCCGGCATCCCGTCCGCCGGTCACTCATACCGATCCCATCCTAACATCTGTTCACTTGAGCCACTATCTCCAAAATATCCTTTAACCAATTCAAAAAACAGGGAGGGAACTCATGGACTCTCCTATCTTAGCAGCAAGCAACAACAAAAGGGGAAGAGGAGAAATAAATGATAAGCAAGAAGGCAGTGGCGGAGAAATTGAGGGTGAGGAAGTCATGGGAAGAATACATTTCAGGGGCATTACAGGGAGTGTGGTAGGAAATCAGGGATAATAAAAGTAATTAGAATGTAGGAACTTGCATGCTATTGAACACTGCACTGTAGTGATTGCGCAGCCAGGAACGATTATAATCTTTCTTGTATGTATTTTCAGTACAGGGCAGTTACTGGCTCCACTCATATTATGTGACCGTCATATTATCTGCCATAATAAAATAGTGCCTAAGGCAGAGTTTCTCAAACTACGCCATTACAGTCCAGGTTTTAAGGATACCCATTGTCCAGACGGTTAAATCAAACTGACGGAGATACTAATTAAGTCACCTGTGCTCAAGCAGGGATATCATTAAAACCTGGACTGTAATGACAGAGTTTGGGAAACTGTGGACTAAGGATATAGGGGCTAATTCAGGTTGGATTGAATGGGGGCGTGTCATGGTCACGGCGGCTGTGTGACCTCACACGCAGTCTTTGCGATCAGGAAACTGGCGGCGATTGCTAAGCTGCGCCGACAGGAGGCTCCCACAGTTTCTGCTAACAAGCAGAAATTGCTAACGCTTCACAATTTCTGCTTGTTCAACTGGGGAGGCTCCGGTCAGCATGCTGGGCAGCCTTACCCAGCGATGGGTGGCCCCCAACATGCGATACAAAGGATAGCAAATTCTGCTGATTACAGAATTTGCTATCCAACCTGAATTAGCCCCATAACCCAGTCACTCCCACTGAGACAGCACTTAAATTAAAAACAATGAAGAGCAAATAATAATAATTAAAGTGGCAAAGAGTAGAGTGGCCCGTTTTATCACTTTGACGCAAAATCACAAATGTCTAGCCCAGTGGTTCTCAAATTGTGTGCTGTTGCACCCTGGGGTGCTGCAGGACACTTGCAGGGGTGCTTTGGATTGATGGTCCAGGACCAGTTCAAATTATTCATGGTCAATGTAATAGGCAAAACCAGTGATGGCTGCCAGTCATAAAGTATGTGGACAAACAGAAGCAAATCTTGTCCCTTACCACACAATTGAGCCTAAGGATGACATAAAAAAAAATATACTTAATTTAGTATTTCTTTCTAATTTTCTCAATAAAAAACCTGTGGCCTAGGGATGCTGTGAAAACAATTCTCACTGTGATTCAAAAAACTTTGGGAACCTCTGGTCTAGCCTTTAAAATTATAGTATTTCTATCATTTGAAAACATCAAAATCAACAACATTGGAAAACATCGATAACAGCAGCAGGAATCATCAGGATAAGACAAAAGAACACTACTCATTACTATTGTTTATTATACATACTTGTTCCGGAGGTGATCTGCACAGCCCTCACTGAGAGCCGCAAGGCACATAAGGCCAGCTTTCCGCTGATAGGGATTGGAACTAAGGAGACATGGCTCCATGAGTGGAGTCTTGGAAAGAAGATATAAAAGAAAAACAAATCAAATATACAAAATATGGATTTTTCTATGTACTGTTTAACCCCTTTCTCATCTGGGGGGACACTGCTCACCATAGATTGCTAGGGGGGGGGGGGTCTGAAGAATCTGGCACTTGTTAGATTACTGTAACTGTAAGAGAAGCTCCTTCCTTCTGCAACCCCTTGTTCTCAGTATAAGCTAAACCATAGGTAAATAACATAGGGGGTCATTCCGAGTTGATCGCTCGCTAGCAGTTTTTAGCAGCCGTGCAAACGCTATGCCACCGCCCCCTGGGAGTGTATTTTAGCTTAGCAGAAGTGCAAACGAAAGGATCGCAGAGCGGCTACAACGTTTTTTTGGGTAGTTTCTGAGTAGCTCAATACCTACTCAGTGCTTGCGATCACTTCAGACTATTCAGTTCCTGTTTTGATGTCACAAACACGCCCTGCGTTCGCCCAGCCACGCCTGCGTTCTTCCTGGCATGCCTGCGTTTTTATGAACACTCCCTGAAAACGGTCAGTTGACTCTGCATTCAGCAGTGCAACTGAAAAGCTTCGCTAGACCGTGTGAAACTACATCGGCCATTGTAATAGTACGTTGCGCGTGCGCATTGCGCCGTATGCGCAGAAGTGCCGTTATTTTGCCTCATCGCTGCACAGTGAACGAATGCAGCTAGCGATCAACTCGGAATGATCCCCATAGTACAGAGGTGGCCAAACATATGATTGTGATCAACTGGTCGACTGCGGAAATGTGACCTGCTGATCGCATTCACCCGTCTAACCACAATCAGTGTGACTGACAGTCTGTTGCCTAATGTCACTGAGGCAATCATCCTCAAGGGGCATGCAGCAGGTAAAGACGCATTTATTCCTAGAATCCCAATGTTTCTGTCAGATTTGCCCTTTGACTTAAAGGGCTTACAATTTCCCATTATATGTTTTGGAATGACAATAAACAAAGCACAAGAGTCATGTCTTCTCACATGGGGCCTAATTCATTAAGGACTATATTTGCAAAGCTGCTCACAGCAGCTTTACAAATGCAATCATTAGCAATGCAAATGCAGGAGGTGGTGCATGGCAACTCCTTCCTGCATTTGCTATAGCAAGACTGCGATGATGAGATCACAGTCCTGTATGAACATTGCGACCAGCAGGCTGAGTAAGCCTGAGCTTACTCAGACTTGCCGCCACAGTGCAGCTTGGGAGTCCAAGGAAATTGGATCTTGCCACGCAGTCCTTGCCACACACAGAAAGCCCCCGTTCCTCCTCCAAACGCCTCTGTCTGTCCATCAAGCAGAGGCGTTCGCATTCTTATGATGCAATTGCAGAATGGGTCTTTTGCGAGCCCAGTTTCCTGACAATCATGGAAACTGCGGGTTGGATAGCATAAGCGATTCAACCTGAATTAGTCCCATTGTCAGTTATGCATCGGTCTCTCCCATATCGGTAATGACACCAATCAAATCATACTCATAACTGATGACAGTATTAAGACACTTTGGGCCTAATTCAGACCGGATCATAGATGAGAGAGAAAACGCACATCTTTGACATGCAGGGGGACACCCAGCACAGGGCAAGTCCCCCCCACATGCCGGATCCTGCCCCCCCCTCCCCGCACACGTTAAGAGTAGCCCTCTGCCTGCGCAGCCTAGCTGCAAAGGCAGATGGCTACCCGCCATGTTAAGGGTCGCAGTGGCTGCATGTAACATCATGCAGCCGCTGCGGCCCACCCTGCAAACGGTCTGGACACACCTGCGTTGCCCAGACCGCGCCCCTAAAACAGAGCATCGATGTCCACAAAACGCGGCATTGCCGCCCCTCCTACAGGAATTACACTGCGTTCTGAAGAGAACGCAGTTTAGGACCCTGCACATGCACATACCAGCGTACGCAGACGTGCATAAATCGTTTCATAGCGATTTTAGCACATTGCGACAGGGTCGGAATCGGCCCCTTAATGCAGTTTACAATGAGGTATTCACAGCCTGAAAAAACTGGTAAACACTAGTAAAATTAGTTTTTATTTCCTTACAGACAATATTAAGACAGACGAGTAAATTAAATAAATGGGAAAGACAAAATGTATCATTACATAAAATTAATAAATCACTCGGCAACAACGGGTAGGCACTGCTAATATATATAGCTGCCAGCTCCTGTTGAAAAGTTGATAGTATAGTAAAATAAATAGTACAAACCAATTAGCACAATTGAAATGGTGCTTTATATATATATATATATGTATATAACAGACAAGCTGCAGGCTTGTCTGTTTTAGCAGCCAGTTAACGTGCCGCCCAGGACTGTTTGGTCTTGGGCTTGGAAGATTTGGACTGGCGAGATTGTCTAGGGAATGACTGACCTTTTTCCTTCCACTGAGGCCGAAAGTAGCAAAAAGTAGTACTCTCAGCCTTCTGAGCTGGGTTATTCTGAGGAAGAAAAGCAGTCTTGGATGCCGCCAAAGAGAAGACAATTTTGTTTAATTCTTCCCCCAAAAGAATATCCCCTGTGAAGGGGAGGAATCAAAGTCCACTTTCAAAAAGGCATCAGCCATAGAATACGCCACGTCAGAATGGACACGGCAGATGCCTTAGCGGTCAACACTCCCGCCTCAGATGATGCTTCTTGAATACAGTAATAAGCGGTTTTAATATGAGACCGGTATTGGGGGGATTTGTCAAAGCTTGTAGAGAAAGAAGTACCAATAAATCAGCTTCTGTTATTTTACAGACTGTGCAAGAAAAATAACTAGGCGATAGTGTGTGCTGAGATGATAAATGCTCCGATCCAACAATTTCTTACTCAGTGTGTACGCTCAAAAAAATAGTTAAGGTTTAGAGGTGCTGTGCACGTAAATGAGTAGGTAATTATGCAAATCAGCAGCCACCTTATGGAGAAATAGCCGGTCTATCCTGGTTAATAGTAACAAGATATTTAACTAATTAGGTGGTGCTTAAGGATGCATATCCAGTGTAGATTATAAATATTTTTTAATAGACAATATACACATATTCACACACAATATAAAAAAAATGATAAAAATCACAAGCAGAAACACTGCTGAGTATAAAATTAATCAATACAATAAAATTATGGTAATAAGTGTAAATTACACTTATACTAATATAGGAATTATTGATCTTCCTATATAGGTAGGAAGGTCTGGAGGTCAAAACCGCAAATGGTAATGCTGTTACACAGTAAATTGAGTGGAAAGCTGAATAGCATATGTTGACATAGTTACCAGTTTGTCTGAAGGAGCGGAGACTCGTTCAGACAAACTGGTTGTTGGTTGCACTTTAGTGGGTATTACAGGTATTGGTACCAATACAGCGTTTGTCTGATCCAGTTGGTAGTGTGGGTCTTGGTGTCTATTAAAGAAATCAGGAGCCAAAATATTTTTAAGGCTCCTCGCCTTTTTGAATACAACGGTGTGATTCTTACAGAGTATTGGATCTGTAAATAATAATTTGTAGTTTTTTTTCTAAAAACATAAGAAATTTTATTAGCTCCCACATTGTATTTAGTTGTGAAAGCAAGTTTATAATCTTTATTGCCTGTCCCTGTAGTTTTTATTTTGTTGCTTTTAAATGTATGGTTAGAATTAGAACTCTGTTCAGTGGTCTTTACTTTTTGATTTAACCCTAACATTTGGGATGTCAAGATTTTTGGAATATTCTAGCGCCTGATAAAGTATTTCTTTTGAATACTCTCTATCTTTAAAGGAAGAGATCAATTCCTCCACTTGTGTAGCAAATTTTGGATCTGAAGTACAATTACGTCTTATTCTATTTAGCTGGATCTTGGGCACATTGTTTAGCCAGCTTTTCTTATGATTACTGGTGTATGGAATATAGCTACAGATATCAGTTTTTTTGAATGATGAAACAACTAAAGTATCCTCTACCAACTCCACCGTAACATCTAAAAAAAATAGGATTTTGGTACTTACCAGGTAAAATCCTTTTCTTTGAATCCATAGGGGGCACTTGAGTACTCTTGGGATATGGACGGTGTTAGCAAGGACAGGCACTGAATATTTAAATTTAGTAACTCTCCTCCCCCCTCCATACTTCCAGAATACCTCAGTGTTTTTTCCTGAGGCGAACAGGAGCGATAGAGAGGATGAACAATGGAGAATTACATATAACATTATAACATAACGGACAACAATAAAGTTGACCCATAACGTTACTGACAACTAAACAGTTGACACCATAACCGATAGAACTTGAAAATTTGAACAAATCGGTGAGAATGTTCTACCATAAGATCCACTGAACCTACCACAAACCAGGTAAAACTGCTCTGGGTGGGCGTCCAGTGCCCCCTATGGATTCAAAGAAAAGGATTTACCTGGTAAGTACCAAAATCCTATTTTCTTTTCATCCACTAGGGGTCACTGGAGTACTCTTGGGACGTACCAAATCTTCCCCCGTGGGCGGGAGAGCTGTTTGGCACCTGTAACACTAGGCAGCCAAAGCTAAATGCTGATGCCGCAAACGTATCAAACTTGTAAAAGCGCACAAATGTGTGCACTGATGACCATGTAGCCGCACGGCAAAGCTGCGTCGTAGAAGCCCCACGACCAGCTGCCCATGAAGTTCCCACAGAACGTGTGGAATGAGCTGTTACTGATGTAGGCGGCTGTAACCTAGCATGAAGGTAAGCCTGACGTATGGTCAGTTTAATCCATCTGGATATGGTCTGCTTAGAAGCTGGCCAACCCATCTTGGCAGCATCATAGAGAACAAACAACGTATCCGTCTTACGAACTGTAGACGTTCGGGATACATAAACGCGTAGTGCGCGTACCACATCCAAAGTTCCAGAATCTTCTGTTAACACAGGAACTACTATTGGTTGATTGATGTGAAAAGATGACACTACCTTTGGCAAGAAAGCGGGATTCGTCCGAAGTTCCGCTCTGTCATCATGAAACACCAAATACGGTGGCTTGCATGACAAGGCACCCAAATCTGAAACACGCCTTGCCGAAGCTAAGGCTAGAAGAAAAATTGTTTTCCAAGTGAGAAACTTAATATCCACTTGTTGTAAGGGTTCAAAATATGAAGACTGTAAACAATCTAAAACCAGATTCAAGTCCCATAGCGCTGTAGGTGGAATGAATGGAGGTTGTACTCTGAGGACACCTTGCAGAAAAGTGGGTACAGACGGCAATAGAGCCAAACGTCTTTGAAAGTAAATTGACAAGGCAGAGACCTGCACCTTTAGTGTAGATAAACGCAGTCCTCCATCCAACCCCGTCTGTAGAAATAACAAAAGACGGGATAACTTGAAAGATGATGTCGGAAACTTCCGAGCTTCACACCAACCTATACAGGCACGCCAAATTCTGTAATAATGAGCTGCCGTAACTGGCTTCCTAGCACGTAACATGGTTGGTATAACTGATCCTGGAATGCCCTCTCTTCTTAAGAGGGCGGTCTCAACAGCCACCCCGTCAAACGCAGCCGCGCTAAATCGGGGTAAAGGAACGGACCCTGTTGTAACAGGTCCGGACGTAGTGGGAGCGGCCAAGGATCGTCTGCGAGTAGCCCGCGGAGATCCGAGAACCAAGCTCTCCGAGGCCAATGAGGCACCACTAGAATGACTGTGGCGGACTCTCGTTTGATCCGTTTTAGCAACAGAGGAAGCAGCGGAAACGGTGGAAACAGATACACGAGGCTGTACGGCCACGCGATTGTGAGAGCATCCACCGCCACTGCCTTTGGATCTCGCGTTCTGGACACATACTGGGGCATTTGATGATTGTGGCGAGATGCCATCAGATCCACTTGTGGGTAACCCCACCTCTGGACCAACATGTGAAACACTTCTGGATTTAATGCCCATTCTCCTGGATGAAAATACCGACGGCTGAGATAATCCGCCTCCCAGTTGTCCACTCCCGGAATGAACACTGCCGACAATATCACTTGGTGATGCTCAGCCCAATTGAGGATTCGAGCTACTTCCCGCATGGTCATGCGGCTTGTCGTTCCTCCTTGTTTGTTGATGTACGCGACCGCCGCCGCGTTGTCTGACTGCACCTGGACAGTCTGAGACCAGAGCATGTGCACTGCTTGTCGTAGCGCATTGTAAATTGCCCGGAGTTCCAGGACATTTATAGACAGCAATCTTTCGTGATCCGCCCAGAGACCCTGGGGCTGACAATTTTGAACCACAGCTCCCCAACCTCTGAGACTCGCGTCCGTCGTTTGAATTATCCAATTCCAGACGCCGAACTGTTTCCCTGCAGTTAGATTGTGTACTTTGAGCCACCCGAGTAAACATACTCTGGCCCGTGGAGACAACCTCACCATCTGGTGAATCTGCATATGCGAGCCCGACCACTGTGTGAGCACATCCAGTTGAAAAGGACGCGAGTGAAATCTTCGGAACTGAAGCGATTCGAAAGCTGCCACCATTGTGCCTAACAAGCGAATGCACAAATGTACCGAGACTGTGCGTGGCTTGAGCACTAATTGTACCAGATGACGAATACTCCATACTTTCTGTTCTGGTAGGTAAATTCTTTGATCTACCGTATCGAGAATCATTCCTAGGAATTGAAGTCGTTGAGACGGAATCAGATGTGATTTCTTGAAGTTGACAATCCAACCGCGCTGAACTAGCACATTGTACGTTAGCAACGCATGTTGGAGGAGCATCTGTTGAGACGGAGCTTTGATAAGTAAATCGTCCAAATACGGAACTATTATCACTCCCAGGGATCTGAGATGAGCTATCATCACAGACATCACTTTGGTGAATACCCGAGGCGCTGATGAGAGGCCAAACGGTAAAGCCTGAAACTGGTAATGGTTTTGCCGTATCGCAAAACAGAAGAACCTCTGATGAGGTGGCCAAATTGGAATGTGTAAGTACGCATCCTTGAGATCCAGCGCAATCATGAATTCCTGTGGCTCTAAACCTGCAACACTGACCGCAGGGATTCCATCTTGAATCTGTAGTAAGTGACGTACTGATTGAGACCCTTTAAGTTCAATATTGGTCTGACCGAGCCATCCGGCTTTGGTCCTACAAAAAGACTGGAATAATAACCCTGACCTTGTTGGTGAACAGGGACAAGAATCAAAACTGCTGAATCCAGCAGAGACTGAATGGCAATTTGGAGAACCGCCTTCTTGTCGTCCAACACAGGCAGTCCTGTCTTGAAAAACCACAGTGATGGGAGACAGTCGAACTCTATTTCGTAACCTTTTAACACTAAATTGCGGATCCACCCATCCGTGGATGTCTGGAACCACGCCAAATGGAACGTATGAAGGCGTGCCCCCACAACTGGAGATCCGAGATGGACTGGAAGTCCATCATGCCACTGGCTTGTCGGTGACCTTAGCGTTTTGATGACGGGTGGTGGTTTGTTGAAAACCACGTCCTCTGCCTCGTCCACCAGGTGCGGTTGTTCCTCTACCACGGCCTCGAAAGGGCTGAGGTCTAAAGGATTTGAACGCTGGTCCAGACTATTTCCGTCTAGGTACCGTTGGAAGCAGTGGTAGGAAAGCAGACTTGCCCCCCCGTGGTCTGAAAAATCCATTTGTCCAATTCAGGACCAAACAACTTTTGCGTAAGGTAATGCTTCTATTCTTCTCTCGACCTTTGCCTCCGCAGCCAGAGCGCTTGTCGTGCCGCAACTAGTGACGCTGAAATGCGAGAACTGACTAGTCAGACGTCTGTAGAAGCTGTACGTAGATAATCAGCAGCTTCGCAGATTTGATCCGCGAGAAGGTCGTCTTGTAGGGCGGACCTGAGTCCTGTTATCCATACAAGCAACGCCGTAGTTACCCAAATGCCAATCAAACACGGTCAAAGCAACACCCCTGGCTGCTGTATACATCGACTTTAGCATAGCTCCCATGTAGATGTCACAGACTCTGGAAACGGGTAACTAGACTTAAATCGGCGAGGTTTAGAAACCTGTGTATCAGGATTCTATATTAACATCTTATTTAGAGTTTCCGAAAAAAATAAGAAACACGCTGGAGATGTGTCGTCTAGTAAAGACCACCTTATAATTTGTCAGAGGTTCCTCAGTCTCTGTAAACTTCAGAGACTGACGCACCCACACTATCTGACTGCTGGTCTATTCACCCTTCTCATATTCATCTTGCACAGTTAGGCCTGGCATAGAATCGTCAGGATTGCAACATAGCAGAAACTGGAAATTTATAAGGCAAATGATAACTATCTTTGCAAAATCGGAGATGAAATGGGAGTATAAAATATACTGTGCATGTGGCAGAACCCTCCGGGAACCCACTGTTACAGACATTGCAGTGAAACTACTTTTTCGTTTTTGCTGGTGACTTACTCATTATGTAACCAGACAAATTCCACCTCAGTAAAATTACTAAAATGTGTATATGGCCAAAGTGCAGTGCACGTGGGCAGACTATAAGAAACCTGATCCAAAAATTCCTACTAACACCCCTGCGCCATCTGGTGGAACAGTGTTGTAGGACAGGAACGTTCTGGAAATGAAACAGAAAGTAAGATTAAAATGGACTCCAGCCATGTGCTTATAGTCAAAGAACATATTTCCTTACGTGACCATATATACCTATAGCATTTTATATACATTTTTTATGGTATAATAAGTGCTTGTTTAATCCGTATGCATATATAACACAATGCAGCCCTTTCTTTAGCAGAGGCTGTCTATTGCTGCAGCTGTGGCATAATCTCTCCCCCCCCCCCCCACTGCAGCTGCGCTGCATGTAACAGGGACAGGGAAACCTCCTGACTGCCCAGCATGAGCCCACTTGTTACTAGAGGGCCGTTTTATAGGGACAGACCGCGGCAGCAGTGTGCACTGTCCGCGGTCTGAGTGATCAGAGGCGCCGGCATCTTCCCCTCCTGCTTCCCCCATAGCGTGTGCAGGGAGCGCTGGCAGCGACTGTTACGCTGAGCTGCCGACCGTTACCGAGACAGACCGCGGCAGCAGTTAACGCTGTCCGCGATCTGAGTGAGCAGAGACGCCGGCAGCTTCCTTCCCCTAAGTGACGGAGCCTCCGGCCGTTACAGGGACAGACCGCGGCAGCACTGAACGCTGTCCGCGGTCTGATTGTGCACAACAGGCAGGGAGCGCTGACAACGGCGCTTGCAGCGGCCGTTCAGCATATCCCTCCGAGCGGCGGCCGGGAGTAGGGGAGTGGCGGCAGGGAGCTGTTATCAGCGGTGGAGGGGAGCGGAGCAGCGGGATGACATCGGGCGACGCACATAACAGTTCCCCCCACACGGCGGGGCGTCAGCGTGAGCTGACCGCCCTGGTCATAAATACCTATGATCCTGTGCTCTGACGGGGCTTCTCTAGCAAGCTCCGTTCTGTAGTCTCAGCTGAAGGTAGCTGACCTGTGCTCTTGGGCTCTGACGGGGCTTCTCGAGCAAACTCCGTCCAGTCCTTTCTGCAGCCTCAGCTGAAGTTAGCTGAGCTGCTTGTGGCTGTGAGGGTGCTCCTATTGTGAGAACCGACACGCAGCAGCTTCTGTAATCCCGGACCCATAGCTTTTGTGTAAACTGGGAAGGGATTGTAATTAGAAAAAAAGTATAAAAAATAAAAATAAAATAATCTAAAAGTAAAATATGTGGAGGAGCTCCACGCTTTGTGCTCCTATCCATGTGAGCACCGAAAAAACACTGAGTATTCTGGGAGTATGGAGGGGAGGAGAGTTACTAAATTTAAATATTCAGTGCCTGTCCTTGCTAACACCGTCCATATCCCAAGAGTACTCCAGTGACCCCTAGTGGATGAAAAAGAAATTAACAAATGAAGGGTGATATCTGCACGTGGAAGATAGGCCATATGTGTTATTTAAATAATTAGCAAAGTCTGTGACTGAAGAAGCATCCCGATTACAAATAAAAAGTGTGTATGTACTCTGTCTCATCTCTAAAATGGGACTGGGAAGTCAGGGACGATATAGCATGTGCAGGAAACATGATAGCATTCACCTAATCAGGAGCATTTTGAGCGTTTATCGGTTAAAACCTCTCTGATGCTCCTGCATACACACGATCCAATTATCTGTCCGATCAGCCAATTTTTGGCTGATTGGTTTGATAACTGGAAAGTGTGTACATAGCTTTAGAAGCTGTTTGGTACTTTTAGCTCTCTTCACTTTATCTCTCTCCAAGATGTGATAAATCTCCCACATTGCCTGCTTTCCTCAAAAACATCCCCAGGCAGTTCCTCTTCCAATGCCTGAGCCCAAGCTTCTATAGCCTTTGCAGCCCTAGTAGCAGCTATAGTGGGTCTATGAATGGCCCCTGTAAGGGAGTAAATAGATTTCAGACAACCCTCAATACATTTATCGGTTGGTTCCTTCAGAGAGGCGACAGTAGTAACCGGCAGAGTGGATGACACCACTAGACGGGTGACATGAGAATCCACCGGCAAGGGTTTTCCCATTTGTTACATACCTCTGTTGATAAAGGATAACGGGCCAAGGCCCTTTTAGAGACAGGGAACTTCTTACGCAGGGTAGCCCAGGGTTCACGTCTGATGTCCAGCAAATAATCAGAGTGGGATAATTTAGCTTTAACCACCTTCGGATTTTTAAACATATCAGTTTTCTTAGCCACAGTAGTGGGTTCTTCCTCGTCTGTGAGCTGGAGGACATGCTTAATAGTATCCACAAGGGCAGGGACCTCTTCAGACATAGGGGCATCCTCCTCTGCAACACAGGAGTCTGTGTCAGAAAGAGCCGTATGCTCCCCCTCCTCCTCATTTGACACATCAGAGAGGACTGTGGATTGTGAGGAGGAAGTAGCCCGCTTAGAAAGACTAGAGATACCTTTGTGTTCTAGGGGAGCCTTATGTCTATTCAGAGACCGATTTAACTGTTGCAGATGTTGAAGGGGCCTGGAGTAGAATTTGGAGTATTCCACTGTGACGGAGATGTGACATTTACACACCTATATGGTAATAGCATGTGTCCTATATGTATCCCTATGTATAACAGGTGAGAAAGGAATTGATGTCTCTTACAGTCAGAATGTTAGATAAGGATCTCTTAACCAGACCCCAATAAAATTGGAAAAGGGATACCTTCAGTTTCCAACAACCAAACCAGGTCAGGAAATTGTAAACAAGGTTATGAGATTTTCACCTCCAGGGAGGGGTGACATTTCTGTGATCATTGGGCTAACTCTCCCCCTCCCCCATCTATTGCTAGACAGACTTCAGAGTGTATGATCCCTTAATTGTCCAGTACTGAGTTAGTTAAAACAAAAAGGTGGGAGGGAGATTGTACAGCTGTGAGTATAATTGCACTTCTCCCTCAAGGCTCAGTGTTACTTTTGGTGATTCAGTGATGTGCTGAGGGGTGAACCTATATGCTCAATTGTGCAGTCCCCCACATCGGAATCAACTAAGTTCTTTGTGTAAGTTCGAGGTTCTGAAATATTATGCCCGGTTTATTTTTTTGAGATTCATGTACTGTATTTCTATCCATATTTGTAATCTTATATATTTATTATAATCATACCTTAGATTATTTTGTACAGTAAAAATTACAAGATAATTCTGGCGGATTCTGTGTCTCTTGGTGAATCTGCGAGCCTGTGAGGCCAAAGCTACTTCCGAAGCGTAAGTGAGGGTGCTATTAATAATTCTGAATGCAGATAGCTATGAAGGGCAGTTTGGCATTGATAAATTTAATCTTCCTTTGCTTGTGGCAGTTACCGGGTTTTCATTAACGACACGTTTTGAGGTAACCCCTAAGTCACTGGTGGCAAGTCTCAGATGACAAAGGTGGAGACCATGGACCCCAGGACTTGCATTGCTGAGTGAATGGAAACCTGCAACCGTGAAGTAGCTTGTGTATGCTTGTTTGCAGTGCGGAAATTCTGTCTGCTGGCAGGAAAATACCCTGTTATGAGAATCTAGGAGAGCTCCCATATGCAACATCTGTTGGGAAGGTGTTAGGGAGAACTTTTTTCCAGTTGATGAGTCAGCCATGTATTTGAAGAAAGGCAATGGTCATCTGAAGATGGTGGTGAAGGATATTTGGAGAGTGTGCCAGAATCAGCAGGTCATCCAGGCATGGGAGTATTCTGACCCCCTGACGACAAAGATGGGCCGCCACAACAGCCATGATTTTGGTGAAGATCTGAGGAGCTGTAGGAAGGCCAAAGGGCAGTGCCCAAAATTGGAAATGTTGCTGGAGGACAGCAAACCGGAGAAACCGTTGATGAGAGTATGCTATTGGCACATGCAAGTAGGCATCGTGAATGTCCAGGGACACCAAAAAGGCCCCAAGCTCTACTCCCTGACAAGAAGAGGGAATGAAGTGCTCTTGGTGAAGCAACTCATATGGAAGCTCACCCGCCTTTTCCTCAGATCCAGAGTACTCCTAGGGAATCCTGGAGGAGTGATGATGCTTCTGTAACTTCCTGAGCCAGGGTTCTTCAGAGTTCCACTCCAAGTTCGAAGAGACCTTTGCATTTGCATATACCAATGCAGACAGTTCCATGGACTGGACTCAAGTAGGTTTACCCCGGCAACGCTAGGGAGCAGACAACCTGCCCCCACAAGGAAAAAGGAGTGAAGGGTGCCTGAGCCTGCATTTCCCTCAGTCACACCAGTCTGACCAGCTTATTTGGACTTGCTCAAGGCCTGAGCCTGCTCCATTCAATAACCCTTAAACACCGCCACCCCTACAACACACAGAGTGCACCCTGAAAAACAGTCCGTGCACAAAGCCCCCGAGCCCAGCTGTCCACATGGTAATTTAACCTTACATTGACCACATGTAAAAAAATAATAATAGGATTTTAATACCTACCGGTAAATCCTTTTCTCTTAGTCCATAGAGGATGCTGGGGATGCTTCAAGAACCATGGGGTATAGAAGGGATCCGCAGGAGACATGGGCACACTATAAGACTTTGAATGGGTGTGAACTGGCTCCTCCCTTTATGCCCCTCCTCCAGACTCCAGTTATAGGAACTGTGCCCAGGGAGACAGACATTTCAAGAAATATAATTTATTTAATTACAGGTTGAGTATCCCATATCCAAATATTCCGAAATACGGAATATTCCGAAATACAGAATTTTTTGAGTGAGAGTGAGATAGTGAAACCTTTGATTTCTGATGGCTCAATGAACACAAACTTTGTTTAATACACAATGTTATTAAAAATATTGTATTAAATGACCTTCAGGCTGTGTGTATAAGGTGTATATGAAACAAATGATTTGTGTGAATGTACACACACTTTGTTTAATGCTCAAAGTTATAAAAAATATTGGTTAAAATGACATTCAGGCTGTGTGTATAAG
Source organism: Pseudophryne corroboree (assembly GCF_028390025.1). Lineage (NCBI taxonomy): Eukaryota > Metazoa > Chordata > Amphibia > Anura > Myobatrachidae > Pseudophryne > Pseudophryne corroboree. The sequence goes on from NC_086444.1 coordinate 454,894,602, forward strand.
GTGTATATGAAACATAAATACATTCTGTGCTTAGACTTGGGTCCAATCAGCATGATCTCTCATTATGGTATGCAATTATTCCAAATTACGGAAAAATCCGATATCCAAAATACTTCTGGTCCCAAGCATTTTGGATAAGGGATACTCAACCTGTATTTTAAACTAAGGTGAGATACATACCAGCTCACACCACCAACACGCCGTACAACATGGCATTCAACAAACAACGCATGCAACGGCATGACCAACAGCAGTCACAGATTTGAGCGTAACTATAACAAAACTGCAGATACAGCCCACACTGGGACGGGGCGCCCAGCATCCTCTACGGACTAAGAGAAAAGGATTTACCGGTAGGTATTAAAATCATATTTTCTCATACGTCCTAGAGGATGCTGGGGATTCTTCAAGAACCATGGGGTTTATACCAAAGCTCTAAAACGGGCGGGAAAGTGCGGATGACTCTGCAGCACCGATTGACCAAACAAGAGGTCCTTCTCAGCCAGGGTATCAAACTTGTAAAACTTCGCAAAAGTGTTTGATCCCGACCAAGTAGCAGCTCGGCAAAGTTGTAACGCCGAGACTCCCTGGGCAGTCGCCCAGGATGAGCCCACCTTTCTGGTAAAATGGGCTTTCACCGATTTCAGGAACGCCAATCCTGCCGTAGAATGAGCCTGCTGAATCGTATTACAAATTCAGAGCGCAATAGTCTGCTTAGAAGCAGGAGCCCCAATCTTGTTGGGAGCCCACAGGACAAACAGAGCCTCTGTTTTCCTAATCTGCGCCGTTCTGGCGACATAGATCTTCAAAGCCCTGACCACATCGAGAGACTTTGACTCCGCCAAGGCTTCAGTAGCCACTGGCACCACAATAAGCTGGTTTACGTGAAAAGATGAAACCGCTTTTGGCAGAAATTGTTGACGAGTTCTCAACTCTGCTCTATCCGCATGGAAAATCCAAATAGGGGCTTTTAGGAGACAAAGCTGCCAATTCAGACACTCGCCTTGCTGACGCCAAGGCCAACAGCATGTCCACTTTCCAAGTAAGGAATTTTAACTCAACCTTTCTCAAAGGTTCAAACCAAAGTGATTGCAAAAATTGCAACACCAGAATAAGATCACACGGTGCCACAGGAGGCACAAATAGAGGTTGGATGTGCAGCACGCCTTTTACGAAGGTCTGAACTTCTGGAAGAGAAACCAATTCTTTCTGAAAGAAAGATCGACAAGGCCGAAATCTGTACTTTAATAGAGCCTAACTTTAGGCCCGCATCCACACCTGCTTGTAGGAAATGGAGCAAACGCCCCAGGTGAAATTCTTCCGTAGGAGCCTTCTTGGATTCACACCAAGACACACATTTTCTCCAAATACGGTGGTAATGCTTTGCCGTTATTTCTTTTCTAGCCTGAAGAAGTGTGGGAATGACTTCACTGGGAATACCCTTTCGGGCTAGTATTTGGAGTTCAACCGTCACGCCGTCAAACGCAGCCGCGGTAACTCCTGATACACGCACAGCCCCTGTTGTAACAGGTCCTCCCGAAGAGGAAGGGGCCAGGGATCTTCTATGAGCAACTCCTGAAGATCTGGATACCAGGCCCTTTTTGGCCAATCCGGAACAATGAGGATCGCCTGAACCCTTGTTCTTCTTATAAGTTTTATCACCTTTGGAATGAGTGGAAGTGGAGGCAACACATATACCGACGGAAACACCCACGGTGTTACTAGGGCGTCCACCGCTATCGCTTGATGGTCCCTTGACCTGGAACAATATCTCTGAAGTTTCTTGTTGAGGCGGGACGCCATCATGTCTACTTGAGGAACTCCCCAACGACTTGTCACTTCTACAAAGACCTCTTGATGAAGACCCCACTCTCCTAGATGGAGATCGTGTCAGCTGAGGAAGTCTGCTTCCCAGTTGTCCACTCCTGGAATGAAAACTGCTGACAGAGCGCTGGCATGTCTCTCCGCCCAGCGAAGAATCTTCGTGGCCTCGGCCATCGCGGCTGTGCTCCTTGTTCCGCCTTGGTGGGTTATGTACGCCACTGCTTTCACGTTGTCTGACTGAATCAAGACAGGCAGACCTCAAAGATGATGTTCTGCTTGCAGTATGCCGTTGTAAATGGCTCTTAATTCCAGAATGTTTATGTGTAGACAAGCTTCTTGACTCGACCACTTTCCCTGAAAGTTTCTTCCCTGTGTGATTGCTCCCCAGCCTCGGAGGCTTGCATCTGTGGTCACCAGGATCCAATCCTTAAAATGCCGAACCTGCGTCCCTGCAGAAGGCGAGAACTGTGCAGCCACCACAGAAGAGAGATTCTGGTCCTGGGAGATAGAATTATTTTCCGGTGCATGTCCAGGTGAGACCCGGACCCCTGGTCCAACAGGTTCCACTAAAACATCCTGGCATGGAACCTGCCATACGGAATGGCCTCGTAGGCTGCCACCATCTTCTCCAGCAACCGAGTGCATTGAAGAACTGACACCTTTGCCGGTTTCAGAATCTGTTTTACCATGTTCTGTATTTCCAGAGCTTTTTCCACTGGAAGAAAAACTCTGCAATTCTGTATCCAGAATCATACCCAGGAACGACAGCCGTGTCGTCGGATCCAACTGTGATTTTGGCAAATTTAGGAGCCAACCGTGTTGTTGCAGAATCGTCAGTGAAAGGGCAACATTCTTCAACAATTGCTCCTTGGACCTCGTCTTTATGAGGAGATCGTCCAAGTACGGGATAACTGTGATTCCCTGCTTGAGAACCATCATTTCTCTGACGTCCTAAGTGGATGCTGGGACTCCGTAAGAACCATGGGGATTAGCGGCTCCGCAGGAGACTGGGCACAACTAAAGAAAGCTTTAGGACTACCTGGTGTGCACTGGCTCCTCCCACTAAGACCCTCCTCCAGACCTCAGTTAGATTCTTGTGCCCGGCTGAGCTGGATGCACACTAGGGGCTCTCCTGAGCTCCTAGAAAGAAAGTATATTTAGGTTTTTTATTTTACAGTGAGATCTGCTGGCAACAGACTCACTGCAGCGAGGGACTAAGGGGATAAGAAGAGAACCTACCTAACAGGTGGTAGTTTGGGCTTCTTAGGCTACTGGACACCATTAGCTCCAGAGGGATCGACCGCAGGACCCGACCTTGGTGTTCGTTCCCGGAGCCACGCCGCCGTCCCCCTTACAGAGCCAGAAGCATGAAGAGGACCGGAAAATCGGCGGCAGAATGCTTCGGTCTTCACCAAGGTAGCGCACAGCACTGCAGCTGTGCGCCATTGCTCCTCATGTACACCTCACACTCCGGTCACTGATGGGTGCAGGGCGCTGGGGGGGGCGCCCTGAGGGCAATATATGACACCTTGGCTGGCAAATCTACATCATATATAGTCCTAGAGGCTATATAGATGTAAAATTACCCCTGCCAGTATTCCAGAAAAAGCGGGAGAAAGTCAGTTGAAAAAGGGGCGGGGCTTCTCCCTCAGCACACTGGCGCCATTTTCTCTTCACAGTGCAGCTGGAAGACAGCTCCCCAGGCTCTCCCCTGTAGTTTTCAGGCTCAAAGGGTTAAAAAGAGAGGGGGGGCACTAAATTTAGGCGCAATATATGTATACAAGCAGCTATGTGGGGAAAAATCACTCAGTTATAGTGTTAATCCCTGCATTATATAGCGCTCTGGTGTGTGCTGGCATACTCTCTCTCTGTCTCCCCAAAGGTCTTTGTGGGGTCCTGTCCTCAGTCAGAGCATTCCCTGTGTGTGTGCGGTGTGTCGGCACGGCTGTGTCGACATGTTGGATGAGGAAGGTTACGTGGAGGCGGAGCAGAGGCCGATAAATGGGAGGTCGCCCCCTGTGGGGCCGACACCAGAGTGGATGGATAGGTGGAAGGTATTAACCGACAGTGTCAACTCCTTACATAAAAGGCTGGATGACGTAACAGCTGTGGGACAGCCGGCTTCTCAGCCCGCGCCTGCCCAGGCGTCTCAAAGGCCATCAGGGGCTCAAAAAACGCCCGTTACCTCAGATGGCAGACACAGATGTCGACACGGAGTCTGACTCCAGTGGCGACGAGGTTGAGACATATACACAATCCACTAGGAACATCCGTTACATGATCTCGGCAATGAAAAATGTGTTACGCATTTTCTGACATGAACCCAAGTACCACATAAAAGGGGTTTTATATTTGGGGAGAAAAAGCAGCCAGTGTGTAAAGAAGCGTGGTTTCCCCCGATAAGAAACTGGTAATTTCTAAAAAGTTACTGATGGCGTACCCTTTCCCGCCAGAGGATAGGTCACGTTGGGAGATATCCCTTAGGGTGGATAAGGCGCTCACACGTTTGTCAAAAGGTGGCACTGCCGTCTTAGGATACGGCCAACTTGAAGGAACCTGCTGATAAAAAGCAGGAGGCGATCCTGAAGTCTGCATTTACACACTCAGGTTATATACTGAGACCTGCAATTGCCTCAGCATAAATAGGGCTGCTGCAGCGTGGTCTGATACCCTGTTGGATAATATTAATACGCTAAGACAGGGATAATATTTTGCTAACATTGAGCATATTTAAGACGTTAGTCTTATATATAAAGGATGCACAGAGGGATATTTGCCGGCTGGCATCCAGAATTAATGCAATGTCCATTCTGCCAGGAGGGTATTAGAAAACCGGCAGTGGACAGGTGATGCTGGCTGTAAAAGGCACATGGAGATTCTGCCTTATAAGGGTGAGGAATTGTTTGGGGATGGTCTCTGGGACCTCGTGTCCACAGCAACAGCTGGGAAGAAATTTTTTTACCTCAGGTTTCCTCACAGCCTAAGAAAGCACCGTATTTTCAGGTACAGTCCTTTCGGCTTCAGAAAAGCAAGCGGGTCAAAGGCGCTTCCTTTCTGCACAGAGACAAGGGAAGAAGGAAAAAAGCTGCACCAGCAGCCAGTTCCCAGGATCAAAAATCTTCCCCCGCTTCCTCTGAGTCCACCGCATGACGCTGGGGCTCCACAGGTGGAGACAGGTGCGGTAGGGGCGCGTCTCGGGAACTTCAGGGACCAGTGGGCTTGCCCACAGGTGGATCTCTAGGTTCTGCAAATAGTATCACAGGGATACAGGCTGGAGTTCGAGGCGACTCCCCCTCGCCGTTACCTCACATCAGCCTTGCCGGCTGCCCTCGGAGAAAGGTAGTACTGGCGGCAATTCACAAGCTGTACTTCCAGCAGGTGAAAGCAAGGTACCCCTCCTTCAACAAGGCCGGGGTTACTATTCCAAAATGTTGTGGTACCGAAACCAGACGGTTCGGTGAGACCCATTCTAAAATTGAAAGCCTTGAACACTTATATACGAAGGTTCAAGTTCAAAATGGAATCGCTCAGGGCGATTATTGCAAGCCTGGAGAATTTCATGGTATCACTGGACATCAAGGATGATTACCTGCATGTCCCTATTTACCCTCTTCACCAGGAGTACCTCAATATTGTGGTACAGGATTGTCATTACCAATTCCAGACGTTACCGTTGGTCTGTCCCCGGCACCGAGGTATTTACCAAGGTAATGGCCGAAATAATTATCCCGTACTTGGACGATCTCCTTATAAAGGCGAGGTCCAGGGAGCAGTTGTTCGTCGGAGTAGCACTATCTCGGGAAGTGCTACAACAGCACGGCTGGATTCTGAATATTCCAAAGTCGCAGCTGTTTCCTACGACGCGTCTACTGTTCCTGGGTATGGTTCTGGACACAGAATAGGATAAAAAGGGTTTCTCCCAGAGGAGAAGTCCAAGGAGTTGTTGTCTCTAGACAGAGACCACGGATGCCAGCCTTCGAGGCTGGGGGGCAGTCACACAGGGAAGGAACTTCCAAGGCTATGGAAAAGTCAGGAGACTTCCCTACACATAAATATTCTGGAACGGAGGGCCATTTACAATGCCCTAAGTCAGGCTAGACCCCTGCTTCAACACCGGCCGGTGCTGATCCAGTCAGACAACATCACGGCGGTCGCTCATGTAAACCGACAGGGCGGCACAAGAAGCAGGATGGCGATGGCAGAAGCCACAAGGATTCTCCGATGGGCGGAAAATCATGTGTTAGCACTGTCAGCAGTGTTCATTCCCGGAGTGGACAACTAAGAAACCTCCACCCGGGAGAGTGGGGACTTCATCCAGAAGTCTTCCAAATTATTGTACACCGTTGGGGAAGGCCACAGGTGGACATGATGGCGTCCCGCCTCAACTAAAAGTTACAAAGATATTGCGCCAGGTCAAGGACCCTCAGGCGATAGCTGTGGACGCTCTGGTAACACCGTGGGTGTACCAGTCGGTGTATGTGTTCCCTTCTCTGCCTCTCTTACCCAGGGTAATGAGAATAATAAGAAGGAGAGGAGTAAGAACTATACTAATTTTTCCGGGTTGGCCAAGAAGAGCTTGGTAACCAGAACTCCAAGAAATGATCTCAGAGGACCCATGGCCTCTGCCGCTCAGACAGGACCTGCTGCAGCAGGGGGCCTGTCTGTTCCAAGACGTACCGCGGCTGCGTTGACGGCATGGCGGTTGAACGCCGGATCCTGAAGGAAAAGGGAATTCCGGAGGAAGTTATCCCTACGCTATTTGAAGCTAGGAAAGAAGTGAACGCAAACCATTATCACCGCATATGGCGGAAATATGTTGCGTACTGTGAGGCCAGGAAGGCCCCAAAGGAGAGATTTCAGCTAGGTCGATTTCTGCACTTCCTACAGTCAGAGGTGACTATGGGCCTAAAATTGGGTTCCATTAAGGTCCAGATTTCGGCTCTATCGATTTTCTTCCAAAATTGAACTGGCTTCACTGCCTGAAGTTCAGACTTCTGTTAAGGGAGTGCTGCATAGTCAGCCCCCGTTTGTGCCTCCAGTGGCACCGTGGGATCTCAACGTGGTGTTGGATTTCCTGAAGTCGCATTGGGTTGAGCCACTTAAATCCGTGGAGCTATAATACCTCACGTGGAAAGTGGTCATTCTGTGGGCCTTGGCGTCGGCCAGGCGTGTATTAGAATTGGCGGCTTTGTCATACAAAAGCCCTTATCTGTATTTTATATGGATAAAGCGGAATTGAGGACTCGTTCCCAATTCCTTCCTAAGGTGGTATAATTTTTTAATGTGAACCAACCTATTGTGGTGCCTGCGGCTACTTGGGACTTGGAGGATTCCAAGTTACTGGATGTAGTCAGGGCCCTGAAAAGTATATGTTTCCAGGACAGCTGGAGTCAGGAAAACGGACTCGCTATTTCTCCTGTATGCACCCAACAAGCTGGGTGCTCCTGCTTCTAAGCAGACGATTGCTCGCTGGATCTGTAGCACAATTCAACTTGCACATTCTGCGGCTGGACTGCCGCACCCTAATTCTGTAAAAGCCCATTCCACGAGAAAAGTGGGCTCTTCTTGGGCGGCTGCCCGAGGGGTCTCGGCTTTACAACTTTGCCGAGCTGTTACTTGGTCGGGTTAAAACATTTTTGTAAGAGTCTACAAGTTTGATACCCTGGCTGAGGAGGACCTAGAGTTTGCTCATTCGGTGCTGCAGAGTCATCCGCACACTCCCGCCCGTTTGGGAGCTTTGGTATAATCCCCATGGTCCTTACGGAGTCCCAGCATCCACTTAGGACGTCAGAGAAAATAAGATTTTACTCACCGGTAAATCTATTTCTCGTAGTCCGTAGTGGATGCTGGGCGCCCATCCCAAGTGCGGATTGTCTGCAATACTTGTTTATAGTTATTGCCTAACTAAAGGGTTATTGTTGAGCCATCTGTTGAGAGGCTCAGTTATATTTCATACTGTTAACTGGGTATAGTATCACGAGTTATACGGTGTGATTGGTGTGGCTGGTATGAGTCTTACCCGGGATTCAAAATCCTTCCTTATTGTGTCAGCTCTTCCGGGCACAGTATCCTAACTGAGGTCTGGAGGAGGGTCTTAGTGGGAGGAGCCAGTGCACACCAGGTAGTCCTAAAGCTTTCTTTAGTTGTGCCCAGTCTCCTGCGGAGCCGCTAATCCCCATGGTCCTTACGGAGTCCCAGCATCCACTACGGACTACGAGAAATAGATTTACCGGTGAGTAAAATCTTATTTTCCGCCATTACTTTGATGAAAATCCTCGGAGCCGTGGACAGACCAAACGGCAACGTCTGAAATTGGTAATGACAAAACTGCACAGCAAATCTCAGGTAAGCCTGATGTGGAGGATATATGGGGACATGTAAGTAGGCATCTTTTATGTCGACCGACACCATAAAATCCCCCTCTTCCAGACTGGAGATCACTGCTCGGAGAGATTCCATCTTGAATTTGACTCTTTTCAGAAAGAAATTGAGGGATTTTAGGTTCAGAATCGGTCTGACTGAGCCATCCGGCTTCGGCACCACGAACAGGCTAGAAAAAAAAACCTTCCCCCTGTTGTGACGGGGGCACCGTGACAATTACCTGATTTTGACACAACTTTAGTATCGCAGCGCTTACTATCTCCCTTTCTAGAAGAGAAGCTGGCAAGGCCAATTTGAAAAATCGGTGAGGGGGCACGTCTTGAAACTCTAACTTGTACCCTTGGGTTACTATGTCTACTATCCAAGGATCCAGGTCCGAGTGCACCCAGACCTGACTGAAGAGTTGGAAACGTGCCCCCACCGATGCGGACTACCGCAGAGGAGCCCCAGCGTCATGCGGTGGATTTGGTAGAAGCCGGAGGACTTCTGCTCTTGGGAACTTGCCACAGCCTGTGACCTTTTTCCCCGTCCTCTCCCCCTCGCAGCAAGGAAGGAGGACCCACGTCCTTTTTTGAATTTATTGGGCCGAAAGGACTGCATCTGATAGTGAGGCGATTTCTTCTGCTGTGCAGGAACATAAGGTAAAAATGAAGACTTACCCGCTGTAGCCGTAGACACCAGGTCAGTGAGGCCATCACCAAACAAGACCCTACCGTTAAATGGTAGAGACTCCATCGCCTTCTTAGAGTCAGCGTCAGCATTCCATTGATGAATCCACAACGCTCTCCTTGCTGAGACTGCTATGGCATTGGCCCTTGATCCCAAAAGGCCAATATCCCTTACAGCTTCTTTTAAATATGCTGCAGCGTCCCTGATGTGAACTAGAGTCAAAAGCACACTATCCCTGTCTAGGGTATCTACCTCAGATGACAACAAGTTATCTGCCCACTTTTCAATAGCGCTACTCACCCATGCCGAAGCAACGGTAGGCCTGAGTAGCAACCCTGTAGTGACATAAATGGATTTTAGTGTATTTTCCTGCTTACGATCCGCAGGATCCTTTAGGGGTGGTCTTCAGTATGCCGAATGTCGGGATCCCGGCGCACATTATACCGGCGTCGGAATCCCGACACCTGGCATACCGACAGCTATTCTCCCTCGTGGGGGTCCACGACCCCCCTGGAGGGAGAATAAAATAGTGCGGCGCGCGTATCGCGCCACAGTGCCCGCAAGGGGCTTTTTTGCGCTCGCTCCGCTGTTGGTATGCTGGCGGTCGGGCTCCCGGCGCCAGTATGCTGGTCGCCGGGAGCCCGAGCGCCGGCATACCGTACTACATCCTCCTTTAGGGCTGCCGTGTCAGGGGATGGAAGCGCCACCTTTTTGGATAGACGCGATAAAGCTTTGTCTACCGTGGGGATTGACTCCCACCTTTCCCTGTCCCCAGAGGGGAACGGATATGCCACTGGAATTCTTTAGGGAACATGTATCTTTTTGTCAGGATTTTCCCAAGCCTTTTCAAAAAGTGCGTTCAGTTCATGAGAGGGAGGAAACATTACCTCAGGTTTCTTTCCTTTAAACATACAGGGGTATACGCAATTGCGGTCGAATTCCCGAAAATGTCGAAAAACGGGACATTTTCGCCCAAAAAAAAAAACAAATTCGACAATGCAATTCAGTACTTTTCGTCCAAAAAACGGACTTTCCAAATTAAACTTTTGGAAATTCGACATTTGTCAAATTCGACATTTCTGCAATGGTACAAATGCGGCAAGTCGACAAAAGTATATTCAATTGAAGATTGTAAATTCGACAACAGTGCTTTTAGACAGTAAATTCGTCATTTTCAATCCGCCACACTTTGCTGGCGGAATCTAATAAAAAAAATTTAAAAACATGTTTTTTTTGTGTGTTTTTTATTGGTAATAGCATATCTATTTATATTAGAAGGGATTAGGTACTTGGTTTGTCTATTTTGGAGGCACAAGTATTATTTATATATTTTGAAAAACATATATATATATTTTTTTTTTAATGGAATGGTAAAAAACCCGGAAAAAAAAAAATGCGTGGGGTCCCCCCTCCTAAGCATAACCAGCCTCGGGCTCTTTGAGCCGGTCCTGGTTGCCAAAATACGGGGGGGGGGAAATGACAGGGGATCCCCCGTATTTTAACAACCAGCACCGGGCTCTGCGCCTGGTGCAAAAAATACGGGGGACAAAAAGAGTAGGGGTCCCCCCGTATTTTTTGTACCAGCACCGGGCTCCACTAGCTGGACAGATAATGCCATAGCCGGGGGTCACTTTTATACAGCGCCCTGCGGCCGTGGCATTATTTATTGCCCATGCAATAAATTCTATAAAGAGGTGCTATACAGGCAGCAGTAGGCTAACTTCTATGTAAGTCATGATAATACCAAGATTTCCAGCAAGTGTGACCGTGGTTGCTGTAATAACAGCCCGAACATAGTTATTACATATACAAATGGCAATACTGGTGAAAAAAAATTAAGCGGTTAAGGTAAAGTAATCATTGAGATGGCAATAGAAGGAAACCTATTTTAGTAGTAGAGATTCAAATATATCTACAAGGATCAAAGAGTAATGGAGTAAATGTAATGGTCAACAAACTTTTAGTGAAACTAGTCAGCATGAATGTCAGGGGACTTATCCTGCTATACGTACCAGCTGGGAAAACAACTTCTCAGGCGGAAGATGAAGAGCCAATATGTCGATCACCTGTAACACCAAACACAATATAAGAATATCTTTTCCATATTCTTAAATGCACACGCACACAACTGAAGATACATGTGCTCCATAGCTGACCTGAACTGCATAGTGTTTGGGTGACTCCACTTCAGCCCCCTCTTCCAACAACTCTTCATCCTCGTCATCTTGGTCTTCTGGGTCCATTTGCCCAAGAGGAGGCTCAGCACACATGATGGGAAAAATAGCATTGAGAATCTGAGTCAGCAGCTTTTGCTTTAAGATGGACTAAGACGAAACAGACCACATTAGATTAATGATACGTTTGCAGAGCCAAGCCAGCCCTCTACCCATTTTAAAACTGATAAATATAAAAAAGGACCATAAAAGGAATGAGCACAAGACTAAGGTAACTAATGACTGCTTATTTGTACACCCTGTTCTCCAGGGGAAAATAAGATTTTACTTACCGGTAAATCTATTTCTCGTAGTCCGTAGTGGATGCTGGGGACTCCGTAAGGACCATGGGGAATAGACGGGCTCCGCAGGAGACATGGGCACTTTAAGATAGAATTTAGATTCTGGTGTGCTCTGGCTCCTCCCTCTATGTCCCTCCTCCAGACCTCAGTTAGAGAAACTGTGCCCGGAAGAGCTGACAGTACAAGGAAAGGATTTTGGACATCCAGGGTAAGACTCATACCAGCCACACCAATCACACCGTATAACTTGTGATAAACTTACCCAGTCAACAGTATGAACTACAATAGAGCATCAGTTCAACCCTGATGCAACAATAACATAGCCCTTATTGCAGCAATAACTATATACAAGTATTGCAGAAGTCCGCACTTGGGACGGGCGCCCAGCATCCACTACGGACTACTAGAAAATAAGAATTTACTTACCGATAATTCTATTTCTCATAGTCCGTAGTGGATGCTGGGACTCCGTCAGGACCATGGGGAATAGCGGGCTCCGCAGGAGACAGGGCACATCTAAATAAAGCTTTTAGGATCACATGGTGCGTACTGGCTCCTCCCCCTATGACCCTCCTCCAAGCCTCAGTTAGGTACTGTGCCCGGACGAGCGTACACAATAAGGAAGGATCTTGAATCCCGGGTAAGACTCATACCAGCCACACCAATCACACCGTACAACTTGTGATCTGAATCCAGTTAACAGTATGATAACAAAAAACGAAGTAGCCTCTGAAAAGATGGCTCACAACAATAGTAATAACCCGATCTTTGTAACAATAACTATGTACAAGTATTGCAGACAATCCGCACTTGGGATGGGCGCCCAGCATCCACTACGGACTATGAGAAATAGAATTATCGGTAAGTAAATTCTTATTTTCTCTAACGTCCTAGTGGATGCTGGGACTCCGTCAGGACCATGGGGATTATACCAAAGCTCCCAAACGGGCGGGAGAGTGCGGATGACTCTGCAGCACCGAATGAGAGAACTCCAGGTCCTCCTTAGCCAGAGTATCAAATTTGTAAAATTTTACAAACGTGTTCTCCCCTGACCACGTAGCTGCTCGGCAAAGTTGTAATGCCGAGACCCCTCGGGCAGCCGCCCAAGATGAGCCCACTTTCCTTGTGGAGTGGGCCTTTACAGATTTAGGCTGTGGCAGGCCTGCCACAGAATGTGCAAGTTGGATTGTGCTACAGATCCAACGTGCAATCGTCTGTTTAGACGCAGGAGCACCCATCTTGTTGGGTGCATACAATATAAACAACGAGTCAGATTTTCTGACTCCAGCTGTCCTTGAAATATATATTTTTAATGCTCTGACAACGTCCAGTAACTTGGAGTCCTCCAAGTCGCTAGTAGCCGCAGGCACCACAATAGGCTGGTTCAAGTGAAAAGCCGAAACCACCTTAGGGAGAAAATGAGGACGTGTCCGCAGTTCTGCCCTGTCCGAATGGAAAATCAGATATGGGCTTTTGTATGATAAAGCCGCCAACTCTGAAACTCTCCTGGCTGAAGCCAGGGCCAATAGCATGGTTACCTTCCATGTAAGGTATTTTAAATCTACCGATTTTAGAGGCTCAAACCAATGAGATTTGAGAAAATTCAAAACTACGTTCAAATCCCACGGTGCCACTGGAGGCACTATTGGGGGTTGTATATGTAGTACACCTTTGACAAAAGTTTGTACTTCAGGCACTGATGCCAATTCCTTCTGGAAGAAGATTGATAAGGCCGAAATTTGAACTTTAATGGACCCCAATTTTAGGCCCATAGACAATCCTGCTTGCAGGAAATGTAAGAATCGACCCAATTGAAATTCTTCCGTTGGAGCCTTCTTGGCCTCACACCACGCAACATATTTTCGCCAAATGCGGTGATAATGTTGTACAGTCACTTCCTTTCTAGCCTTAATCAAGGTAGGAATAACTTCCTCTGGAATGCCCTTTTCTTTTAGAATCCGGCGTTCAACCGCCATGCCGTCAAACGCAGACGCGGTAAGTCTTGGAACATACAAGGTCCCTGCTGAAGCAGATCCCTTCTTAGAGGTAGAGGCCATGGATCCTCCGTGAGCATCTCTTGAAGTTCCGGATACCAAGTTCTTCTTGGCCAGTCCGGAGCCACCAGTATTGTTCTTACTCCTCTTTTCCGTATAATTCTCAGTACCTTTGGTATGAGAGGCAGAGGAGGGAACACATACACTGACTGGTACACCCACGGTGTTACCAGAGCGTCCACAGCTATTGCCTGAGGGTCTCTTGACCTGGCGCAATATCTGTCCAATTTTTTGTTGAGGCGAGACGCCATCATGTCCACCTTTGGTCTTTCCCAACGGTTCACAATCATGTGGAAGACGTCTGGATGAAGTCCCCACTCTCCCGGGTGAAGGTCGTGTCTGCTGAGGAAGTCTGCTTCCCAGTTGTCCACTCCCGGGATGAACACTGCTGACAGTGCTATGACATGATTCTCCGCCCAGCGCAGAATCCTTGCAGCTTCTGTCATTGCTCTTCTGCTTCTCGTGCCGCCTTGTCGGTTTACGTGGGCGACTGCCGTGATGTTGTCCGACTGGATCAACACCGGCTGACCCTGAAGCAGCGATTTTGCCAGGCTTAGAGCATTGTAGATCGCTCTTAGCTCCAGTATATTTATGTGAAGGGACGTCTCCAGGTTTGACCACACGCCCTGGAAGTTTCTTCCCTGTGTGACTGCTCCCCAGCCTCGTAGGCTGGCATCCGTAGTCACCAGGACCCAGTCCTGTATGCCGAATCTGCGGCCCTCTAACAGATGGGCACTCTGCAACCACCACAGGAGAGACAACCTTGTTCTTGGTGACAGTGTTATCCGCTGATGCATGTGCAGATGCGATCCGGACCATTTGTCCAGCAGATCCCACTGAAATGTCCGTGCATGGAATCTGCCGAATGGAATCGCTTCGTAAGAAGCCACCATCTTTCCCAGGACTCTTGTGCATTGATGTACTGACACAGTTCCTGGTTTTAGGAGGTTCCTGACAAGTTCGGATAACTCCCTTGCTTTCTCCTCCGGGAGAAACACCTTTTTCTGAACCGTGTCCAGAATCATTCCCAGGAACAGCAGACGAGTTGTCGGGGTCAATTGAGATTTTGGAAGATTCAGAATCCACCCGTGTTGCTGAAGCACTACCTGGGTTAGTGCTACACCGACTTCCAGCTGTTCTCTGGACTTTGCCCTTATCAGGAGATCGTCCAAGTAAGGGATAATTAATACGCCTTTTCTTCGTAGAAGAACCATCATTTCGGTCATTACCTTGGTAAAGACCCGAGGGGCCGTGGACAAACCAAACGGCAGCGTTTGAAACTGATAATGACAGTCTTGTATCACGAACCTGAGATACCCTTGGTGTGAGGGGTAAATTGGGACATGCAGATAAGCATCTTTTATGTCCAGGGACACCATGAAGTCCCCTTCTTCCAGATTCGCTATCACTGCTCTGAGTGACTCCATCTTGAACTTGAATTTCTGTATGTACAGGTTCAAGGATTTCAGGTTTAGAATAGGTCTTACCGAACCGTCCGGCTTCGGTACCACAAATAGTGTGGAATAATACCCCTTTCCCTGTTGTAGGAGGGGTACCTTGACTATCACCTGCTGAGAATACAGCTTGTGAATGGCTTCCAAAACCGACGTCCTTTCTGAGGGAGACGTTGGTAAAGCAGACTTTAGGAACCGGCGAGGGGGAGACCTTTCGAACTCCAACATGTAACCCTGAGATATTATCTGCAGGATCCACGGGTCCACTTGTGAGCGAGCCCACTGATTGCTGAAAATCTTGAGTCGACCCCCCACCGCTCCTGAGTCCGCTTGTAAAGCCCCAGCGTCATGCTGATGGCTTTGTAGAACCCGGGGCGGGCTTCTGGTCCTGGGCAGGGGCTGCTTGCTGCCCTCTCTTACCCTTTCCTCTGCCTCGCGGCAGATAAGACTGTCCTTTTGGTCGCTTGTTTTTATAGGAGCGAAAGGACTGCGGCTGAAAAGACGGTGTCTTTTTCTGTTGGGAGGGGGTCAGAGGTAAAAAAGTGGATTTGCCGGCAGTTGCCGTGGCCACCAGGTCCGAAAGACCGACCCCAAATAATTCCTCTCCTTTATATGGCAATACTTCCATATGCCTTTTGGAATCCGCATCACCTGACCACTGTCGCGTCCATAAACTTCTTCTGGCAGATATGGACATCGCGCTTACTCTTGATGCTAGAGTACAAATATCCCTCTGAGCATCTCGCATATAAAGAAAAGCATCCTTTAATTGCTCTAGAGTCAATAAAATACTGTCCCTATCCAGGGTATCAATATTTTCAGTCAGAGAATCCAACCACACTACCCCAGCACTGCACATCCAGGCTGAGGCTACTGCCGGTCGCAGTATAACACCAGTTTTCCGGCCGTCTCATTTCGTCAACTGACTTTTGTAATGTGCTAACATTATCACGTAATTCCATAACTAAAGCCATCCATTCCGGTGTCGACTCCCTAGGGGGTGACATCACCATTACCGGCAATTGCTCTGCCTCCACACCAACATCGTCCTCATACATGTCGACACACACGTACCGACACACAGCAGCCACACAGGGAATGCTCTAATCGAAGACAGGACCCTCTTAGCCCTTTGGGGAGACAGAGGGAGAGTTTGCCAGCACACACCAAAAACGCTATAAATGTATATAAACAACCCTAGAAGGTGTTGTTTTTGATATAAGCGCTTTTAATATATCAATATCGCCAAATTATGCCCCCCTTCTCTTTGTTACCCTGTTTCTGTAGTGCAGTGCAGGGGAGAGTCCTGGGAGCCTTCCTCACCAGCGGAGCTGAGCAGGAAAATGGCGCTGAGTGCTGAGGAGAATAAGCTCCGCCCCTTTTTCGGCGGGCTTTTCTCCCGGGATTTAAGAAAACTGGCCTGGGTTAAATACATACATATAGCCTTAATGGCTATATGTGATGTATTTATTTTGCCACTAAAGGTATTTAATATTGCTGCCCAGGGCGCCCCCAGCAGCGCCCTGCACCCTCCGTGACTGAATCAGTGAGACGTGTAGCAACAATGGCGCACAGCTGCAGTGCTGTGCGCTACCTTCATGAAGACTGAGGAGTCTTCTGCCGCCTGCTTTCCGGACCTCCGTCTTCAGCGTCTGTAAGGGGGATCGGCGGCGCGGCTCCGGGACGAACCCCAGGAGGACCTGTGTTCCGACTCCCTCTGGAGCTAAGTGTCCAGTAGCCTAAGACTCCAATCCATCCTGCACGCAGGTGAGTTGGAAATCTCTCCCCTAAGTCCCTCGATGCAGTGATCCTGTTGCCAGCAGGATTCACTGAGATTTAAACCTAAAAAAACTTTTTCTAAGCAGCTCTTTAGGAGAGCCACCTAGATTGCACCCTTCTCGGACGGGCACAAAAACCTAAATGAGGCTTGGAGGAGGGTCATAGGGGGAGGAGCCAGTACGCACCATGTGATCCTAAAAGCTTTATTTAGATGTGCCCCGTCTCCTGCGGAGCCCGCTATTCCCCATGGTCCTGACGGAGTCCCAGCATCCACTAGGACGTTAGAGAAAATAAGATTTTACTCACCGGTAAATCTATTTCTCGTAGTCCAATAGATCCCACTGAAAGATCCTCGCATGGAACCTGCCGAAGGGAATGGCTTCGTATGACGCCACCATCTTTCCCAGGACTCGCGTGCAGTGATGCACCGACACCTGTTTTGGTTTTAGGAGGTCTCTGACCAGAGTCACGAGCTCCTGAGCCTTCTCCGCCGGGAGAAACACCTTCTTCTGGTCGGTGTCCAGAATCATGCCCAGGAAGGGCAGACGCGTCGTAGGAATCAGCTGCGACTTTGGAATATTCAGAATCCAGCCGTGCTGTTGCAACACTTCCTGAGAGTGTGCTACGCTGATCAGCAACCGCTCCCTGGACCTCGCCTTTATGAGGAGATCGTCCAAGTATGGGATAATTGTAACTCCTTGCTTTCGAAGGAGCACCATCATCTCCGCCATTACCTTGGTAAAAATTCTCAGTGCCGTGGACAGGCCAAACGGCAACGTCTGTAATTGGTAATGACAGTTCTGTACCACAAACCTGATGTACTCCTGATGAGGTGGATAAATGGGGACATGCAAGTAAGCATCCTTGATGTCCAGAGACACCATAAAATCCCCCTCTTCCAGGCTTGCAATGACCGCTCTGAGCGATTCCATTTTGAACTTGAACTTCTTCAGATAAATGTTCAGGGATTTTAAATTCAAAATGGGTCTGACCGAACCGTCCGGTTTCGGTACCACAAACATAGTGGAATAGTAACCCCTTCCCTGTTGAAGGAGGGGAACCTTTACCACAACCTGCTGGAGATATAACTTGCGAATCGCCGCTAACACTACCTCCCTTTCCATGGGGGAAGCTGGCAGGGCCGATTTTAGGTAACGGTGAGGTGGCGTCACTTCGAATTCCAGCTTGTATCCCTGAGACACAATTTGTATAGCCCAAGGATCCACCCGTGAGCGAACCCACTGATGGCTGAAATTTCGGAGACGCGCCCCCGCCGCTCCTGGCTCCGCCTGTGGAGCCCCAGCGTCATGCGGTGGATTTAGTGGAAGCCGGGGAGGACTTTTGTTCCTGGGAACTAGCTGCATGGTGCAGCTTCTTTCCTCTACCCCTGCCTCTGGCAAGAAAGGATGCACCTCTGACTTTCTTGCTTTTTTGTGAACGAAAGGACTGCATTTGGTAATACGGTGCTTTCTTTGGCTGTGAGGGAATATATGGTAAAAAATTGGACTTCCCAGCCGTAGCTTTGGAAACTAGGTCCGAGAGACCGTCCCCAAACAATTCCTCACCCTTGTAAGGTAAAACCTCCATGTGCTTTTTAGAGTCGGCATCACCTGTCCATTGCAGAGTCCACAGGACCCTTCTGGCAGAAATTGACATTGCGTTTATTCTAGAGCCCAGCAGGCAAATGTCCCTCTGGGCATCCCTCATATATAGGACAGCGTCTTTGATATGTCCTAGGGTCAGTAAAACAGTCTCCCTGTCCAGTGTATCTATCTCCTCAGACAGAGTATCTGTCCATGCTGCCACAGCACTACACATCCAGGCCGACGCAATTGCCGGCCTCAGTAGAGTACCAGAATGTGTATAAACAGACTTCAGGATACCTTCCTGCTTTCTATCCGCAGGATCCTTTAGGGCGGCCGTATCCTGTGACTGCAGGGCCACCTTCTTAGATAAGCGTGTCAACGCTTTGTCCACCCTAGGGGAGGATTCCCAGCGTAACCTGTCCGATGGTGGGAAAGGATACGCCATAAGTAATCTTTTGGAAATCAGCACTTTCCTATCAGGAGAATCCCACGCTTTTTCACATAATTCGTTTAATTCATGTGAAGGGGGAAAAGTCACTTCTTGCTTTTTCTCCCCAAACATATAAACCCTCTTGTCAGGGACAGGGTTTTCCTCCGATATGTGCAATACATCCTTCATTGCTATAATCATATAGCGGATGGCTTTAGTCATTTTAGGCTGCAACTTTGCATCATCGCCATCGACACTGGAGTCAGAATCCGTGTCGATATCTGTGTCAACAATCTGGGATAGTGGGCGCTTTTGAGACCCTGACGGCCTCTGAGCTGTAGGATCAGATATGGGTTGAGACCCTGACTGTCCCAATGTGTCAGCTTTATCCAACCTCTTATGCAAGGAGTTCACGTTATCATTTAACACCTTCCACATATCCATCCAATCAGGTGTCGGCACCGTCGGCGGCACCACATTCATTTGCACCTGTTCTGCCTCCACGTATCCTTCCTCGTCAAACATGTCGACAAACGTACCGACACACCGCACACACAAGGGGATGCTCTAAATGAGGACAGGACCCCCACAAGGTCTTTTGGGGAGACAGAGAGAGAGTATGCCAGCACACACCCCAGCGCTATATAACCCAGGGATTACACAGTAACTTAGTGTTTACCCAGTAGCTGCTGTATAATGATAAAATGCGCCTAAATTTATGTCGTCGTCGTCCCCCCCCTCTCTTTTTTACCCTTTTTCTACCTTGAGACTGCAGGGGATAGCCTGGGAAGCTGCCTCTCAGCGGAGCTGTAGAGATAAAATGGCGCTGGTGAGTGCTGAGGAAGAAGGCCCCGCCCCCTCAGCGGCGGGCTTCTGTCCCGCTTCTGTGTAAAAATAATGGCGGGGGCTCGTACATATATACAGTGCCCAGCTGTATATATGTGCCTTTTTGCCAAGAGGTATCATAATTGCTGCCCAGGGCGCCCCCCCCTGCGCCCTGCACCCTACAGTGACCGGAGTGTGCGGGTAGTGTGGGAGCAATGGCGCACAGCTGCAGTGCTGTGCGCTACCTCATGTGAAGACAGGAGTCTTCTGATGCCGATTTCGATGTCTTCTTGCTTCTGCCGGCTTCTGTCTTCTGGCTCTGCAAGGGGGACGGCGGCGAGGCTCCGGGAACGGACGACCAAGGTTAAGATCCTGTGTTCGAACCCTCTGGAGCTAATGGTGTCCAGTAGCCTAAGAAGCGCAACCTAGCCGCAGTTAGTAGGTTTGCTTCTCTCCCCTCAGTCCCACATAGCAGAGAGTCTGTTGCCAGCAGAAGCTCTCTGAAAATAAAAAACCTAACTAAAATACTTTCTTATTAGCAAGCTCAGGAGAGCTC
Source organism: Pseudophryne corroboree (assembly GCF_028390025.1). Taxonomy (NCBI): domain Eukaryota; kingdom Metazoa; phylum Chordata; class Amphibia; order Anura; family Myobatrachidae; genus Pseudophryne; species Pseudophryne corroboree. Next base: position 454,914,675 of record NC_086444.1, read on the forward strand.
ACTAAAAGCACCCAGCTCTGGCCGGGCACAGATTCTAACTGAGATCTGGAGGAGGGGCATAGAGGGAGGAGCCAGTGCACACCAGTAGTACTAAATCTTTCTTAAGGTGCCCAGTCTCCTGCGGAGCCCGTCTATTGCCCATGGTCCTTACGGAGTCCCCAGCATCCACTAGGACGTTAGAGAAATAGATTTACCGGTAAGTAAAATCTTATTTTCTCTAACGTCCTAGTGGATGCTGGGGACTCTGTAAGGACCATGGGGATTATACCAAAGCTCTCAAACGGGCGGGAGAGTGCGGATGACTCTGCAGCACCGAATGACCAAACACAAGGTCCTCCTCAGCCAGGGTATCAAACTTGTAGAACTTTGCAAAAGTGTTTGAACCTGACCAAGTAGCCGCTCGGCACAGCTGTAATGCCGAGACCCCTCGGGCAGCCGCCCAAGAAGAGCCCACCTTCCTAGTGGAATGGGCCTTAACTGATTTTGGCAGCGGCAATCCAGCCGCAGAATGAGCCTGCTGAATTGTATTACAGATCCAGCGAGCAATAGTTTGCTTTGAAGCAGGAGCACCAAGCTTGTTGGAAACATACAGGATAAACAAAGATTCTCTTTTCCTGACCCTAGCCGTCCTGGCTACATAAACCTTCAAAGCCCTGACCACATCAAGTAACTCGGAATCCTCCAAGTCAGTAGTAGCCACAGGTACCACAATAGGTTGGTTTATATGAAAGGATGAAACCACTTTTGGCAGAAATTGTGGACGGGTCCGCAATTCTGCTCTATCCTCATGGAAAACCAAATAGGGGCTTTTATGTGACAAAGCCGTTAATTCTGACACACGCCTAGCCGAAGCCAATGCTAGTAGCATGACCACCTTCCACGTGAGATATTTCAATTCCACCGTTTTGAGTGGTTCAAACCAGTGGGATTTCAGGAAACTCAACACCACGTTAAGATCCCAAGGTGCCACCGGGGGCACAAAAGGGGGCTGAATACGCAGCACTCCCTTCACAAACGTCTGAACTTCAGGTAGAGAAGCCAGCTCTTTTTGAAAGAAAATGGATAGGGCCGAAATCTGGACCTTAATGGAACCCAATTTTAGGCCCAAAGTCACTCCTGACTGTAGGAAGTGAAGGAAACGGCCCAGCTGGAATTCCTCCGTAGGGGCATTCCTGGCCTCACACCAAGCAACATATTTTCGCCATATACGGTGATAATGTTGAGCTGTCACGTCCTTCCTAGCCTTTATCAGCGTAGGAATGACCTCATCTGGAATGCCTTTTTCCGCTAGGATCCGGCGTTCAACCGCCATTCCGGAACAATGAGTATTGTTCTCACTCCTCTTTTTCTTATGATTCTCAACACCTTGGGTATGAGAGGAAGAGGAGGAAATACATAGACCGATTGGAACACCCACGGTGTCACCAGGGCGTCTACAGCTATCGCCTGAGGGTCTCTTGACCTGGCGCAATACCTCTGTATTTTCTTGTTGAGGCGGGATGCCATCATGTCCACCTGTGGCAGTTCCCACCGACTTGCAAGCTGTGCGAAGACTTCTTGATGAAGTCCCCACTCTCCCGGGTGGAGGCCGTGCTTGCTGAGGAAGTCTGCTTCCCAGTTGTCTACCCCCGGGATGAACACTGCTGACAGTTCGCTTACATGATTCTCCGCCCAGCGAAGAATTCTGGTGGCTTCCGCCATCGCCACCCTGCTCCTTGTGCTGCCTTGTCGGTTTATATGAGCCACAGCGGTGATGTTGTCTGACTGAATCAGAACAGGTTGACCGCGAAGCAGGGCCTCTGGCTTGACGTAGGGCGTTGTAAATGGCCCTTAGTTCCAGGATGTTGATGTGAAGGCAAGTCTCCTGACTTGACCACAGACCTTGGAAATTTCTTCCCTGTGTGACTGCTCCCCACCCTCGGAGGATTGCATCCATGGTCACCAGGACCCAGTCCTGAAGGCCGAATCTGCGGCCCTCGAGAAGGTGAGCACTCTGCAGCCACCACAGGAGAGACACCCTGGCCCTGGGGGATAGGGTGATTAACCGATGCATCTGAAGATGTGATCCGGACCATTTGTCCAGTAAGTCCCATTGAAAGGTCCTCACATGGAACCTGCCGAAGGGAATGGCCTCGTACGATGCCACCATCTTTCCCAGGACTCGAGTGCAGTGATACACTGACACCTGTTTTGGTTTTAATAGGTCTTTGACCAGTGTCATGAGTTCCTGAACCTTCTCTATCGGGAGATAAACCCTTTTCTGGCCTGTGTCCAGAATCATGCCCAGGAAGGGCAGACGAGTCGTAGGAACCAGCTGCGACTTTGGAATATTCAGAATCCAGCCGTGTTGCCGTAACACTTCCAGAGAACGTGCTACGCTGATCAGCAACTGCTCTCTTGACCTCGCTTTTATGAGGAGATCGTCCAAGTATGGGATAATTGTGACCCCTTGCTTCCGCAGGAGTACCATCATTTCCGCCATTACCTTGGTAAATATTCTCGGAGCCGTGGAGAGACCAAACGGCAACGTCTGAAATTGGTAATGACAATCCTGTACCACAAATCTGAGGTACGCCTGATGAGGTGGATAAATGGGGACATGAAGGTATGCATCCTTTATGTCCAGAGACACCATAAAATCCCCCCCTTCCAGGCTTGCAATGACCGCTCTCAGCGATTCCATCTTAAACCTGAACCTTTTTAGGTACACGTTCAGGGATTTTAAATTCAATATGGGTCTGACCGAACCGTCCGGTTTCAGTACCACAAACATGGTCGAATAATAACCCTTTCCTTGTTGAAGGAGGGGAACCTTGACCACCACCTGTTGAAGATACAATTTGTGAATTGCAGTTAACACTATTTCCCTCTCTAAGGGGGAAGCTGGCAGGGACGACTTGAGGTATCGGTGAGGGGGCATCTCTTCAAATTCCAGCTTGTATCCCTGAGACACAACATCTTTTGCCCAGGGATCCAACTGTGAGTGAACCCACTTGTGGCTGAAATTTCGGAGACGTGCCCCCACCGGGCCTAGCTCCGCCTGTGGAGCCCCAGCGTCATGCGGTGGATTTAGTGGAAGCCGGGGAGGACTTCTGTTCCTGGGAACTAGCTGTGTTGTGCAGCTTCTTTCCTCTGCCCCTCCCTCTGGCAAGAAAGGACGCACCTCGGACTTTCTTGTTTTTCTGTGATTGAAAGGACTGCATTTGGAAATACGGTGCTCTCTTAGGTTGTGAGGAAACATATGGCAAAAAATTTGACTTCCCAGACGTAGCTGTGGAGACCAGGTCCGAGAGACCCTCCCCAAACAATTCCTCACCCTTGTAAGGTAAAACCTCCATGTGCCTTTTTGAGTCGGCATCACCTGTCCATTGCCTAGTCCACAGGACCCTTCTGGCAGAAATCGACATAGCATTTATTCTAGAACCTAGTAGGCTAATGTCTCTCATATAAAGGACAGCGTCTTTTATATGCCCCAGGGTCATTAATATAGTATCCTTGTCTAAGGTATCAAGTTCCTCAGATAAGGTATCCGTCCATGCTGCTACAGCACTACACACCCAAGCCGACACGATTGCCGGCCTCAGTAAGGTACTTCAGGGTAACCTCCTGTTTGCGATCCGCAGCATCTTTGAGGGTAGCCGTATCCTGTGACAGCAGGGCTACCTTCTTGGATAAGCGTGTCAAAGTTTTGTCCACCCTCGGGGAGGATTCCCAGCGTAAGCGGTCCGTTGGCGGGAAAGGATACGCCATAAGAATCTTTTTGGAAATCTGCAGTTTTTTATCTGGAGATTCCTAAGCCTTTTCACATAACTCATTGAGCTCGTGTGAGGGGGGAGAAGTTACCTGCGGCTTCTTTTCCCCATACATATGAACCCTCTTGTCAGGGACTGGGGTTTCCTCTGTGATGTGCAACACATCCTTAATAGCTATAATCATATAACGGATGGATTTAGCCAATTTTGGCTGTAACTTTGCATCGTCGTAATCGACACTGGAGTCCGAATCCATGTTGGTATCCGTGTCAATAATTTGGGATAGTGGGTGCTTCTGAGACCCTGTCGGTCTCTGCGACATAGGATCAGGCATGGGTTGGGACCCTGACTGTCCTGAGGTTTCAGCTTTGTCTAACCTTTTATGCAAGGAATTAACATTATCATTTAAAACCTTCCACATATCCATCCAATCAGGTGTCTGTGCCGTCGGCAGAGACACCACATTCATTTGCTCCCGCTCTGCTTCCACATAGCCTTCCTCATCAGACATGTCGACACAAGCGTACCGACACACCACACACACAGGGAATGCCCTTTTTGAAGACAGTTCCCCCACAAGGCCCTTTGGTGAGACAGAGAGAGAGTATGCAGCACACACCCCAGCGCTATATAACCCAGGAATAACACAGTAACTTAATGTCAACCCAGTAGCTGAAGTATTTGTGTTTTTAGCGCCTAATTATGTGCCCCCCCCCTCCCTTTTTACCCTTTTTCTACCGTGATCTGCAGGGGAGAGCCTGGGGAGCTTCTTCTCAGCGGAGCTGTGGAGAAAAAATGGCGCTGGTGAGTGCTGAGGGAGAAGCCCCGCCCCCTCGACGGCGGGCTTCTGTCCCGCTAAAATACATATCTTTTTGGCGGGGGCTCATACATATATACAGTGCCCAACTGTATATATGTTATCTTTTGCCAACAGAGGTCCATATGCTGCCCAGGGCGCCCCCCACCCCCTGCACCCTTACAGTGACCGGAGTATGTGAGGAGTGTATGGAGCAATGGTGCACAGCTGCAGTGCTGTGCGTTACCTCATGTCAAGAACGGAGTCTTCTGCCGCCGATTTCGAAGTCTTCTTTGCTCCTCATACTCACCCGGCATCTGTCTTACGGCTCTGCGAGGCGGACGGGGGCGCGGCTCTGGGATCGGACGACGAGGGTGAGATCCTGTGTACGATCCCTCTGGAGCTAATGGTGTCCAGTAGCCTAAGAAGCAGGACCTATCTTCAGAGAGTAGGGCTGCTACTCTCCCCTCTGTCCCACGATGCAGGGAGTCTGTTGCCAGCAGAGCTCCCTGAAAATAAAAAATCTAACAAAATACTTTCTTACAGCAAGCTCAGGAGAACTCACTGAACAGCACCCAGCTCGTCCGGGCACAGATTCAAACTGAGGTCTGGAGGAGGGACATAGAGGGAGGAGCCAGAGCATACCAGAATCTAAATTCTTTCTTAAAGTGCCCATGACTCCTGCGGAGCCCGTCTATTCCCCATGGTCCTTACGGAGTCCCCAGCATCCACTAGGACGTTAGAGAAAACACAGTAACATGCTCTCATTTTCTGGAACGGTCTACATAAAAAGCTGTTAATTACAGAAACTTAAACCTATAACTCACTTTGCTCTTGAGTTTGATGAGGAAGCAAATGCAGTGAAGTGACTTCACACGGAGGTTGTCAGACAGTGATGTGTTTACAGCAATCTGCAAAGAGACCAGCACAACAATATCATATTTACCATGTTGCTTCTATTCTCTTGTATGCTGCATGTCTGCTATTTTTACATTTAAGCCGACAGTATGCATTAGTCTGTGTTCATCAGGAGGGATAATTCAATTATGCAAGATAACAAGATACTGTAGGCGAATTCACAACTTCAGTGGCCGGACAATGGGCCTAATTCATGTCTATACAGACATGCCTACGCAGCTGTGACTTTTCAGGCTATGGATTTGCTAATCATCGCACATAAAGCTGGCCAAAACCGAATACAGACGCCTACTGGAGCCATCACAAAGTCATCAGCAACTGCGTACACATACACAGCATCGACGCAATAACGAGGAACATCGACTCCTCGAGTGAGTCTATGGTCACGCAGAATGGCCGCAGCAGTAGGGGTGGGGCTGGTGCCCTGTTTCTCTTTGTACGTGATTGCAGTAGAAGGCAGATAACACACCCTCAAAACAGCCAAGACACGCTTACGGATTTGCCTCCACTCCCCGTTACCTCCTCTAAAACATTTTTTTAATGTAATATTAAATAGTATGCACATATTGTACAGCATTTAAGAATGTTAGAGTTCACAGACTACATTCTCTATCACAGATGAACAAATTCTGTCCAAACACCTGCAAAGTGCTTCAAAAAGTATAGTACCACAATGTTCTTGCACAAAGCAACCAGCCTATTTACCAAGTGTTAAATCTGCAATAACTTCAGAGTAAGAAAACATCCTATATAATAAAAGGCTAATGCTGCTCCTCGCCTCTAAGTGTTTTGCAGCCGTTACATGGCACCCGATGCAGCAATTCTAGTGTTGCTCCGTTTGGGTGCTCACAGCTACCGGTACTGACAGTACTGTTATGTTGTTCAGTCATTGACAGGCTGGTCAACTAGCAAGGACGGAGGTTGGACACATTCTGCTTACGCCGACAGGTGTCGAAAATCTCAGTGGGTTAAATAATATAAATGCAAGGGGAACCCAGTGCTCAGTATATTTCAGTTAGAGAGGGATAGTGAGGTGGTAATAATAAGAATTTACTTACCGATAATTCTATTTCTCGGAGTCCGTAGTGGATGCTGGGGTTCCTGAAAGGACCATGGGGAACAGCGGCTCCGCAGGAGACAGGGCACAAAAAGTAAAGCTTTAGGATCAGGTGGTGTGCACTGGCTCCTCCCCCTATGACCCTCCTCCAAGCCTCAGTTAGGATACTGTGCCCGGACGAGCGTACACAATAAGGAAGGATTTATGAATCCCGGGTAAGACTCATACCAGCCACACCAATCACACTGTACAACCTGTGATCTGAACCCAGTTAACAGTATGATAACAGCGGAGCCTCTGAAAGATGGCTCACAACAATAATAACCCGATTTTTGTAACTATGTACAAGTATTGCAGATAATCCGCACTTGGGATGGGCGCCCAGCATCCACTACGGACTCCGAGAAATAGAATTATCGGTAAGTAAATTCTTATTTTCTCTATCGTCCTAGTGGATGCTGGGGTTCCTGAAAGGACCATGGGGATTATACCAAAGCTCCCAAACGGGCGGGAGAGTGCGGATGACTCTGCAGCACCGAATGAGAGAACTCCAGGTCCTCCTTAGCCAGGTTATCAAATTTGTAGGATTTTACAAACGTGTTTGCCCCTGACTAAATAGCCGCTCGGCAAAGTTGTAAAGCCGAGACCCCTCGGGCAGCCGCCCAAGATGAGCCCACCTTCCTTGTGGAATGGGCATTTACATATTTTGGCTGTGGCAGGCCTGCCACAGAATGTGCAAGCTGAATTGTATTACACATCCAACTAGCAAAAGTCTGCTTAGAAGCAAGAGCACCCAGTTTGTTGGGTGCATACAGGATAACAGCAAGTCAGTTTTCCTGACTCCAGCCGTCCTGGAACCTATATTTTCAGGGCCCTGACCACATCTAGCAACTTGGAGTCCTCCAAGTCCCTAGTAGGCGCAAGACACCACAATAAGCTGGTTCAGGTGAAACACTGACACCACCTTAGGGAGAGAACTGGGGACGAGTCCGCAGCTCTGCCCTGTCCGAATGGACAAACAGATATGGGCTTTTTTGAGAAAAAAACCACCAATTTGACACTCGCCTGGTCCAGGCCAGGTCCAAGAGCATGTTCACTTTTCATGTGAGATGCTTCAAATCCACAGATTTGACTGGTTTTAAACCAATGTGTTTTGAGGAATCCCAGAACTACGTTGAGATCCCACAGTGCCACTGGAGGCACAAAAGGGGGTTGTATATGCAATACTCCCTTGACAAACTTCTGGACTTCAGGAACTGAAGCCAATTCTTTCTGGAAGAAAAATCGACAGGGCCGAAATTTGAACCTTAATGGACCCCAATTTGAGGCCCATAGACACTCCTGTTTGCAGGAAATGCAGGAATCGACCGAGTTGAAATTTCTTCGTGGGGCCTTCCTGGCCTCACACCACGCAACATATTTTCGCCACATGTGGTGATAATGTTGTGCGGTCACCTCCTTTCTGGCTTTGACCAGGGTAGGAATGACCTCTTCCTGAATGCCTTTTCCCTTAGGATCCGGCGTTCCACCGCCATGCCGTCAAACGCAGCTGCGGTAAGTCTTGGAACAGACATGGTACTTGCTGAAACAAGTCCCTTCTTAGCGGCAGAGGCCATAAGTCCTCTGTGAGCATCTCTTGAAGTTCCGGGTACCAAGTCCTTCTTGGCCAATCCGGAGCCATGAGTATAGTTCTTACTCCTCTACGTCTTATAATTCTCAGTACCTTAGGTATGAAAAGCAGAGGATGGAACACATACACCGACTGGTACACCCACGGTGTTACCAGAACGTCCACAGCTATTGCCTGAGGGTCTTTTGACCTGGCGCAATACCTGTCCCGTTTTTTGTTCAGACGGGACGCCATCATGTCCACCTTTGGTAATTCCCAACGGTTTACAATCATGTGGAAAACTTCCCCATGAAGTTCCCACTCTGCCGGGTGGAGGTCGTGCCTACTGAGGAAGTCTGCTTCCCAGTTTCCATTCCCGGAATGAAACACTGCTGACAGTGCTATCACATGATTTTCCGCCCAGCGAAAAGTCCTTGCAGTTTTTGCCACTGCCCTCCTGCTTCTTGTGCCGCCCTGTCTATTTACGTGGGCGACTGCCGTGATGTTTTATCCCACTGGATCAATACCGGCTGACCTTGAAGCAGAGGTCTTGCTAAGCTTAGAGCATTATAAATTTACCCTTAGCTATATTTATGTGGAGAAAAGTCTCCAGACTTGATCACACTCCCTGGAAATTTTTTCCTTGTGTGACTGCTCCCCAGCCTCTCGGGCTGGCCTCCGTGGTCACCAACATCCAAAACTGAATGCCGAATCTGCGGCCCTCTAGAAGATGAGCACTCTGTAACCACCACAGGAGAGACACCCTTGTCCTTGGATATAGGGTTATCCGCTGATGCATCTGAAGATGCGATCCGGACCATTTGTCCAGCAGATCCCACTGAAAAGTTCTTGCATGAAATCTGCCGACTGGAATTGCTTCGAAGGAAGTCACCATTTTTTTACCATGGCCCTTGTGCAATGATGCACTGATTTTAGGAGGTTCCTGACTAGCTCGGATAACTCCCTGGCTTTCTCTTCCGGGAGAAACACCTTTTTCTGGACTGTGTCCAGAATCATCCCTAAGCACAGGAGACTTGTTGTCGGGATCAGCTGCGATTTTGGAATATTTAGAATCCACCCCTGCTGTTGTAACAGTATCCGAGATAGTGCTACTCCGACCTCCAACTGTTCCCTGGACTTTGCCCTTATCAGGAGATCGTCCAAGTAAGGGATAATTAAGACGCCTTTTCTTCGAAGAAGAACCATCATTTCGGCCATTACCTTGGTAAAGACCCGGGGTGCCGTGGACAATCCAAACGGCAGCGTCTGAAACTGATAGTGACAGTTCTGTACCACGAACCTGAGGTACCCTTAGTGATAAGGGCAAATTTGGGACATGGAGGTAAGCATCCCTGATGTCTCGGGACACCATATAGTCCCCTTCTTCCCGGTTCGTTATCACTGCTCTGAGTGACTCCATCTTGATTTGAACCTTTGTAAGTGTTCAAATTTTTTTAGATTTAGAATAGGTCTCACCTAGCCTTCTGGCTTCAGTACCACAATATAGTGTGGAATAATACCCCTTTTCTTGTTGTAGGAGGGGTAATTTAATTATCACCTGCTGGGAATACAGCTCGTGAATTGTTTCCCATACTGCCTCCTTGTCGGAGGGAGACCTTGGTAAAGCAGACTTCAGGAGCCTGCGCAGGGGAAACGTCTCGACATTCCAATCTGTACCCCTGGGATACTACTTGTAGGATCCAGGGGTCCTGTACGGTCTCAGCGTCATGCTGAGAGCTTGTCAGAAGCGGTGGAACGCTTCTGTTCCTGGGAATGGGCTGCCTGCTGCAGACTTCTTCCCTTTCCTCTATCCCTGGGCAGATATGACTCTTATAGGGACGAAAGGACTGAAGCTGAAAAGACGGTGTCTTTTTCTGCAGAGATGTGACTTAGGGTAAAAAACGGTGGATTTTCCAGCAGTTGCCGTGGCCACCAGGTCCGATGGACCGACCCCAAATAACTCCTCTTCCTTTATACGGCAATACACCTTTGTGCCGTTTGGAATCTGCATCACCTGACCACTGTCGTGTCCATAAACATCTTCTGGCAGATATGGACATCGCACTTACTCTTGATGCCAGAGTGCAAATATCCCTCTGTGCATCTCGCATATATAGAAATGCATCCTTTAAATGCTCTATAGTCAATAAAATACTGTCCCTGTCAAGGGTATCAATATTTTTAGTCAGGGAATCCGACCAAGCCACCCCAGCTCTGCACATCCAGGCTGAGGCGATCGCTGGTCGCAGTATAACACCAGTATGTGTGTATATACTTTTTATGATATTTTCCAGCCTCCTGTCAGCTGGCTCCTTGAGGACGGCCCTATCTATAGACGGTACCGCCACTTGTTCTGATAAGCGTGTGAGCGCCTTATCCACCCTAAGGGGTGTTTCCCAACGCGCCCTAACTTCTGGCGGGAAAGGGTATACCGCCCATATTTTCTATCGGGGGGAACCCACGCATCATCACACACTTCATTTAATTTATCTGATTCAGGAAAAACTACGGTAGTTTTTTCACATCCCACATAATACCCTCTTTTGTGGTACTTGTAGTATCAGAAATATGTAACACCTCCTTCATTGCCCTTAACGTGTGGCCCTAATAAGGAATACGTTTGTTTATTCACCGTCGACACTGGATTCAGTGTCCCTGTCTGTGTCTGTGTCGACCGACTAAAGTAAACGGGCGTTTTAAAACCCCTGACGGTGTTTTTGAGACGTCTGGACCGGTACTAATTGTTTGTCGGCCGTCTCATGTCGTCAACCGACCTTGCCGCGTGTTGACATTATCACGTAATTCCCTAAATAAGCCATCCATTCCGGTGTCGACTCCCTAGAGAGTGACATCACCATTACAGGCAATTGCTCCGCCTCCTCACCAACATCGTCCTCATACATGTCGACACACACGTACCGACACACAGCACACACACAGGGAATGCTCTGATAGAGGACAGGACCTACTAGCCCTTTGGAGAGACAGAGGGAGAGTTTGCCAGCACACACCAAAAACGCTATAATTATATAGGGACAACCTTATATAAGTGTTTTCCCTTATAGCATCTTTTTTATATATTTCTAACTCCAAATTAGTGCCCCCCCTCTCTGTTTTAACCCTGTTTCTGTAGTGCAGTGCAGGGGAGAGCCTGGGAGCCTTCCCTCCAGCCTTTCTGTGAGGGAAAATGGCGCTGTGTGCTGAGGAGATAGGCCCCGCCCCTTTTTCGGCGGCCTCGTCTCCCGCTCTTAACGGATTCTGGCAGGGGTTAAATATCTCCATATAGCCCCCGGAGGCTATATGTGAGGTATTTTTAGCCAAAAATAGGTTTTCATTGCCTCCCAGGGCGCCCCCCTTCCAGCGCCCTGCACCCTCAGTGACTGCCGTGTGAAGTGTGCTGAGAGGAAATGGCGCACAGCTGCAGTGCTGTGCGCTACCTTAAGAAGACTGAGGAGTCTTCATGCCGCCGATTCTGGACCTTCTTCTTGTTTCAGCATCTGCAAGGGGGCCGGCGGCGAGGCTCCGGTGACCATCCAGGCTGTACCTGTGATCGTCCCTCTGGAGCTAATGTCCAGTAGCCAAAGAAGCCAATCCATCCTGCACGCAGGTGAGTTCACTTCTTCTCCCCTAAGTCCCTCGTTGCAGTGATCCTGTTGCCAGCAGGACTCACTGTAAAATAAAAAACCTAAGCTAAACTTTTCTAAGCAGCTCTTTAGGAGAGCCACCTAGATTGCACCCTTCTCGGCCGGGCACAAAAATCTAACTGGGGCTTGGAGGAGGGTCATAGGGGGAGGAGCCAGTGCACACCACCTGATCCTAAAGCTTTACTTTTTGTGCCCTGTCTCCTGCGGAGCCGCTGTTCCCCATGGTCCTTTCAGGAACCCCAGCATCCACTAGGACGATAGAGAAATGTCTTTAAAAAAACATGTAGATTAAAAAAACCAAACCCACATGAAAGTCACACAGCAGTGACTAAACTCATTGGTCCATACCCCAATATCACTTGGAGGATTTCTATGAGCCAGCTCTAGTACAGCTGAGCCCGTACATATAAGCAGTTTCCATCTTCTGCTATGTAAAACTAGTCCTTTACTCTCCATAAACGGTACTCAAGCAATATGGTATTATCAGAGGGACTGGGTACGGGATAGCATCAGTCAGGATGACAGCGGTCAGAATACAGACACCGCCATCCCAACATGCCCCCCCCCCTCATCCCCCTGCAGCCTAATCGTAACTTCCCCCCCATCCCCCACCCCTGCAGCCTATCCCTAACCCTCCCCAGCATACTTATATTTGGCACTCCTGAGCTGGAATTCTGACAGTTGTATGGATTCCGGTGTCGGAAATTATGACAGCCAGGATTACATATGTCAGGATGCCAACTACATCCCAGTTAAAGCTAGTGTCAGTACTTAAGATATAAGTGATCAAACATCCCTTTACCCAAACATGAAATCTGGGCTGCTTGTATACAGTATATATAGTATTTTTTATTCTTTTAGACCTACTCAAGACACACAGAGATAAGTCCTTCTTGCATTTAGAGTGTTTGTCATAAGGTACAAGCATGGCTAAACATCAATGGGGTATATGCAATTGCGGTCGAATTCGCGGCAATTTTCGTCGTTTTTTAATTCGACTCAATTCGACAGGTGAATCCCGGAAGGTGGCTTCCGGAATTCACCATATTCAATGAAAAACGGATTCGCCAGAGTCGCGGGCGAAAATCGGCCGATTTGGCGGATTTTGCCGCGATTTTAAAAAACGTGAAAAAAACGTGAAAAACCCGGAAAAAAAATGGCGTGAGGTCCCCCCTCCAAAGCATAACCAGCCTCGGGCTCATCGAGCTGGTCCTGGTTCTAAAAATGCAGGGGAAAAATTGGCAAGGGATCCCCCGTATTTTTAAAACCAGCACCGGGCTCTGCGCCTGGTGCTGGTGCCAAAAATACGGGGGGACAAAAAGAGTAGGGGTCCCCCGTATTTTTAACACCAGCATCGGGCTCCACTAGCTGGACAGATAATGCCACAGCCGGGGGTCACTTTTATGCCGTGCCCTGCGGCCGTGGCATTAAATATCCAACTAGTCACCCCTGGCCGGGGTACCCTGGGGGAGTGGGGACCCCTTCAATCAAGGGGTCCCCCCCCCCCCCCCAGCCACCCAAGGGCCAGGGGTGAAGCCCGAGGCTGTCCCCCCCCCATCCAATGGGCTGCGGATGGGGGGGCTGATAGCCTTTTGTGATAATAAAAAGATATTGTTTTTTCCAGCAGTACTACAAGTCCCAGCAAGCCTCCCCCGCAAACTGGTACTTGGAGAACCACAAGTACCAGCATGCGGGAGAAAAACGGGTCCGCTGGTACCTGTAGTACTACTGGGAAAAAAATACCCAAATAAAAACAGGACACACACACCTTGATAGTAAAACTTTATTACACACTACCGACACACACATACTTACCTATGTTGACACGCCGACTGCCACGGTCTCCGACGATCCGAGGGTACCTGTGAAAAAATTATACTCACCTTCCAGCGTCCAGAGATAAATCCACGTCCAGAGAGTAAAATCCACGTACTTGTTTAAAAAAAAAAACACGCAAAAACCCGCTCCATACCGGACTAGAAAGGGGTCCAATACTTTCACATCAGACCCCTTTCTCCCGAATGCCGGGACATCACGTGACTCCTGTCACTGACGTCCCTTCAGCCAATCAGGAAGCGCTACTTCCGTGGCGCTCACCTGATTGGCTGTGCGCTGTCTGTACTGTGACAGCACATCGCAAAGCCGCTCCATTACTTTCAATGGTGGGAACTTTGCGGGTAGCGGTGGGGTCACCCGCCGGTCAGCCGCTGACCGGCGGGTGACCTTACTGCTAGCCGCTAAGTTCCCACCATTGAAAGTAATGGAGCGGCTTTGCGATGTGCTGTCACAGTACAGACAGCGCACAGCCAATCAGGTGAGCGCAACGAAGTTGCGCTTCCTGATTGGCTTAGAGACCTTTCTGTGACAGCTGTCACTGACAGGTCTCATTCGTGGAAAGGTGTCCCATGTGTCAGCATGGGACCCCTTTCAGTCCGGCATGGAGCGGGTGTTCGGTTTGTTTTTTTGCCAAGTACGTGGATTTATCTCTGGACCATGGCTGAGGTGAGTATATTGATCTTTTCTTTTCAGGTATCCGTGGATTCTACATGGAGAAGAGGACCGATGTCGGCGTGTGAACATAGGTAAGTATGTGTGTGTCGACGTATGAAATAAAGTTTTACTGTCGACGGTGTGTGTGTCCTGTTTTTATTTGGGTATTTTTTCCCCAGTAGTACTACAGGTACCAGCGGGCCCGTTTTTCTCCCGCATGCTGGTACTTGTGGTTCTCCAAGTACCAGCTTGCGGGGGAGGCTTGCTGGGACTTGTAGTACTACTGGAAAAAACTATCTTTTTATTATCACAAAAGGCTATCAGCCCCCCCATCCGCAGCCCATTGGATGGGGGGGGACAGCCTCGGGCTTCACCCCTGGCCCTTGGGTGGCTGGGGGGGGGGGGGACCCCTTGATTGAAGGGGTCCCCACTCCCCCAGGGTACCCCGGCCAGGGGTGACTAGTTGGATATTTAATGCCACGGCCGCAGGGCACGGCATAAAAGTGACCCCCGGCTGTGGCATTATCTGTCCAGCTAGTGGAGCCCGATGCTGGTGTTAAAAATACGGGGGACCCCTACTCTTTTTGTCCCCCGTATTTTTGGCACCAGCACCAGGCGCAGAGCCCGATGCTGGTTTTAAAAATACGGGGGATCCCCTGTCAATTTTCCCCCCGCATTTTTAGAACCAGGACCAGCTCGAAGAGCCCGAGGCTGGTTATGCTTTGGAGGGGGGACCCCACGCCATTTTTTTTTATGATTTCACCGTTCCAGCATTAAAAAAAAAAAAAAAAAAAAATAATATTTTAAAAAATATATAAATAATATTTGTGCCTCCAAAAAAAAAAAAAAAAAGTACCTAATCCCTTCTAATATAAATAGATCTGCTATTCCCCCCCAAAAAAAACACAAAAAAAACATGTTTAAAATTTTTTTATTTGTTTTCACCCTCCAAAGTGTGGCGGATTGAAAATGACGAATTTGCTGTCTAAAAGCACTGCTGTCGAATTTCCAAACTTGAATTGAATATGCTTTGGTCGAATTGCAGCACTTGTATCATTGCAGAAAAGTCGAATTTGCAAAAAGTCGAATTTCAAAAAGTCGAATTTTGAAAGTCCGTTTTTTGGTCGGAAAGCACTGAATTGCATAGGCGATTTTTTTTTTGGTCGAAAATGACCCGAAATTCGACAATTTCGGGAATTCGACCGCAATTGCATATACCCCAATGTGTGCATACCCTAAGTCACAGTAAGTATACTGTACATACACATGTATCTGTATCTGTACAACGCAATACACATTTATTGTCATCAGAAAACAAATTTGACAGACGCAATTCCATTATACAGAGAGAGAGAGAGAGAGAGAAAGTTTCAAATCCAATGCATTCGCAGATAGGAAAGAACAACTGCTGGGGTGTTTCTTCAAGTGAACATAGTCCATCCACTGGTTTAATGCCACATATATATTATTAAACAGGGCACTCACCAGTCTTCAGGCAGTTAAAACAGCTTATTTATTTCATGGTAGACTCGCATAGTATTGCTTTTGGTGATGAAGGACAAACCATAATTAAGATGAGTGCCCTAATATAATTAAAGTTCATAGTAGTAACAGCACTCAAGAGGCATTATGCAAAACATGTACATTAGGGACATCAATGTTTTGAAGCATCCACCCTGTCATCAGGAATCACAAAAGACTTTTGTATCTTGCATGGTTGTGACAACAGGGCAGGTGCTCTAAAAAGTTGATGGCATTAAAACACAATTTGCAGAGTGCCATTACTAATATAAATGTATCTATCTATCTATATAGATATCTATATCTATCTCTAACTATCTATCTATATAGATATCTATATCTATCTCTAACTATCTATCTATCTATCTATCTATATATATATATATATATATATATATATATATATAAAAATATATAAAAAGACACATAGCAGGCATAAATGATCATAATGAAAATAAGTACCTCAAGGCAGAAGTGAATGACCTCCGCCAGGTAGTTAACAATGACTGACACTTCACTTTCTATCATCTCATCAAAAACTTCCATTGCTTCAGATGCTTGCACCTGAGAAAGAGAAAATGGTAAGACAAAAGGTCACGAAGATTCATCAAAACAATAACCCAACAAGCAGTGAAATATGAGGGGTGTTCAATAAGCTTCCTGGTTCACAAAAAGTATTATATTTACCAACAAAGTGGACATTACACTTTTTTAAAGGAGTCTATACAAAATTGCATGCGCTCAAATCACTTGGTGAAGCAGTGGGGCCAGTTCAAAGCAGGTATGTCTTCTACATGCTGGATAAGGGCCGCAACTTCAGCTTCCGGTGACTCAAAACGAATCCCACACAAAAAAGTTGCCGGCGGTCAGGTCTAGACTATACGGTGGGTGACCAAGCTCCAGGATGAGTTCATGGGCCAGAAAATCCACCACTTTTATGGACTTGTGAGTAGGTGCATTCTCGTAATGAAGAAGGGCACAATAAGAGAGTTCTTCGACGGTGCCTGGAAATGGTTTCCAGCACTTGCGGCAGACACTGATTGGCGTACCAGCCACCAGTGATGGTGCATTGCTGCACGAGTGGTGCGGTAGATACATGATCAGTCTTGGCCACAAAAACAGACATGATCTGTTTGGCCACGCTGCGCTAAAGTCGGAACTTATGTGGCGGTGCACCTCCAAGTGGGGTCCTCTGAGCAGACTGTTTGACCTCAGAATCATAGCTGTAGCTACAGGATACATTGCCACTGATGATCACCCAGAGTTTGAGCGACACGCTGGCCGTCATGTTTTGACACAGAGTTGCCCAAGCCTCCGCCTGCTCTGGAGTCAGTTGATGGGACAACCAGCATACAGAAACCTTGCTCAGGCCAAGCTTTTCTTGAATTATCAAGCAAATGGATCCCGATGAGATGCGCATCTTCCGCACGGCAGCAATGCGGACTCCCCGCTATCCATAGCTCTTACCCACACAGCATACTCTGATCACTGTATACAATAGCCATAATTGGAACTACATAAAAATTATATACATATAACTAATTACACACACATATATCTATCTATCTATCTATTGACGCTAAAAGCCTCTTAAGGCTAATATTATTAGAACACCAGTCATATGACCATTAGATAAAATCAAACATATTATCTATATCCTTCACTTTTATCTTTTTACTAAAGATACTTCAAACATGCCCCACCCTTATATTACTACGGTATTAATAGGAAAAACCATGACTTGTGACTCATTATCACAACTCACGTGCACGAATGGAGGCACAACGGTGCTTACTGACACATAACTGAACCTAAGGTTGGTAGGCAAGTACAATTTTCAGAAATAAAAGCCTTTTCTCACTTCAAAGGAATTATCAAAGACAAAATGGCTGACGATAAACCCTGCCCACAGTAACACTATCAACAAATTTGCACTAAGAATCATGTAGGGAGTATCATGTAAGCAGCATACAGTATGTGGTGCCATCATAGCAAGTTCCTTTACTGGGGAACAGGGCTAAACGTCTAAATTTGACACCTCTGCATCATTCAAAATTTGTGGGGGGGAATTCATGTATCATTTATGCTGGGCCCCATAATATCTGACGACAGCCGTGTTTGTCAATGAGAACTTTGCTACATTTAGTAGAAAGCAAACACCACCAATAATATAATGACAGAAGCAAGCAATTGGTTTTAAAAGTTTACCTCGTTGGTCTGCATTAATTGTTTGATAGCCGTTATTAACTTTGGAACCAAGGGCCTCAGTAAATTCTGTGACAAAAAAACCCGAAAACAGACAAAATAATAAAGCAATTTAATAAACTAAAAGGTCAAGAGAGAGAGCGAATGCAATTACATGTTTATCACAGAAAAAAGCAGTGGGTTGCATGGCACTTACCGTTTCATTACCAACCAGCTCATGCACTATACTGGTGACAGACTGAATGGTATAAAAAAGGACAGGCCCATTCTGAAGATCACACAGAGTTTTATTGAAAAGTTTGATTAAATCAGGGAAGTGGGGCCGGAAACTGCCAGCATTGATATCAACTGCGCAGCGAAGAAGCAAGAGACCAACCTGAAAAGAAACACGTAACACATGAAGGCAAAATACAGTTGAAATAACAAACTATAGTTAAAATCACCAAAATGTCTGAAATGAAACATGAACCTGTATGAGAGAACAAATAAGATGCATGTCAGCATCCCCAGCTTAAAGAACATGTAAAAATACTGAAACTACTCAACAAACAGTAAAACACTACCATACTGAGGGCCTAGCAAATGCAAACAATTCACACAGTACGAATCGCTGCCCAGTGTAAATGTAGTCCCTTTAACACTATAGAATAGGATTCCTAATTAATCCAAAAATGTTCTGAATATGAAAATGACAGATGTACAGTTTAAGGGGTATATGCAATTAGCGGCGAATCGCGGCAAATTATCGCCGTTTTTTAATTCGACACAATTCGACAGGTGAATTCCGGCAGGTGGCTTCCGGAATTCACCATATTCAATGAAAAACGGATTCGACAGTCCCGCGGGCGAAAAACAGCCGATTTGCCGGATTTTGCCGCGATTTAAAAAAATGGGGGGAAACGGGAAAAACCCGGAAAAAAATGGCGTGGGGTCCCCCCTCCAAAGCATAACCAGCCTCGGGCTCTTCGAGCTGGTCCTGGTTCTAAAAATGCGGGGGAAAAATTGACAGGGGATCCCCCGTATTTTTAAAACCAGCACCGGGCTCTGCGCCTGGTGCTGGTGCAAAAAATACGGGGGACAAAAAGAGTAGGGGTCCCCCGTATTTTATACACCAGCATCGGGCTCCACTAGCTGGACAGATAATGCCACAGCCGGGGGTCACTTTTATACAGTGCCCTGCGGCCGTGGCATTAAATATCCAACTAGTCACCCCTGGCCGGGGTACCCTGTGGGAGTGGGGACCCCTTCAATCAAGGGCCCCCCCCCCCCCAGCCACCCAAGGGCCAGGGGTGAAGCCCGAGGCTGTCCCCCCCCATCCAAGGGCTGCGGATGGGAGGCTGATAGCCTTGAGTAAAATGACAGAATATTGTTTTTTCCAATAGTACTACAAGTCCCAGCAAGCCTCCCCCGCAAGCTGGTACTTGGAGAACCACAAGTACCAGCATGCGGGAGAAAAACGGGCCCGCTGGTACCTGTAGTACTACTGGAAAAAAAATACCCAAATAAAAACAGGAGACACACACCGTGACAAGTACAACTTTATTACACACTGCCGACACACATACATACTTACCTATGTTGACACGCCGACTGCCACAGTCTCCGACGATCCGAGGGTACCTGTGAAAAAAATTATACTCACCTGCCAGTGTCCAGAGATAAATCCACGTCCAGAGATAATCCTCGTACTTGGCAAAAAAAAAACACGAACACCCATACCACCGGACTGAAAGGGGTCCCATGTTGACACATGAGACCCCTTTCCACGAATGCCGGGACATCACGTGACTCCTGTCACTGAGGTCCCTTCAGCCAATCAGGAAGCGCTACTTCCGTGGCGCTCACCTGATTGGCTGTGCGCGTGTGACCTCAGACAGCGCATCGCAAAGCCTCTCCATTACTTTCAATGGTGGGAACTTTACGGGTAGCGGTGGGGTTACCCACGGTCAGCCGCTGACCGCGGGTGACCTTACCGCTGACGCAAAGTTCCCACCATTGAATATAATGGAGAGGCTTTGCGATGCGCTGTCTGAGCTCAGACGCACACAGAGCCAATCAGCAGAGTGCAAGGACGTTGCACTCGCTGATTGGCTGAAGAGACACTTCTGTGACAGCTGTCACGGGGGTGTCTGCATTCGTGGAAAGGGGTCTCATGTGTCAACATGGGACCCCTTTCAGTCCGGTGGTCGGGTGTTCGTGTTTTTTTTTTGCCAAGTACGAGGATTTTCTCTCTGGACGTGGATTTATCTCTGGACACTGGCAGGTGAGTATAATTTTTTTCACAGGTACCCTCGGATCGTCGGAGACTGTGGCAGTCGGCGTGTCAACATAGGTAAGTATGTGTGTGTCGGCAGTGTGTAATAAAGTTGTACTTGTCACGGTGTGTGTCTCCTGTTTTTATTTGGGTGTTTTTTTCCCAGTAGTGCTACAGGTACCAGCGGGCCCGTTTTTCTCCCGCATGCTGGTACTTGTGGTTCTCCAAGTACCAGCTTGCGGGGGAGGCTTGCTGGGACTTGTAGTACTACTGGAAAAAACAATATTCTTTCAATTTTGACAAGGCTATCAGCCCCCCATCCGCAGCCCTTGGATGAAGGGGACAGCCTCGGGCTTCACCCCTGGCCCTTGGGTGGCTGGGGGGGGGGACCCCTTGATTGAAGGGGTCCCCACTCCCCCAGGGTACCCCGGCCAGGGGTGACTAGTTGGATATTTAATGCCACGGCCGCAAGGCACTGTATAAAAGTGACCCCCGGCTGTGGCATTATCTGTCCAGCTAGTGGAACCCGATGCTGGTGTATAAAATACGGGGGACCCCTACTCTTTTTGTCCCCCGTATTTTTTGCACCAGCACCAGGCGCAGAGCCCGGTGCTGGTTTTAAAAATACGGGGGATCCCCTGTCAATTTTTCCCCCCGCATTTTTAGAACCAGCTCGAAGAGCCCGAGGCTGGTTATGCTTTGGAGGGGGGACCCCACGCCAATTTTTTTCTGAATTTTACCATTCCATCTAAAAATAAAATAAAATATTATTTTAAAAAATATATAAATAATACTTGTGCCTCCAAAAAAGACAAACCAAGTACCTAATCCCTTCTAATATAAATAGATATGCTATTATCAATAAAAAAAAAAAACACAAAAAAAACCATGTTTTAAATTTTTTTTATTAGTTTCACCCACCAAAGTGTGGCGGATTGAAAATGTCGAATTTACTGTCTAAAACCACTGTTGTCGAATTTCCAAACTTCAATTGAATATACTTTGGTCGAATTGCAGTACTTGTATCATTGCAGAAAAGTCGAATTTGAGAAAAGTCGACTTTCAAAAAGTCGAATTTTGAAAGTCCGTTTTTTGGACGGAAAGTACTGAATTGCATTGACGATTTTTTTTGGGGGGGCGAAAAAGTCCCGAAATTCGACCGCAATTGCATATACCCCTAAAGCTCTACAATGGAAAGGAATCTGAAATCTCTCTCTTCTATTAGTGAACACCAAATAAATACGACTTGGTCAGAGAGACCGTTAAGAAAGACCACAAGTAGAAACTGTGACTCATTAAATTGAAAGGCTGAAGTATTAACAGCAAAGGAAGCCATGCCAAGCCTCACTAGGGAGTACATGGGCATACTTACCTACTTTCTTTAAATGTACGGGAGGCTTTTGAATTTTTGGCAGCTCTCTCAAACTAAAGAGGGGGCATTCAATTGTTTAATGGGAGCACTAAACTGCAACTGTTTGGGCTAAACCTGACTAAACTTCTAGGCGCAACGCAAAAAGTGCCATTTGGGTGTCAAACGGGTCACGTTTGGCACATTTCTACTACTCAATACGGAGGGCTGCAAGCAGAAAATAAGAATTTACTTACCGATAATTCTATTTCTCGGAGTCCGTAGTGGATGCTGGGGTTCCTGAAAGGACCATGGGGAATAGCGGCTCCGCAGGAGACAGGGCACAAAAGTAAAGCTTTCCGATCAGGTGGTGTGCACTGGCTCCTCCCCCTATGACCCTCCTCCAAGCCAGTTAGGTACTGTGCCCGGACGAGCGTACACAATAAGGGAGGAATTTTGAATCCCGGGTAAGACTCATACCAGCCACACCAATCACACCGTACAACTTGTGATCTAAACCCAGTTAACAGTATGATAACAGCGGAGCCTCTGAAAAGATGGCTCACAACAATAATAACCCGATTTTTGTAACTATGTACAAGTATTGCAGATAATCCGCACTTGGGATGGGCGCCCAGCATCCACTACGGACTCCGAGAAATAGAATTATCGGTAAGTAAATTCTTATTTTCTCTATCGTCCTAGTGGATGCTGGGGTTCCTGAAAGGACCATGGGGATTATACCAAAGCTCCCAAACGGGCGGGAGAGTGCGGATGACTCTGCAGCACCGAATGAGAGAACTCCAGGTCCTCCTTAGCCAGGGTATCAAATTTGTAGGATTTTACAAACGTGTTTGCCCCTGACTAAATAACCGCTCGGCAAAGTTGTAAAGCCGAGACCCCTCGGGCAGCCGCCCAAGATGAGCCCACCTTCCTTGTGGAATGGGCATTTACATATTTTGGCTGTGGCAGGCCTGCCACAGAATGTGCAAGCTGAATTGTATTACACATCCAACTAGCAATAGTCTGCTTAAAAGCAAGAGCACCCAGTTTGTTGGGTGCATACAGGATAACAGCAAGTCAGTTTTCCTGACTCCAGCCATCCTGGAACCTATATTTTCAGGGCCCTGACAACATCTAGCAACTTGGAGTCCTCCAAGTCCCTAGTAGGTGCAAGGCACCACAATAACCTGGTTCAGGTGAAACACTGACACCACCTTAGGGAGAGAACTGGGGACGAGTCCGCAGCTCTGCCCTGTCCGAATGGACAAACAAATATGGGCTTTTTTGAGAAAAAAACCACCAATTTGACACTCGCCTGGTCCAGGCCAGGGCCAAGAACATGGTCACTTTTCATGTGAGATGCTTCAAATCCACA
This sequence comes from Pseudophryne corroboree, assembly GCF_028390025.1. Classification (NCBI taxonomy): domain Eukaryota; kingdom Metazoa; phylum Chordata; class Amphibia; order Anura; family Myobatrachidae; genus Pseudophryne; species Pseudophryne corroboree. The sequence goes on from NC_086444.1 coordinate 454,937,647, forward strand.
GATTTGACTGGTTTTAAACCAATGTGATTTGAAGAATCCCAGAACTACGTTGAGATCCACAGTGCCACTGGAGGCACAAAAGAGGGTTGTATATGCAATACTCCCTTGACAAAGTTCTGGACTTCAGGAACTGAAGCCAATTCTTTCTGGAAGAAAATTGACAGGGCCGAAATTTGAACCTTAATGGACCCCAATTTGAGGCCCATAGACACTCCTGATTGCAGGAAATGCAGGAATCGACCGAGTTGAAATTTCTTTGTGGGGCCTTCCTGGCCTCACACCACGCAACATATTTTCGCCACATGTGGTGATAATGTTGTGCGGTCACCTCCTTTCTGGCTTTGACCAGGGTAGGAATGACCTCTTCCGGAATGCCTTTTTCCCTTAGGATCCGGCGTTCCACCGCCATGCCAACAAACGCAGCTGCGGTAAGTCTTGGAACAGACATGGTACTTGCTGAAGCAAGTCCCTTCTTAGCGGCAGAGGCCATAAGACCTCTGTAAACATCTCTTGAAGTTCCGGGTACCAAGTCCTTCTTGGCCAATCCGGAGCCATGAGTATAGTTCTTACTCCTCTACGTCTTATAATTCTCAGCACCTTAGGTATGAGAAGCAGAGGAGGGAACACATACACCGACTGGTACACCCACGGTGTTACCAGAACGTCCACAGCTATTGCCTGAGGGTCTCTTGACCTGGCGCAATACCTGTCCCGTTTTTTGTTCAGACGGGACGCCATCATGTCCACCTTTGGTATTTCCCAACGGTTTACAATCATGTGGAAAAAACTTCCCGATTAAGTTTCCACTCTCCCGGGTGGAGGTCGTGCCTGCTGAGGAAGTCTGCTTCCCAGTTTCCATTCCCGGGATGAAACACTGCTGACAGTGCTATCACATGATTTTCCGCCCAGCGAAAAGTCCTTGCAGTTTTTGCCATTGCCCTCCTGCTTCTTGTGTCGCCCTGTCTGTTTACGTGGGCGACTGCCGTGATGTTTTTCCCACTGGATCAATACCGGCTGACCTTGAAGCAGAGGTCTTGCTAAGCTTAGAGCATTATAAATTTACCCTTAGCTCAGTATATTTATGTGGAGAAAAGTCTCCAGACTTGATCACACTCCCTGGAAATTTTTTCCTTGTGTGACTGCTCCCCAGCCTCTCGGGCTGGGCTCCGTGGTCACCAGCATCCAATCCTGAATGCCGAATCTGCGGCCCTCTAGAAGATGAGCACTCTATAACCACCACAGGAGAGACACCCTTGTCCTTGGATATAGGGTTATCCGCTGATGCATCTGAAGATGCGATCCGGACCATTTGTCCAGCAGATCCCACTGAAAAGTTCTTGCGTGAAATCTGCCGAATGGAATTGCTTCGTAGGAAGCCACCATTTTCTACCAGGACCCTTGTGCAATGATGCACTGTTTATAGGAGGTTCCTGACTAGCTCGGATAACTCCCTGGCTTTCTCTTTCGGGAGAAACACCTTTTTCTGGACTGTGTCCAGAATCATCCCTAGGCACAGCAGACGTGTCGTCGGGATCAGCTGCGATTTTGGAATATTTAGAATCCACCCGTGCTGTTGTAGCAGTATCCGAGATAGTGCAACTCCTACCTCCAACTGTTCCCTGGACTATGCCCTTATCAGGAGATCGTCCAAGTAAGGGATAATTAAGACGCCTTTTCTTCGAAGAAGAATCATCATTTCGGCCATTACCTTAGTAAAGACCCGGGGTGCCGTGGACAATCCAAACGGCAGCGTCTGAAACTGATAGTGACAGTTCTGCACCACGAACCTGAGGTACCCTTAGTGAGAAGGGCAAATTTGGGACATAGAGGTAAGCATCCCTGATGTCCCGGGACACTATATAGTCCCCTTCTTCCTGTTCGTTATCACTGCTCTGAGTGACTCCATCTTGATTTGAACCTTTGTAAGTGTTAAAAAAAAATTTTAGATTTAGAATAAGTCTCACCTAGCCTTCTGGCTTCAGTACCACAATATAGTGTGGAATAATACCCCTTTTCTTGTAGTAGGAGGGGTAATTTAATTATCACCTGCTGGGAATACAGCTTGTGAATTTTTTCCCATACTGCCTCCTTGTCGGAGGGAGACCTTGGTAAAGCAGACTTCAGGAGCCTGCGAAGGGGAAACGTCTCGACATTCCAATCTGTACCCCTGGGATACTACTTGTAGGATCCAGGGGTCCTGTACGGTCTCAGCGCCATGCTGAGAACTTGTCAGAAGCGGTGGAACGCTTCTGTTCCTGGGAATGGGCTGCCTGCTGCAGTCTTCTTCCCTTTCCTCTATCCCTGGGCAGATATGATCTTATAGGGACGAAAGGACTGAGGCTGAAAAGACGGTGTCTTTTTCTGCAGAGATGTGACTTAGGGTAAAAACGGTGGATTTTCCAGCAGTTGCCGTGGCCACCAGGTCCGATGGACCGACCCCAAATAACTCCTCTTCCTTTATACGGCAATACACCTTTGTGCCGTTTGGAATCTGCATCACCTGACCACTGTCGTGTCCATAACATTCTGGCAGTTATGGACATCGCATTTACTCTTGATGCCAGAGTGCAAATATCCCTCTGTGCATCTCGCATATATAGAAATGCATCCTTTAAATGCTCTGTAGTCAATAAAATACTGTCCCTGTCAAGGGTATCAATATTTTTAGTCAGGGAATCCGACCAAGCCACCCCAGCTCTGCACATCCAGGCTGAGGCGATCGCTGGTCGCAGTATAACACCAGTATGTGTGTATATACTTTTTATGATATTTTCCAGCCTCCTGTCAGCTGGTCCTTGAGGACGGCCCTATCTATAGACGGTACCGCCACTTGTTTTGATAAGCGTGTGAGCGCCTTATCCACCCTAAGGGGTGTTTCCCAACGCGCCCTAACTTCTGGCGGGAAAGGGTATACCGCCCAAAATTTTCTATCGGGGGGAACCCACGCATCATCACACACTTTATTTAATTTATCTGATTCAGGAAAAACTATGGTAGTTTTTTCACATCCCACATAATACCCTCTTTGTGGTACTTGTAGTATCAGAAATATGTAACACCTCCTTCATTGCCTTTAACGTGTGGCCCTAATAAGGAATACGTTTGTTTATTCACCGTCGACACTGGATTCAGTGTCCCTGTCTGTGTCTGTGTCGACCGACTAAAGTAAACGGGCGTTTTAAAACCCCTGACGGTGTTTTTGAGACGTCTGGACCGGTACTAATTGTTTGTCGGCCGTCTCATGTCGTCAACCGACCTTGCAGCGTGTTGACATTATCACGTAATTCCCTAAATAAGCCATCCATTCCGGTGTCGACTCCCTAGAGAGTGACATCACCATTACAGGCAATTGCTCCGCCTCCTCACCAACATCGTCCTCATACATGTCGACACACACGTACCGACACACAGCACACACACAGGGAATGCTCTGATAGAGGACAGGACCCACTAGCCCTTTGGAGAGACAGAGGGAGAGTTTGCCAGCACACACCAAAAACGCTATAATTATATAGGGACAACCTTATATAAGTGTTTTCCCTTATAGCATCTTTTTTATATATTTCTAACGCCAAATTAGTGCCCCCCCTCTCTGTTTTAACCCTGTTTCTGTAGTGCAGTGCAGGGGAGAGCCTGGGAGCCTTCCCTCCAGCCTTTCTGTGAGGGAAAATGGCGCTGTGTGCTGAGGAGATAGGCCCCGCCCCTTTTTCGGCGGCCTCGTCTCCCGCTCTTAACGGATTCTGGCAGGGGTTAAATATCTCCATATAGCCTCCGGAGGCTATATGTGAGGTATTTTTAGCCAAAATAGGTTTTCATTTGCCTCCCAGGGCGCCCCCCTCCCAGCGCCCTGCACCCTCAGTGACTGCCGTGTGAAGTGTGCTGAGAGGAAAATGGCGCACAGCTGCAGTGCTGTGCGCTACCTTTAGAAGACTGAGGAGTCTTCTGCCGCCGATTCTGGACCTCTTCTTATTTCAGCATCTGCAAGGGGGCCGGCGGCAAGGCTCCGGTGACCATCCAGGCTGTACCTGTGATCGTCCCTCTGGAGCTGATGTCCAGTAGCCAAGAAGCCAATCCATCCTGCACGCAGGTGAGTTCACTTCTTCTCCCCTAAGTCCCTCGTTGCAGTGATCCTGTTGCCAGCAGGACTCACTGTAAAATAAAAAACCTAAGCTAAACTTTTCTAAGCAGCTCTTTAGGGGAGCTACCTAGATTGCACCCTTCTCGGCCGGGCACAAAAATCTAACTGGCTTGGAGGAGGGTCATAGGGGGAGGAGCCAGTGCACACCACCTGATCGGAAAGCTTTACTTTTGTGCCCTGTCTCCTGCGGAGCCGCTATTCCCCATGGTCCTTTCAGGAACCCCAGCATCCACTAGGACGATAGAGAAATTATGTTAGCGTGCCCATCAACAGAAACAACTGAATAGCTGCCGGCGGGCTGGCACGGGTGCAGGGATGATGACAACTGAATCACTCCCAGAGAAAGTAGGCCAGTCCCTCACATGGCGCTCACTTCCTGAGTGAAGTGTGTGGTTCAGGGGCTTGATGAATCGCATGGCAGCCTAACTACTGGCAGGTGACATGGAATATTTGCTGAATGCAAGAAACTGAATTTCTGAGATGGTTTTGATATGTTTATTCGCAGAGCACCAAAATATTCCAAAGTTGCAGATAGTAGGGAAAACAGTGTACATAAAACAAGACAAAAGAACTCTCACAATTTGGCAGGAACTGATGTGAAGGATTACACATTCCCAGTCCTGTACTGCACAATAAAATTGGTGCTACATAAATATATGTTTAAGATTAAATACAAAATAAAGGCCTAATCAGGAATTAGGAGCAGAGTGTGTTAATGTAATACCGCAAAAAGATAGCAAACCATTTTCTGTAAGTAAACAAGAGGTTAATGTTGCCTGAAGTAGACTTTTAAGACCTGCTTTGTGTCACCTAGCCTTGGGGGTATATTGAATAAGAGTCAGGTCCATTCCGACATGCAGTTGTCGGAATGGACCCGACAACCCCTATTCAATGGACAGCCAAATCCGACTGTCGGATTTGGTTGTACCAGGGGTCCTGTCCTGCCACTGCTGTCAGCGGCTGCCGGGTGCGCTGACAGCAACGGCGGGGGGAGCTGGGCTGCTGGGTGCGGCGGTGGGAGCTTCCAGCGGCGGGGCAGCCAGAGGAGGGTGATGTCTGTGGCGGCGGGGGGAGGCGCGGCAGGGAGAGAGGTGCCTGGCCGGGGATGGCCGTCGAGGTACCTCTCATCCCCGCTCCCCGTAGCCCGCTGCACCACTCCCAGTCTCCTCACCTCAATGCGACTTGTTTTCAAGTCGGATTGAGTTTGTCGGAAACAGGGCTAAAACCTGTCGGGTTTGGCCCCGCTTCCGACAATGCACGCTGATCCGACAGCATTCCGACAAGTCGGGTTTCCCGACTTGTCGGAATAAACGGGGCCCTAATGAATAGGCCGGAACCCCTTCCGACCTAAAACTGTCGGAAGCTGCCGTCTTTCCGACAAGACGGCAGCTTCCGACAGTTATTGAATATACCCCTTGGTGTTTATATAGAAATTCTTGAGTGTCCTGACAAGCAGGTAACTATGGTTTATTGCACAGACCCACCACACAGATACTGGAAGATTGGAGTCACAGAGTAACAGGTGTGGTTCCTCCAAGAGCAGACATGTTCTTGTTTATAGATAAAAACAGAATGGTTTCGTTTTTTTGTTTTTATAATCCATGTTGGGTAAATGATTGTACTAATTTGTAACTAATGGAACCAGCCAAATGGTGTAAGGAGCTATGTAGACATACATTCCCAAGAAAGCCATAAATTAAAATTATTTTTCCTGTCCCAATATATAAAGAGCAACACCAAAACTAACAAAATATTGCACAAACCAGTTACCCCTCAATAGTTTTGTTAACAAATGGAAAAAGTAGACTATAGAGTTTCACGATAGTCTTCTTTAGACTTTTCAAATTGAGACCAACTTTTTTGCATACAAATTTGGCCCTATACCCAATGCCAAATGGTTGACTTACAAGACTGGAGCGAATCTCCTCGGTTATTCATGATACCCCGACTCAATTTGTTCAGGTTTGGTCACCTTGGACCGCCTACAATGCGGCTGAACCTCCACTGACAACCATTTGATCTCACTTTGCAGATTACCAAACTACACTGATGTAGCACATACACCTCAACTGGCTACCCCTTCCTTCTTCTTTACCTCTGTCTCTTCGATTCTTTGACTCCCGATTCTCTCCCTCCCCCATTCATATTCTCTCTCCTCTTATCTCTGTCTTTATACACTCCTAAAAGTTCTATGTGTATTCTTTTTTATTCTATTATGCACTTTTCAGGTTGCTAACCAGTCTACTCTTCTTTATATAGACAAAATGTTATATTATGTTTCATTATTTTGATATGTTACACCTTTACCGATTTTTATTTTTATTGATATCTATTAGGCCTCGATCTCAGCTTAAATTTGCCAATATTGTTTTGTTTAAGGTCCCTTTTTTTCTGATCTCTATGTTGTCAGATTTATTGGGTGTAACCTTTTTCTGCCTTACCTAATAAAATATTCCTTCAAAATAATTTACTAATTAAAATCAAAGTTTTTTTTTAATCAAATGCATTTGAATATGTCTGGTTTTTAACTCTGATAAGAGCTGACGCAGACATCTCAGGTATCATAGTTGGAAGACCAGGAATACAAAATGAGTGTTATTTGCAAGCAACCTGCAAGTTTTGATTACAAATCCAGCTGTATTAATTAGTGATGAGTGGGTTCGGTTTCTCGGAAACCGAACCCCCCCGAACTTCACCCTTTTTACACGGGTCCGAGCCATACTCGGATTCTCCTGTATGGCTCGGGTAACCCGAGCGCGCCCGAACGTCATCATCCCGCTGTCGGATTCTCGCGAGATTCGGATTCTATATAAGCAGCCACTCGTGCATTGGAAATGTTAGGGAGAGGACGTGGCTGGCGTCCTCTCCGTTATTGTTGAACTTGATTGTGCTGTGCACTATTGCTTAATTGTGGGGAGGGCTGGGGAGCAGCTGTATATAGGAGGAGTACAGTGCAGAGTTTTGCTGATCAGTGACCACCAGTTATCCGTTCTCTGCCTGAAAAAAACGCTCCATATCTGTGCTCACAGTGTGCTGCATATATCTGTGCTCACACTGCTTAATTGTGGGGACTGGGGAGCAGCTGTATTATATAGCAGGAGTACAGTGCAGAGTTTTGCTGACAGTGACCACCAGTATACGTTGTCTGCCTGAAAAACACTCCATATCTGTGCTCAGTGTGCTGCTTTATTGTGGGGACTGGGGACCACCAGTATAATATTATATAGGAGGAGTACAGTGCAGAGTTTTGCTGACCAGTGACCACCAGTATATAATATATAGCATTACGGTACAGTAGGCCACTGCTGTACCTACCTCTGTGTCGTCATTAAGTATACTATCCATCTACATTCTATACCTGTGGTGCATTTTAGTTTTGCAGTTTGCTGACACAGTGACCACCAGTATACTATATATAGCAGTAGGAAGGCCACTGCTGTACCTACCTCTGTGTCGTCATTCATTAAGTATACTATCCATCTACATTCTATACCTGTGGTGCATTTTAGTTTTGCAGTTTGCTGACACAGTGACCACCAGTATACTATATATAGCAGTACGGAAGGCCACTGCTGTACCTACCTCTGTGTCGTCATTCATTAAGTATACTATCCATCTACATTCTATACCTGTGGTGCATTTTAGTTTTGCAGTTTGCTGACACAGTGACCACCAGTATACTATATATAGCAGTACGGAAGGCCACTGCTGTACCTACCTCTGTGTCGTCATTCATTAAGTATATTATCCATCTACATTCTATACCTGTGGTGCATTTTAGTTTTGCAGTTTGCCGACACAGTGACCACCAGTATACTATATATAGCAGTACGGTACGGAAGGCCACTGCTGTACCTACCTCTGTGTCGTCATTCATTAAGTATACTATCCATCTACATTCTATACCTGTGGTGCATTTTAGTTTTGCAGTTTGCTGACACAGTGACCACCAGTATACTATATATAGCAGTACGGAAGGCCACTGCTGTACCTACCTCTGTGTCGTCATTCATTAAGTATACTATCCATCTACATTCTATACCTGTGGTGCATTTTAGTTTTGCAGTTTGCTGACACAGTGACCACCAGTATACTATATATAGCAGTACGGTACGGAAGGCCACTGCTGTACCTACCTCTGTGTCGTCAAGTATACTATCCATCCATACCTGTGGTGCATTTCAGTTGTGCGCAGTATATATAGTAGTAGGCCATTGCTATTGATACTGGCATATAATTCCACACATTAAAAAATGGAGAACAAAAATGTGGAGGTTAAAATAGGGAAAGATCAAGATCCACTTCCACCTCGTGCTGAAGCTGCTGCCACTAGTCATGACCGAGACGATGAAATGCCATCAATGTCGTCTGCCAAGGCCGATGCCCAATGTCATAGTAGAGAGCATGTAAAATCCAAAAAACAAAAGTTCAGTAAAATGACCCAAAAATCAAAATTAAAAGCGTCTGAGGAGAAGCGTAAACTTGCCAATATGCTATTTACGACACGAAGTAGCAAGGACCGGCTGAGGCCCTGGCCTATGTTCATGGATAGTGGTTCAGCTTCACATGAGGATGGAAGCACTCATCCTCTCGCTAGAAAAATGAAAAGACTTAAGCTGGCAAAAGCACAGCAAAGAACTGTGCGTTCTTCTAAATCACAAATACCCAAGGAGAGTCCAATTGTGTCGGTTGCGATGCCTGACCTTCCCAACACTGGATGGGAAGAGCTTGCGCCTTCCACCATTTGCACGCCCCCTGCAAGTGCTGGAAGGAGCACCCGCAGTCCAGTTCCTGATAGTCAAATTGAAGATGTCACTGTTGAAGTACACCAGGATGAGGATATGGGTGTTGCTGGCGCTGGGGAGGAAATTGACAAGGAGGATTCTGATGGTGAGGTGGTTTGTTTAAGTCAGGCACCCGGGGAGACACCTGTTGTCCGTGGGACGAATATGGCCATTGACATGCCTGGTCAAAATACAAAAAAAATCACCTCTTCGGTGTGGAATTATTTCAACACAAATGTGGACAACAGGTGTCAAGCCGTGTGTTGCCTTTGTTAAGCTGTAATAAGTAGGGGTAAGGACGTTAACCACCTCGGAACATCCTCCCTTATACGTCACCTGCAGCGCATTCATCATAAGTCAGTGACAAGTTCAAAAACTTTGGGTGACAGCGGAAGCAGTCCACTGACCACTAAATCCCTTCCTCTTGTAACCAAGCTCCTGCAAACCACATCACCAACTCCCTCAGTGTCAATTTCCTCCTTACCCAGGAAAGCCAATAGTCCTGCAGGCCATGTCACTGGCAAGTCTGACGAGTCCTCTCCTGCCTGGGATTCCTCCGATGCATCCTTGAGTGTAACGCCTACTGCTGCTGGCGCTGCTGTTGTAGCTGCTGGGAGTCGATCGTCATCCCAGAGGGGAAGTCGGAAGACCACTTGTACTACTTCCAGTAAGCAATTGACTGTCCAACAGTCCTTTGCGAGGAAGATGAAATATCACAGCAGTCATCCTGCTGCAAAGCAGATAACTCAGGCCTTGGCAGCCTGGGCGGTGAGAAACGTGGTTCCGGTATCCACCGTTAATTCAGAGCCAACTAGAGACTTGATTGAGGTACTGTGTCCCCCGTACCAAATACCATCTAGGTTCCATTTCTCTAGGCAGGCGATACCGAAAATGTACACAGACCTCAGAAAAAGAGTCACCAGTGTCCTAAAAAATGCAGTTGTACCCAATGTCCACTTAACCACGGACATGTGGACAAGTGGAGCAGGGCAGACTCAGGACTATATGACTGTGACAGCCCACTGGGTAGATGTATTGCCTCCCGCAGCAAGAACAGCAGCGGCGGCACCAGTAGCAGCATCTCGCAAACACCAACTCGTTCCTAGGCAGGCTACGCTTTGTATCACCGCTTTCCAGAATAGGCACACAGCTGACAACCTCTTACGGCAACTGAGGAAGATCATCGCAGAATGGCTTACCCCAATTGGACTCTCCTGGGGATTTGTGACATCGGACAACGCCAGCAATATTGTGCGTGCATTACATCTGGGCAAATTCCAGCACGTCCCATGTTTTGCACATACATTGAATTTGGTGGTGCAGAATTATTTAAAAAACGACAGGGGCGTGCAAGAGATGCTGTCGGTGGCCCGAAGAATTGCGGGCCACTTTCGGCATTCAGCCACCGCGTACAGAAGACTGGAGCACCACCAAACATTCCTGAACCTGCCCTGCCATCATCTGAAGCAAGAGGTGCTAACGAGGTGGAATTCAACCCTCTATATGCTTCAGAGGATGGAGGAGCAGCAAAAGGCCATTCAAGCCTATACATCTGCCCACGATATAGGCAAAGGAGGGGGAATGCACCTGACTCAAGCGCAGTGGAGAATGATTTCAATGTTGTGCAAGGTTCTGCAACCCTTTGAACTTGCCACACGTGAAGTCAGTTCAGACACTGCCAGCCTGAGTCAGGTCATTCCCCTCATCAGGCTTTTGCAGAAGAAGCTGGAGACATTGAAGGAGGAGCTAAAACAGAGCGATTCCGCTAGGCATGTGGGACTTGTGGATGGAGCCCTTAATTCGCTTAACCAGGATTCACGGGTGGTCAATCTGTTGAAATCAAAAACTACATTTTGGCCACCGTGCTCGATCCTAGATTTAAAACCTACGTTGCATCTCTCTTTCCGGCAGACACAAGTCTGCAGAGGTTCAAAGACCTGCTGGTGAGAAAATTGTCAAGTCAAGCGGAACATGACCCGTCAACATCTCCTCCTTCACATTCTCCCGCAACTGGGGGTGCGAGGAAAAGGCAAAGAATTCCGAGCCCACCTGCTGGCGGTGATGCAGGGCAGTCTGGAGCGAGTGCTGACATCTGGTCCGGACTGAAGGACCTGCCAACGATTACTGACATGTCGTCTACTGTCACTGCATATGATTCTCTCACCATTGAAAGAATGGTGGAGGATTATATGAGTGACCGCATCCAAGTAGGCACGTCAGACAGTCCGTACGTATACTGGCAGGAAAAAGAGGCAATTTGGAGGCCCTTGCACAAACTGGCTTTATTCTACCTAAGTTGCCCTCCCTCCAGTGTGTACTCCGAAAGAGTGTTTAGTGCAGCCGCTCACCTTGTCAGCAATCGGCGTACGAGGTTACTTCCAGAAAATGTGGAGAAGATGATGTTCATCAAAATGAATTATAATCAATTCCTCCGTGGAGACACTCACCAGCAGCAATTGCCTCCACAAAGTACACAGGGACCTGAGATGGTGGATTCCAGTGGGGACAAATTAATAATCTGCGAGGAGGGGGATGTACACAGTGAAAGGGGTGAGGAATCGGAGGATGATGATGAGGTGGACATCTTGCCTCTGTAGAGCCAGTTTGTGCAAGGAGAGATTGATTGCTTCTTTTTTTGGTGGGGGCCCAAACCAACCAGTCATTTCAGTCACAGTCGTGTGGCAGACCTTGTCGCTGAAATGATGGGTTCGTTAAAGTGTGCATGTCCTGTTTATACAACATAAGGGTGGGTGGGAGGGCCCAAGGACAATTCCATCTTGCACCTCTTTTTTCTTTAATTTTTCTTTGCATCATGTGCTGTTTGGGGACAGTTTTTTTGAAATGCGATCCTGCCTGACACTGCAGTGCCACTCCTAGATGGGCCAGGTGTTTGTGTCGGCCACTTGTGTCGCTTAGCTTAGTCACACAGCGACCTTGGTGCGCCTCTTTTTTTCTTTGCATCATGTGCTGTTTGGGGACAATTTTTTTGAAGTGCCATCCTGCCTGACACTGCAGTGCCACTCCTAGATGGGCCAGGTGTTTGTGTCGGCCACTTGTGTCGCTTAGCTTAGCCATCCAGCGACCTCGGTGCAAATTTTAGGACTAAAAATAATATTGTGAGGTGTGAGGTGTTCAGAATAGACTGGAAATGAGTGGAAATTATGGTTATTGAGGTTAATAAAACTATGGGATCAAAATGACCCCCAAATTCTATGATTGAAGCTGTTTTTTAGGTTTTTTTGTAAAAAAACACCCGAATCCAAAACACACCCGAATCCGACAAAAAATTTTTGGTGAGGTTTTGCCAAAACGTGTCCGAATCCAAAACACGGCCGCGGAACCGAAACCAAAACACAAAACCCGAAAAATGTCCGGTGCACATCACTAGTATTAATCCCTAACCATAGTTTATGGAGCTTGGAAGATTATCTAAACTAACAAAACTAAGTGAATCTGTACCCTTGAGCCTTTAATACCATTACTAAAAATCCATCCCAACTGTCCCATGAGAACATCTAGATTTCATTATCTGAAGTTTGTTTGGAACTCAGTGAGTAGCAATCCAAAAGCTTTATGGATGGGAAGGATTGGCATTGTGAAAATTACTCTTCTCATATATCCTACAGACCTTACCTATCCAGGTTTTCCCGAGGGGGCATCTACACTGCAGTGACTTATCATAGTATTTGTATGGGGAGGGAAAAACATGAGTTTTATCCATAGATTGTATAGGTGTGCAACATTTGGGAGTCCTGTAGCGTCCTAACATCACAAGTTATATGGTCAATAAATCTAAACGGCGATTAACCAATTCCAACCCAGTTTGATAATTTTTCAGGGGCTTGGCAAAATATTACATGTTAAAAATACAAGTCGCAGATTCTGATCATTTTAGGATCGGGATTGACGTATCAAGATTGCCTAACATGTTGTATTTTGCTGCCCCCCCCCACTTCCTCCAACCCAGGTATACATAGAACAAGGATTTTGCCACAATTTGTGGCAAAGGTATGGGCCACTTTACTCTCATGCAGTTATACTTTACAAAATTCTGCAATACACCAGTGTGAAAGCCCATACAAATGTATCGCTCTAGAGGAACATTACCTGTAGGTCTCTGCAAATAATGACACATGGTTATCAAAAACACACTAAACAAACAACCCAATGATTCTTACTATTGTCACTTGCTGAAGAAACCACAGAATATTAATACAAACATTATCTGGGTTTATGGAATGGTAAGATTGTATAAGTATGCAAACATCTGGGAGTCCTATAGCGCTGTAACATCACAAGTTACATGGTCCATACAGCTAAACGACAATTAACCAATTCCGATTCAACTTACCAATTTCTCATGGGCTCTGCAAAAACTGAATGTTAAAAATCCAAGTCGCCAATAACATTATACTAGTATACTCAATATATTGCAAAATCAGCTGCAAAGAACCCAAAAGGAAAAAAAGGCACAAGCTTGATAAAAAAAGAGACAAAAAAATAAAAAAAAAGAGAGAGAAAACAGCAAATAGTCTGTCAAAATACAACACAGAGAATGCAGAAACCATAGAGAGAAAGCTCCACCCCACCCCACCCAAAACACAACACAAGTGAAGTGGTAAGTAAGAAAGTGCTAAAAACTCACCTGTCTCTGCTCTGGGACATCACTGCGGGATGCCTGCAGCACAAACTGGATGAACTGTGGCCAGCGCTCCAACTTCTCACTCCTCAGAACCACTGCAGATAGCTGTGCAAGAGCATAGCGGACCTTCTGCCTGAAAGCAACAATGACATAAATTAATGAAACAGGATCAGTCCAGAAGAGGAAAACAATTGAGAATGAGAGAAAAAAAGGAGAGTTATGGTAGACTTAACTTTGTTAACTCTCTTTCTTTGAAGACCATAGGGTCCACAAGGAATACCTTGGGGTTTAGGTGGTGGAAAGGACTGGGCACCAAACAGTTCAGCATTTACAGCTCCCAGAATGCACTAGTCCTTTCCCCCTACACCCCACCCACAGCCCAGGCTCTTCAGTTTTGTTAACAAGCCCAAGGCAGGAGCAGGATAGGTGAGAAGGAAGCTATGGTACACACAAGAACACACATGTACAAGAGAAGGGAACCAGTGACCAAGAAAAGAAACCCATAGAAGCCAGGTGCTTCAAGGTGAGCGCACTGTGGACCCTATGGACTTCGATGAAAGAGAGTTAAAGATAAGTCTACCCATAACTCTTCATTTCTTCTTCAGGGTCCATAGGGCTCTTCAGGGAGTACCTTGGGGATGTCCCAAAGCAGTTGTTCAAGGAAGAGGACGCTCCTGAGCAGATCGAAAAATCCAGCAACTAAATGAAGCATCCTGAGGTGCAAAAATATATCAAAGGCATAAAACCTGAGAAAGGTGTGGACACAAGACCACGTGGCCTCCTTGCAGAGTTATTCTGCAGACGCACTACAGTGGGCTGCCCATGAAGGACTCGCAGAGCGAGTAGAATGGGCAGAGACTGTAGAGATAGTTATGTGCAGTCAACCGGTCAGAGGCTGTCTGTTAGCAGGTCATGCCCTCTTGTGGAATACATAGAGTACAAAGAGGAAATCTAAGTCACGTAGATCCAGAGGAACACGGACCACAGTCCGGAGAGTGGAAGGCCGGTACCACGATATCTTCGGTAAGATGGTCCAGATTTGGGAGTATTCTGACCCCCTGGTGACGCATCTGCGCCACCATAACCATCATAATTTAGGTAAAGACCCTGGGAGAGGTAGAAAGACCAAAGGACAGTGTCCGAAATTGGTAATGCTGCTGAGGGACAGCAAACCACAGGAATCGCTGATGAAAGGGTGCTATAGGTACATGCAGATAAGCATCCTGAATGTCCAGGGACACCATAAAGTCCCTAGACTCCATAGTCAGGACAATAAAGCTGAAAGTTTCCATACAAAACATGGGTACCCCAACAAACTTGTCGAGGGATTGGAGATTAAGGATTGGGCGATGAAACCCATCGTGTTTCAGAACCAGGAACAGGGTAGACTAGAAACGTGTACAGCATTGTGACTAAGGGACTAGTACTATTAACCCTGATTGCAGTAGGGACTGGATGACATTCTGGAGGGCCGAAGCCTTGCTTGGTTTCGATGGGGGGCCTGTGCAAAAGAATTGGTGAGGGGCGCACAGCATACCAGTGAGAGACTTCTTGTACCCAGGCGTCTGTGGTGGTCTGATGCCAGGAGTGTGCGAACTAAAGAACCCGGCCTCCCACCCTGGGATTCCCCAGGAGGATTCCCGCCCAGTCAGGCTGAGGGCATGACCTATAGATTGTAAGCTTGCAAGCAGGACCTTCCTACCTCTATGTCTGTCTGTTTTTACCCAGTTTTGTTCTGTTACGGTTGTCCTAATTGTAAAGCGCAACAGAATATGCTGCGCTATATAATAGGATTTTAATACCTACCGGTAAATCCTTTTCTCTTAGTCCGTAGAGGATGCTGGGGACACCAAAAGAACCATGGGGTATAGACGAGATCCGCAGGAGACATGGGCACTTTAAGACTTGAAAAGGGGTGTGCACTGGCTCCTCCCTCTATGCCCCTCCTCCAGACTCCAGTTATAGGAACTGTGCCCAGGGAGACGGACAAATTTCAAGGAAAGTATTTATTGTTAAACTAAGGTGATATTCACATCAGCACACACCGCAAACACGCCGCACAACGTGGCATTCAACAGAACCCAAGCCAACAGCATGAACCAACGTCAGCAACAGGCTGACTATAAACATTAACACAACATGCGTGTAACCAGAATTAATCGCTGCAGATACAGTACGCACTGGGACGGGCGCCCAGCATCCTCTACGGACTAAGAGAAAAGGATTTACCGGTAGGTATTAAAATCCTATTTTCTCATACGTCCTAGAGGATGCTGGGGACACCAAAAGAACCATGGGGTTATACCAAAGCTCTAGAACGGGCGGGAGAGTGCGGATGACTCTGCAGCACCGATCGACCAAACTGTAGGTCGTCATCGGCCAGGGTATTAAACTTGTAAAACTTCGCAAAAATGTTCGAACCCGACCAAGTAGCAGCTCGGCAAAGTTGCAATGCCGAGACCCCTCGGGCAGCTGCCCAAGAAGAGCCCACCTTCCTAGTAGAATGGGCCTTCACCGATTCCGGTAATGGTAATCCGGCCGTGGAATGAGCATGCTGAATCGTGTTACAGATCCAGCGTGCAATGGTCTGTTTGGAAGCAGGACACCCAATCTTGTTGAGAGCATACAGGACAAACAGAGCCTCGGTTTTCCTAACCCGAGCCGTTCTGGCGACATAGATTTTCAGAGCTCTGACCACATCCAAAGATTTCATTCAACGAAAGCGTCAGTAGCCACTGGCACCACAATAGGTTGGTTCATGTTGAAAGATGAAACCACCTTCGGCAGAAATTGCTGCCGAGTCCTCAATTCTGCTCTATCTTCATGAAAAATTAAATAAGGGCTCTTGTGAGACAAGGCTGCTAACTCAGACACGCGCCTTGCGGACGCCAAAGCCAACAGGATGACCACTTTCCAAGTGAGAAACTTCAACTCCACCGTCTGTAAAGGCTCAAACCAATGTGATTGAAGGGACTGCAACACCACGTTAAGATCCCATGGTGCCACAGGGGGCACAAATGGAGGTTGGATGTGCAACACACCCTTCACGAAAGTTTGAACTTCTGGAAGGGAGGCCAATTACCTTTGAAAGAAAACCGATAAGGCTGAAATTTGAACCTTAATTGAGCCCAACTTTAGACACGCCTCCACACCTGCCTGTAGAAAATGGAGAAAACGTCCTAGCTGAAACTCCTCCGCAGGAGTCTTCTTGGATTCACACCAAGATACATACTTCCTCCAAATGCGGTGGTAATGTTTAGACGTTACTCCCTTTCTGGCCTGAATAAGTGTGGGAATGACTTCACTGGGAATACCCTTCCGTGCTAAGATCTGGCGTTCAACCGCCATGCTGTCAAACGTAGCCGCGGTAAGTCTTGGTAGACGCACGGCCCCTGCTGTAACAAGTCCTCGCGCAAAGGAAGAGGCCAGGGATCTCCTATGACTAATTCCTGAAGATCTGGATACCAAGTCCTCCTTGGCCAGTCTGGGACAATGAGGATTGCTTGAACCTTTGTTCTTCTTATGATCTTTAGAACTTTTGAAATGAGAGGAAGTGGAGGGAACACGTACACGGACGGAAACACCCATGGTGTCACCAGTGCATCCACTGCTATTGCTTGGGGGTTCCTGGACCTGGAACAATATATCTGAAGCTTTTTGTTGAGGTGCGACGCCATCATGTCTATGTGAGGACTTCCCCAACGACTTGTGACTTCTGTGAAGACTTCTTGAGGGAGGCTCCATTCTCCTGGATGGAGATCGTGTCGGCTGAGGAAGTCTGCTTCCCAGTAGGTCCACTCCTGGAATGAAGATCGCTGACATCACTCTTGTATGTTTCTCTGCCCAGCGGAGAACCTTTGTGACTTCTGCCATTGCCGCTCTGCTTTTTGTCCCGCCTTGGCGGTTTATGTACGCTACTGCTGTCACATTGTCCGATTGGATCAGCACGGGCAGATTGCGAAGAAGATGTTCCGCCTGCACAAGGCCGTTGTAAATGGCCCTTAACTCCAGAACGTTTATGATGTGGAGACAAGTTTCCTGGCTTGACCATCTTCCTTGAAAGTTTACTCCTTGCGTGACTGCACCCCATCCTCGGCGACTTGCATCCGTGGTCATTAGGATCCAGACCTGGATTCCGAATCTGCGTCCCTCCAGGATGTGAGAGCTGTGCAGCCACCCCAGGAGCGATATTCTGGTCTTTGAAGATAGTCCTATCTTCCGGTGCATGTGCAGGTGGGATCCGGACCACTTGTCCAACAGGTCCCACTGAAATACTCTGGTACGGAATCTGCCAAACTGAATGGTGGTTTCAGAATTTGTTTGACCAGGCTCTGAAGTTCCTGAGCCTTTTCCACCGGAAGAAAAATTCTCTGTAGTTCTGTGTCCAGTATCATCCCTAAAAATGACAACCTCGTTGTCGGAATCAACTGTGATTTTGGCAAGTTCAGGAGCCAACCGTGTTGTTGAAGAACTGTCAGAGACAGGGCCACGTTTTCCACTAACTGGTCCCTGGATCTCGCCTTTATCAGGAGATCGTCCAAGTACGGGATAATTGTGACTCCTTGCTTGCGAAGGAGAACCATCATTTCCGCCATTACTTTGGTGAAAATCCTTGGAGCCGTGGACAGACCAAACGGCAAAGTCTGAAATTGGTAATGATAATCCTGAATTGCAAACCTCAGGTAAGCCTGATGCGGAGGATAATGGGAATATGTAAGTAGGCATCTTTTATGTCCACCGACACCATAAAATCCCCTTCCTCCAGACTGGAGATCACTGCTCGGAGAGACTCCATTTTGAATATTAATTTTTTTAGGTAGAAATTTAGGGATTTCAGGTTCAGGATTGGCCTGACCGAGCCATCCGGCTTCGGAACCACAAACAGACTTGAATAAAAGCCTTCTCCCTGTTGTGACTGGGGAACCCTGACGACAACCTGATTTTGACACAACTTTTGTATGGCGTTGCAAATTACCTCCCTGTCCAGAAGAAAAACTGGCAAGGCCGATTTGAAAAATCGGTGATGGGGGACGTCTTGAAACACCAGTTTGTACCCTTGGGATATTATTTGTAAAACCCATGGGTCCAGGTCCGAACGAACCCAGAACTGACTGAAGAGTTTGAGACGCGCCCCCCACCGGTGTGGACTCCCGCATAGGAACCCCAACGTCATGCGGTGGAATTGGCAGAAACCTGGGAGGACTTCTGCTCCTGGGAGCCTGACAAGGCTGGTGACCGTTTACCTCTTCCCCTTCCTCTAGTAGCAAGGAAGGAAGAACCTCGGCCCTTTCTGTATTTATTGGGCCGAAAGGACTGCATCTGATAGTGGTGCGTTTTCTTTTGTTGTGGAGGAACATAAGGCAAAAAGGATGACTTACCCGCAGTAGCTGTAGATACCAAATCATCAAGGCCGTCCCCAAATAAGGCCTTACCTTTATATGGTAGAGACTCCATACTTTTCTTGGAATCAGCATCAGCATTCCATTGGTGAATACACAACGCTCGTCTAGCTGAGAAAGCCATGGCATTGGCCTTTGATCCCAAAAGGCCAATATCCCTCGCAGCTTCCTTTCGCTAAACTGCCGCATCCTTGATATAACCCAGCGTCAAGAGGATGTTATCCCTATCTAGGGTATCTATGCCAGATGACAAGTTATCTGCCCACTTTTCAATAGCACTACTCACCCACGCTAAGGCAATGACCGGTCTGAGTAGTGTCCCTGTGGTCGTATAAATGGATTTTAACGTAGCTTCTTGCCTACGATCGGCAGGGTCTTTAAGGGCTACCGTGTCAGGTGACGGAAGAGCCACCTTTTTAGACAACCGCGATAGGGCCTTGTCCACAATGGGGGGTGACTCCCACTTTTCCCTATCCCCAGTGGGAAACGGATAAACCACCGGAATCCTTTTGGGAATCTGAAATTTTCTGTCAGGACTTTCCGAGACCTTATCAAATAAAGTATTCAGTTCATGAGAGGGAGGAAATGTTAATTTCAGGTTTCTTTTCCTTATACATACAGACCCTTTTATCCGGAACGGCAGGGTCCTCAGTGATACGCAATACCTCTTTTATAACCACAATCATGTACTGAATGCTCTTCGCCAATTTAGGATCTAATCTGGAATCACTATAGTCGACACTGGAATCAGTGTCCGTGTCGGTATCTGTGTCCGCCAACTGGGTAAACGTACGTTTCTGTGACCCCGAGGGGACCTAAGCTTGCAATAATATATCTTCCACAGATTTTTTCCATGCTTGGGTCTGAGACTCAGACTTGTCCAATCTTTTACTAATACGAGCTAATTCAAAGCATTCAATACATTTACCCAATCAGGAGTCGGCGGTGCCAACATGGTCACCCCCACCGCCTTTTGCGTCTCTAATAGTCTCCTCCTGTGAAGAGCACTCAGCCTCAGACATGCCGACACACGTGTAACACACACCCACAGACACACTGGGCTTATAGGGGACAGACCCACAGAGAAGCCTGCCAGAGAGACACAGAAGGAATTTGCCAGCTCACACCCCAGCGCCAAATCAATGGGTCCGAAGCGTTAACTAAAATGCCCCAGACCTGTAGCGCTTTTCACATTATATAACATTGCACCAAATCACCATGGAGCCCCCCCCCCCCCCCGCCGTTTTGCACCCCGATACTTGGTCAGCAGTGTGAGGAAGGACCAGCGTCTCTGCAGCCAGCGGAGAGGAAATGGCACAGAGTGAGCTGTGGGGACGAAGGTCCGCCCCCTTAAGGGCGCGCTTCCATCCCGCTCATTTATACATGGATTATACTGGCGGGGGTTAGGACCGTGTTGCACACTAAATGTCCCCTCTTGCCAGACTGTCACTGAGGTATTTTAAGCTGCCCAGGGTGGCCCCCCCCTCCCTGCACCCAGAAGTGCTGTGTATTGTGAGTGCGAGCTTGGCGCGCAGCGTCCGTCCGCTGCGCGGTACCTCAGGAGAATGCCGTCACTGAAGTCTTCTTTTTTCTTTTACTCACCTGTCTTCTGACTCTGTAAGGGGGGTGACGGCCAGCTGCAGAAGCGAGCATCTGAGCGTACCCAGCGATCAAACCCTCAGGAGCTAATGGTGTCCTGTAGCCAGAAGCAGAGCCCTTAAACTCACTAGAAGTAGGTCATACTTCTCTCCCCTCAGTCCCACGAAGCAGGGAGGATGTTGCAAGCAGCCTCCCTGAACATAAAAAACCTAACCAAAAAGTATTTGAGAAACTCAGTAGAGCTCCCCTGTAGTGCGTCCAGTCTCACTGGGCACAATTCTAAAACTGGAGTCTGGAGGAGGGGCATAGAGGGAGGAGCCAGTGCACACCCCTTTTCAAGTCTTAAAGTGCCCATGTCTCCTGCGGAACCCTTCTATACCCCATGGTTCTTTTGGTTTCCCCAGCATCCTCTAGGACTTATGAGAAAAGAAAATAAGATTTTACTCACCGGTAAATCTATTTCTTGTAGTCCGTAGTGGATGCTGGGAACTCCGTAAGGACCATGGGGAATAGCGGCTCCGCAGGAGACTGGGCACAACTAAAGAAAGCTTTAGGACTACCTGGTGTGCACTGGCTCCTCCCTCTATGACCCTCCTTCAGACCCCAGTTAGGATACTGTGCCCGGAAGAGCTGACACAATAAGGAAAGGTTTTTGAATCCCGGGTAAGACTCATACCAGCCACACCAATCACACCGTATAACTTGTGATACTATACACAGTTAACAGTATGAAATATAACTGAGCCTCTCAACAGATGGCTCAACAATAACCCTTTAGCTAAACAATAACTATATACAAGTATTGCAGACAATCCGCACTTGGGACGGGCGCCCAGCATCCACTACGGACTACGAGAAATAGATTTACCGGTGAGTAAAATCTTATTTTCTCTGACGTCCTAGTGGATGCTGGGAACTCCGTAAGGACCATGGGGATTATACCAAAGCTCCCAAACGGGCGGAAGAGTGCGGATGACTCTGCAGCACCGAATGAGCGAACTCTAGGTCTTCCTCAGCCAGGGTATCAAACTTGTAGAATTTAGCAAATGTGTTTGACCCCGACCAAGTAGCTGCTCGGCAAAGTTGTAAAGCCGAGACCCCTCGGGCAGCCGCCCAAGAAGAGCCCACCTTCCTCGTGGAATGGGCTTTTACAGATTTAGGATGCGGCAGTCCAGCCGCAGAATGTGCAAGTTGAATCGTGCTACAGATCCAGCGAGCAATAGTCTGCTTTGAAGCAGGCGCACCCAACTTGTTGGGCGCATGCAGGATAAATAGCGAGTCAGTCTTTCTGACTCCAGCTGTCCTGGAAACATAGATTTTCAGGGCCCGGACTACGTCCAGCAACTTGGAGTCCTCCAAGTCACGAGTAGCCGCAGGCACCACAATAGGCTGGTTCAAATGAAACGCTGAAACCACCTTTGGGAGAAATTGGGGACGAGTCCTCAATTCCGCCCTATCCATATGAAAAATCAGATAAGGGCTTTTACAAGACAAAGCCGCCAATTCTGACACACGCCTGGCCGAAGCCAAGGCCAACAGCATGACCACTTTCCACGTGAGATATTTTAGTTCCACGGTTTTAAGTGGTTCAAACCAATGCGACTTTAGGAAATCCAACACCACGTTGAGATCCCAAGGTGCCACTGGGGGCACAAAAGGGGGCTGAATATGCAGCACTCCCTTAACAAATGTCTGAACTTCAGGTAGTGAAGCCAGTTCTTTTTGGAAGAAAATCTATAGAGCCGAAATCTGGACCTTCATGGAACCCAATTTTAGGCCCATAGTCACCCCTGATTGTAGGAAGTGCAGAAATCGACCTAGCTGAAATTCCTCCGTTGGGGCCTTCCTGGCCTCACACCACGCAACATATTTCCGCCATATGCGGTGATAATGGTTTGCGGTCACTTCTTTCCTAGCTTTAATAAGCGTAGGGATAACTTCCTCCGGAATGCCCTTTTCCTTCAGGATCCGGCGTTCAAACGCCATGCCGTCAAACGCAGCCGCGGTAAGTCTTGGAACAGACAGGGCCCCTGCTGCAGCAGGTCCTGTCTGAGCGGCAGAGGCCATGGGTCCTCTGAGATCATTTCTTTTTTTTTTTTTAAATACTTTTTATTTCAATCGAAGCGTATCAAAGATTCACAACAAAGTACATTGATAAACATGGTTGATAAAATCCATCACATGAACATTGATTTGTCATATATTCAATGCAAGTTTACATAATAATCTATTATTAGGATATAGTGTAATAAATGTCATAGCGAAGTTTCCTTCAAGTATGGAAAACAAATGGAATAGAATGAGTCCGGATCTGTGCCCACACCCACCTCCCCCTATGATAGGGTGCCTCAGTCCCCTTTAAACTAACCGGCCACGAGCGAAACTGGAGGGTCCTGTTCATAAATTCTAGTTTCGTACCATAAAGTATTACGGAAACATTTCCACACTTGTTCCTTTAATGGGTGGGATAGGGTTTCTATGTAGCTTTCCCATGTTTCAAAAAATCTTTCAGTGAACTTTTCTTTTTGTAGGGAAGCCTCCAGCCATTCCATTCTGAAAATATGGAAGATTTTCCCTAGAAAAAGTGATAGTGGTGAGGCAGAGGGTTGTATCCACATTTGTAAAATGCATTTTTTGGCAGCTGCAGAGATCCATCATCAATAACTTTTTAACACCTTGTGCCATCCTAGTGCCTTCCGGCATCATACCAAATATTGCCCATTCAGGGGTGAGCGGTAAATAGTTTACTAGGTGTTGGGTAACATATTTCCATATTTGGAGCCAGAATCTCCGGATTATAGGGCATTCCCATAGACAGTGGAACAGCTCAGCTCGTTGGTTACCACATCTAAGGCAGGACGCGTTTTCCAATAAGCCCATTAGGTGTCTACGGTGTGGTGAAAGATATGTTCTGTGCCATATGTTTAAAAAGAGTTCAGTGTAAGATGCGGCAGGTATCAGCCTGATGGACAACTCGAGGTGTTTCAGCAGATTCGTTACAGAAAGGGATGGGAAATGATCTATCCATTGCGCTAGTCCCGCCGTTGTATCAGTGTATTGTAAGGGTGTGTGCAGGAATGAGTACAGAGTGGAGATAGCCTTAGATGAGGGGTTCCCAGCCAGCAACAGTTTATATAACGGGTTGTCATAATCCTGTGAGGATAGTGTTCTAGAGACAGTAGCTACGTAATGTTGAGCTTGTAGGTATGCTAAGGGGAATGTATTTAGTATTGGAAAGAGTTCCACTGCCTGTGCCAGTGTGAGTGGTTTTTTTGACTCACCATGTATGAATTGTCGTATTGAAGTGATACCATACCGTTCCCAAAGTGTGAAAGGATGGCTCGCATTGCCATCTTGAAAGCGATTATTGTGGACTAGGGGGAGGAAAAGAGACGTATGTGGATTTAGGGAACATTTGTGTCGTAAAATATGCCAGACTTTCCGAGTGGACATTAGTAGTGGGTTCGCTCGAACCGGGGCAGATATTTCTTCTTCGTGTAGGTGCAAGAAGGTGGTCATACTGCCACCACCCAGGAAGGCAGACTCTAAGGTCGTGTTGGAGTACGTATTCCCTCCATGCAGCCAATCTCTCAAATAGCGTAGGTGGGAGGCGTAGCTGTACTCCAGCACATTGGGGAGGTTTACACCTCCATTGTGTCTACGCTGTTGTAATTTTACCAGACTAATTCTTGCTCGTTTACCATTCCAAATGAATGTACGTATTATTTTGTTAATTTCTGTCGTGGCATTTTTAGAGAGTAAAATAGGAAGGGATTGCAAAGGATATAGAAGCCTAGGAAATAAAATCATTTTCACCAGGTTCACTCTGCCCAAAAACGATATTTTAAGATGTCTCCAGCGATCCGTATCCTCCCTCATATTATGTATGATTTGTTTTAGGTTGAGGTTGTATAGATTTGTCAAATTTTTTGGGATCTGTACCCCTAGATAGGTAATCGCTTTAGTTGTCCATCCAACTGTAGCCTCTCTGAACCAGGCTGGGCGCGCATAGCCTGGTTTTAAATATAAGGCCGTGGATTTTTCAAAATTGACCTCGAATCCCGATACTCTTCCAAATTCCCTAATACGTTCCATCAGCGGTCCCAGGGCCCTCCGCGGTTCCGATAAGAACAAGAGGACATCGTCGGCGAATGCCGATATTTTTACCTCCTCCATTCCGACACTGATGCCTTTAAATTGGGACCAGTTCTGTAGCACCCTTAGCATTGGGTCTAATGCTAAGTTGAAGAGTAGGGGCGAAAGGGGGCAACCCTGTCTCGTCCCTCTGGTGAGCTCAATTTTGTCTCCCTTTGTTCCATTAATCAATAGTGAGGTGTGTGGTTGGGTATAGAAAATTTTTATTAGAGATTGGAATGTTAGTCCAAAGCCCCTCCTCTCTAGTATATCGTGTAGATAGGGCCAGGAGACCATGTCAAATGCTTTAGTTGCGTCTAAGCTTAGGAGCATGTTTGGGGTATCCGTCTGGAGATTCGCCGCCATTACTGCAGCTATGGCAGTACGAATTCCCTTTACTGAGTGTCTGCCTTTGGTGAAGCCCAGTTGGTGGTCTGTGAGCATGGATGCTAGAAATGATTGGAGCCTATCTGCCATTATCTTAGCTAGGATTTTGAAGTCAACGTTCAAAAGTGTTATGGGTCGGTATGAGGATGGTAGGGAGAGGTTTTTATTGGGTTTTGGTAAGAGGGTTGTGAAAGCCTGGTTAAAGGTAGGGTACATAGGAAATTCTGATTGGATGTGTCTATATAGGGTATGCATTGCTGGGATGGCATCATGATGTAAGAGCTTGTAGTATTCTATAGAGTAACCATCCGGTCCTGGTGATTTGTTGAGGTGCATAGAAGAGATTGCCTTAGCGATCTCCTCCTCTGTGATTGCTCTCTCGAGGTCTTCCCTCTGTAAGGGTGTTATGCAAGGGAGATTCGCCTCATCTAGTAGTTTATCTGACAAGACCGGGTCATGTGGGGTAGGTGCATAAAGCTGACGGAAATAGTTCTGGAATGTCCGTGCAATGTCCGCAGTTTTAGTGTGTAGGGTGTCAGTGTGGCTATCGAGTATAGTAGAAATGTGTCCACGTCGCTTAAAGCTTTTGGTCATATTTGCCAGCAAAGTCCCCGTTTTGTTTCCCCATCGGAAGTATTTTTGTTTAGTGTAGTCCAGTTTTTGCTGGGCCTGTGTTACTAAGAAACTGTCGTACAGTCGGCGTGATTCAATGTAATTGTTATGAGTGATGGAGGTAGGATCTGATATATATGCGGCAAGGTGTGTCCGCATAGTGTTTAATAAATCATCATGGTGTGCCTTGTTTACCCGATTTCTGTTCGCTACATATGACATAATGTGTCCCCTCATCACGACCTTGGATGTTTCCCAGAATAAGACAGGGTTGTCCCAGTGTTCCAGGTTATCATCCGAGAACTCCGCCCATTTCAATCTGAGAAATTTTTTGAATTGTTCTGAGTGGAAGAGGTAAGAGGGGAATCGCCAAAAGAATGGGCGTGAGCCCATGGCTCGGGTATTAAGCGTAATTGAAACTGGTGCGTGGTCAGAGACCGCAATGTCCCCTATCTGGGTATCTATGGTGTCAGAAAGTAGGGGCGTTGACAACAGTATGTGATCTATACGAGAGAAGGACCCATGGACCGCCGAGTGGAACGTGTAAGATCTATCCGTGGGGTTAAGCATTCTCCACGGATCGATTAGAGAATGTTCCGCGAGTAACCTGGAGATCTGGCGCCACTGAGGGGCCATCAGGTTCACCGGTGTCGGGCATTTGTCGATTAGAGGGTCTAAGATTGTGTTAAAATCACCACCTATTATGAGCTCGTGGTTGCTTCTACTATGGAGCAGTTGCGAGATATGTTGATAAAAAGCTGGTTGATCAACGTTTGGAGCATACAAATTGAGCAGAGTGAACCTAGCATCATATACTTGAATATCCATGAGAATATAGCGGCCCTCTGGGTCCATGTTTGTGTTTAGGATAGTGTAGGGGAGGTGTCTCGCCAAGATTATTGCCACTCCGCGTGATTTAGTGCGGTAAGGCGCAGAAAAGCAATCCCCTATCCACCCATCACGTAGGGCAGAGTCCTCCCCTCTTTTCCAATGTGTCTCTTGAATATAGACAATATCAGATTTGAGTTTTTTAAGGGCGGATGTCACTTTTTTGCGTTTTATTGGGGTGTTGAGACCCCCCACATTCCATGAGGTAATTTTAATGGAACGAGGTGATCGTTGGGTAGGGTTGTGTGGTTCAGGGTGATGAGATGTCATCCTATGCCCGTCGGGGGGCGTATGTGACTATGGGTATATCTATTGTATGTGGGATCACCCCTGTCCAAGCAAGCAGGGTAAATCCCAAGGGCGTGTATCAGGCACAGACCCGGACTCAACATAGAGAATAAAACCATGTTCAGTGAGTATAACCATAAAGATTTCAGCTTCAAAAGAAAATTTTCAAACTTTTTCCCATCCAAACAAATACCACGCCAGCCCCTGAATAACATTTCAGTGGGTGGCAAATATAGATAGAAACAATATATAACATAGAAAATTAACATTACACCAACTATAGGTGTTAACATAGAAGTGGTAAATCCTAAACTATCGATTACCACGAAGTCAGGAGAGCATGTCATCTCAATTCCAGTGAGCCATGTAGGCTCATTAGCGTAGGTGGGCTCTTAATTATGGTCAGGCAGGTGAGTTCCTAGATTGGCGAGTCAGTTGCAGATGGGCCCGGGCTTCAGTCGGGTTGTCAAAAATAAATGTTTGCCCATTCTCGGTGATCTTTAGTTTTGCCGGGTATAGCAGTGCAAAACGTTTGTTATTGTCGGCTAAAAACTTGCAAAGCGGTGAGAACTCTCTGCGTTTCTGGGCCACCGTGGCCGAGAAGTCCTGAAAGATGAGGATCCGATGGTCCTCAACGACCAAGTCGCGGTTCCGTTTAAAAGCAGTTAGGATCTTCTCTTTGTCACGGTAGTCCAGAAATTTAGCGATTACTGGGCGGGGTCTCCTATCAGGTCCGTCACGCTCTGGTCCCAATCTATGGGCTCGTTCAATGCGAGGGATGTCCATGTCACTGCCGAGGTTGAGCGCCTCAACCAGACGCGTGCTTATGAAATCTGTCAAGGCCAACCCTCTCACCTGTTCGGGGATGCCCACGAAGCGGAGATTATACCGTCTGTGTCGATTTTCCAAGTCATCTACCTTGTCGACAAGTGTTTGATAGGAGGCAATGCTAGAGGAGTTGGACGACCGCGTGGCGTGTAAGTCATCTTCAATGTCACTAACCCTTTGTTCTAGTGTGTTCAGTCTATTGGTGTGGTCAGTTAGGGAGGTTAGAGCTGAATCTAGGGATGTTTGTAGTTTGTCCAACCTTTTGTCGATTTTAGGCATGAGTTGGTCGAATTAAGCCTCAAATCTGGGGAGGAAATTTTTGAACTTCTCATCAATCATAGGCATGAGCAACTCAAATTTCTCCTCGATTTTTGGCATTAGCACCGTGAGTAAGGACGATGCCACGTCCGAGGGTGGTGTAATAGGGCCTCCACTTTCCCCTATAGAGTGTGCAGGAGAAGAGTTACCCGGCGGTGAG
This sequence comes from Pseudophryne corroboree, assembly GCF_028390025.1. NCBI lineage: Eukaryota > Metazoa > Chordata > Amphibia > Anura > Myobatrachidae > Pseudophryne > Pseudophryne corroboree. The sequence goes on from NC_086444.1 coordinate 454,965,824, forward strand.
GGCGGGGAGGGGCCAGACTTCGCTGGCATTTTTTTGGGGTTAACCATAGTACGAGTAGTTCTGGGTGGAAGTGAGGACAGTGGTTTGTTAAGAAACTTGTCCATACACCAAGTAAGGAGATCAGTGGTCCCAGCTCCAAGGTATTAGGGGTAAAGCAGTTCCGGCCCGGGGCTGGTATAACAAGATAGAAGAGAGACCGCTCTCCTGAGAGTTGATAAGGTCACATTTTAAGAAGTCAAGGAGTAAATACTAAAGTAAAAGTCCTGAACGTAATATTCTAGTGAGTATGTTTAGAAGTTTGTACAAGGATCTGAGTAGTAATTGAAGCACTAGTATTAAGGTCTAAGGAATATGATCCGCCCTAATATTTAGTGAGTTACAGATGTTATAAATGTGTTTCTACAAAAGTATAATACAGCACTGTGAATCTTATAACAAATATTTTCAAACCGGCCACCAGGTGGCAATACAATCATAGAAGAGAATATCTGTATGTCAGCTTGCCGGCTGTGTACAGATATGTATGGGTGAAGGAAGAGGGGAGAAAGAATAGAAATAAAATAATAACAATAGTTGTAATAGTCCTGCAATTCAAAAGGGACAAAGACGTGTGTCTTCAGTATATAGGACAGTTCATACCTTTCTTTGGTTGAATGTAAGCAGCAGCCAAAATTTTTATAACACAGTGCAGTTCATAGCAGCTCTCTCAGTGTGTTCCTGAGATTAGAGGTAAAGTGATGGCCCAGCCGTCCAGGCTCTTTGAAGGTATTAGGAGCAGGGAAGATATAAGAGGGGTCACTGGATGGGGAGGGAGAGCGTGTGGAGGGGGGAGGGTATGGAGTACACACAAGGGGGGGACGGATTGAAGTGTAGGGAGGAATATAGATGGTTATAAGAAGTGTTAATAGTAAAGAAAGAGATGGGGTCACACAGACAATATTAGTACCTGGGGGGAGAGAGTATTAGAGCAGCATGGATCCGCAGCAGCCAGCTCAGGGATGTGGCGACGATGATGTTCGTGGATGTCGGGCTCCAACGTCTGGTAGTGTCGTTAGTGCAGGGCTGAGGTAGGCGGTAGTTGTGCCACTTCAACTGGCGGGTCGCACTTTGGGTATGTTAATGAGGCGGGAGTCCTGGGGGGGCCCTATGTTCGGCCCTGTAGCAGGCGTCTTGGAGCACCTCGTTGTCCGGTAATCGTGCCCCGGGTTCAGTGGTGGTCAGGTCACTCTCCGTCTGTGTCTCCTGGTGTCTCCGTCGTCTCGCGGGGGGGGGTTGATGTCCGTCGTCGAGGCCAGTGTCCCAGCGCCCCTCCAAGGGATCTCTAGGATGCGAGTGCGTGTCGAGTCTAATCAGTCCCGGCCGCCTCACCCCCATCGTCTCGGGCTGCAGCAAATCCCCGCAGCCTCCGGTAGTAGCGAGCTCCGGCCCGTCAAGCGGCGATCCTCTCCAGCAGCAACAGACAGGTGCAGGTGCGTGTCCCTGTAGTGCTGTGACGAGGGATTCCTGCGGCGTTGTCTGTGCAGGACCGGGCGTCCAGTCAGCGAGCGGGCAGCACCGCCGTTTCATGAGATGCAGTGTGAGGCTGTATAAGATCAGGTCCCCGGGAATGAGAGCGCTCGTCCAGCGCCGGTATCCCACAGCAGGGGTCACAGGTAGAGGCGCACTCCACAGCAGCAGAAGAAGGAGCAAAAGTCTCCAGGTTAGTGATGGCAGCACCCGTCCAGCTCCGGCGGCTTGCAGTGGGGGTCACAGGCAGAGGTGCACTCCACAACCGCAGGAGAAGGAGCGGTAATCCCCAGGTCAGTGGTGGCAGCACCCGTCCAGTGCCGGCAGTTTGTAGTGAGGGTCACAGGCATAGGCGGATTCGCGCCAACGCCACGTTGGCGGTCATGCTGGCCGTCAGATCCGATGGCCTAACTCCGGGGCAGATCTCGGTCCTCCTCCACAATGCAGGCACCCCTATTATCAGGAGAGTCCAAGCAATCAGGGGGTATCAGTCTGTAGAAAGTGGGTTCCACAGAAAGGGAGGATTCGGCTGGATATACTGTGCAGTCTGGAGGAGCTCTAAAAAGCGGCCATGCTAGCTGGCTCCGCCCCCGGAAGTCTGAGATCATTTCTTGAAGTTCTGGGTACCAAGCTCTTCTTGGCCAATCCGGAACAATGAGTATAGTTCTTACTCCTCTCCTTCTCATTAGTCTCAGTACCTTGGGTATGAGAGGCAGAGGAGGGAACACATACACCGACCGGTACACCCACGGTGTTACCAGAGCGTCCACAGCTATCGCCTGAGGGTCCCTTGACCTGGCGCAATATCTTTGTAGCTTTTTGTTGAGGCGGGACGCCATTATGTCCACCTGTGGCCTTTCCCACCGGTGTACAATCATTTGGAAGACTTCTGGATGAAGTCCCCACTCTCCCGGGTGGAGGTCGTGTCTGCTGAGAAAGTCTGCTTCCCAGTTGTCCACTCCGGGAATGAACACTGCTGACAGTGCTAACACATGATTTTCCGCCCATCGGAGAATCCTTGTGGCTTCTGCCATTGCCATCCTGCTTCTTGTGCCGCCCTGTCGGTTTACATGGTCGACCGCCGTGATGTTGTCTGACTGGATCAGTACCGGCTGGTGTTGAAGCAGGGGTCTTGCCTGACTTAGGGCATTGTAAATGGCCCTTAGTTCCAGAATATTTATGTGTAGGGAAGTCTCCTGACATGTCCTTAGTCCCTGGAAGTTTCTTCCCTGTGTGACTGCCCCCCAACCTCGAAGGCTGGCATCCGTGGTCACCAGGACCCAGTCCTGTATGCCGAATCTGCGGCCCTCTAGAAGATGAGCACTCTGCAGCCACCACAACAGCGACACCCTGGTCCTTGGAGACAGGGTTATCAGCCGATGCATCTGAAGATGCGATCCGGACCACTTGTCCAACAGATCCCACTGAAAGATCCTTGCATGGAACCTTCCGAATGGAATTGCTTTGTAAGAAGCCACCATCTTTCCCAGGACTCGCGTGCAGTGGTGCACCGACACCTGTTTTGGTTTTAGGAGGTCTCCGACTAGAGATGACAACTCCTTGGCCTTCTCCTCCGGGAGAAATACTTTTTTCTGTTCTGTGTCCAGAACCATCCCCAGGAACAGTAGACGCGTTGTAGGAACCAGCTGCGACTTTGGAATATTCAGGATCCAGCCGTGCTGTTGTAGCACTTCCCGAGCTAGTGCTACACCGATCAACAACTGTTCCCTGGACCTCGCCTTTATAAGGAGATCGTCCAAGTACGGGATAATTAAAACTCCCTTTCTCCGAAGGAGTATCATCATTTCGGCCATTACCTTGGTAAATACCCTCGGTGCCGTGGACAGACCAAACGGCAACGTCTGGAATTGGTAATGACAGTCCTGTACCACAAATCTGAGGTACTCCTGGTGAGGAGGGTAAATGGGGACATGCAGGTAAGCATCCTTGATGTCCAGTGATACCATGGAATCCCCCTCGTCCAGGCTTGCAATCACCGCCCTGAGCGATTCCATCTTGAACTTGAACCTTCTTATATAAGTGTTCAAGGATTTTAAATTTAAAATGGGTCTCACCGAACCGTCCGGTTTCAGTACCACAAACATTGTGGAATAGTAACCCCGTCCTTGTTGAAGGAGGGGTACCTTGATTATCACCTGCTGAGAATACAGCTTGTGAATCGCCTCCAGCACTGCCTCCCTGTCCGGGGGAGCTGTCGGCAAGGCAGATTTGAGGAAACGGCGAGGGGGAGACGTCTCGAATTCCAGCTTGTACCCCTGAGATACTACTTGTAGAATCCAGGGATCCACCCGTGAGCGAGCCCACTGGTCGCTGAAGTTCTTGAGACGGGCCCCCACCGTACCTGGCTCCGCCTGTGGAGCCCCAGCGTCATGCGGTGGACTTAGAGGAAGCGGGGGAGGACTTTTGTTCCTGGGAACTGGCTGTATGTTGCAGCTTTTTCCCTCTACCTCTGCCTCTGGGCAGAAAGGACGCGCCTCTAACCTGCTTGCCTTTCTGGGGCCGAAAGGACTGTACCTGATAATACGGTGCTTTCTTTGGCTGTGAGGGAACATGGGGTAAAAATGCTGACTTCCCAGCTGTCGCTGTGGAAATGAGGTCCGAGAGACCATCCCCAAACAACTCCTCACCCTTGTAAGGCAATACTTCCATGTGCCTTTTAGAATCTGCATCTCCTGTCCACTGCCGAGTCACAATCCTCTCCTGGCAGAAAATAAGAATTTACTTACCGATAATTCTATTTCTCGTAGTCCGTAGTGGATGCTGGGGACTCCGTCAGGACCATGGGGAATAGCGGCTCCGCAGGAGACAGGGCACAAAAATAAAGCTTTAGGATTAGGTGGTGTGTACTGGCTCCTCCCCCTATGACCCTCCTCCAAGCCTCAGTTAGGATACTGTGCCCGGACGAGCGTACACAATAAGGAAGGATATTGAATCCCGGGTAAGACTCATACCAGCCACACCAATCACACCGTATAACTTGTGATCTGAACCCAGTTAACAGTATGACAAACGTAGGAGCCTCTGAACAGACGGCTCACAACAATAACAACCCGAATTTGTTTGTAACAATAACTATGTACAAGTATTGCAGACAATCCGCACTTGGGATGGGCGCCCAGCATCCACTACGGACTACGAGAAATAGAATTATCGGTAAGTAAATTCTTATTTTCTCTAACGTCCTAAGTGGATGCTGGGGACTCCGTCAGGACCATGGGGATTATACCAAAGCTCCCAAACGGGCGGGAGAGTGCGGATGACTCTGCAGCACCGAATGAGAGAACTCAAGGTCCTCCTCAGCCAGGGTATCAAATTTGTAGAATTTTGCAAACGTGTTTGCCCCTGACCAAGTAGCAGCTCGGCAGAGTTGTAATGCCGAGACCCCCCGGGCAGCCGCCCAGGATGAGCCCACTTTCCTTGTGGAATGGGCCTTGACAGATTTAGGTTGTGGCAAGCCTGCCACAGAATGTGCAAGTTGAATTGTGCTACAAATCCAACGAGCAATCGTCTGCTTAGAAGCAGGAGCACCCATCTTGTTGGGTGCATACAATATAAACAGTGAGTCAGACTTTCTGACTCCCGCCGTTCTTGAAATATATATTTTCAATGCCCGGACCACGTCCAACAACTTGGAATCCTCCAAATCGTTAGTAGCCGCAGGCACCACAATAGGCTGGTTCAGGTGAAACGCTGACACCACCTTAGGCAGAAAATGAGGACGCGTCCGCAGTTCTGCCCTGTCCGTATGGAAAATCAGATATGGGCTCTTATATGATAAAGCCGCCAATTCTGATACTCTCCTGGCTGAAGCCAGGGCCAGTAGCATGGTTACTTTCCATGTAAGATACTTCAACTCCACCGATTTGAGCGGCTCAAACCAATGGGATTTGAGAAATTCCAAGACTACATTAAGATCCCACGGTGCCACTGGGGGCACAACCGGGGGCTGTATATGTAGTACTCCTTTTACAAAAGTCTGGACTTCAGGAACTGAAGCCAATTCTTTCTGGAAGAAAATCGACAGGGCCGAAATTTGAACCTTAATGGACCCCAATTTGAGGCCCATAGACAATCCTGTTTGCAGGAAATGTAGGAATCGACCCAGTTGAAATTCCTCCGTGGGGGCCTTCCTGGCCTCACACCACGCAACATATTTTCTCCAAATGCGGTGATAATGTTGTGCAGTCACCTCCTTCCTGGCTTTTACCAGTGTAGGAATGACCTCTTCCGGAATGCCTTTTTCCCTTAGAATTCGGCGTTCAACCGCCATGCCGTCAAACGCAGCCGCGGTAAGTCTTGGAATAGACACGGTCCCTGCTGAAGCAGGTCCCGTCTTAGAGGTAGAGGCCACGGATCCTCCGTGAGCATCTCTTGAAGTTCCGGGTACCAAGTTCTTCTTGGCCAATCCGGAGCCACTAGTATCGTTCTTACTCCCTTTTGCCGTATAATTCTCAGTACTTTTGGTATGAGAGGCAGAGGAGGGAACACATACACTGACTGGAAAACCCACGGTGTTACCAGAGCGTCCACAGCTATTGCCTGAGGGTCTCTTGACCTGGCGCAATACCTGTCGAGTTTTTTGTTGAGGCGGGACGCCATCATATCCACCATTGGTTTTTCCCAACGGTTCACAATCATGTGGAAGACTTCTGGATGAAGTCCCCACTCTCCCGGGTGTAGATCGTGTCTGCTGAGGAAGTCTGCTTCCCAGTTGTCCACTCCCGGAATGAATACTGCTGACAGTGCTATCACATGATCTTCCGCCCAGCGAAGAATCCTTGCAGCTTCTGCCATTGCTGTCCTGCTTCTTGTGCCGCCCTGTCTGTTTACGTGGGCGACTGCCGTGATGTTGTCCGACTGGATCAACACCGGCTGACCTTGAAGCAGGGGTTTTGCCAGGCTTAGAGCATTGTAAATCGCTCTTAGCTCCAGTATATTTATGTGAAGAGACATCTCCAGGCTTGACCATACTCCCTGGAAGTTTCTTCCCTGTGTGACCGCTCCCCAGCCTCTCAGACTGGCATCCGTTGTCACCAGGACCCAGTCCTGTATGCCGAATCTGCGGCCCTCTAACAGATGAGCACTCTGCAACCACCACAGAAGAGACACCCTTGTCCGTGGCGATAAGGTTATCCGCTGATGCATCTGCAGATGTGATCCGGACCATTTGTCCAGCAGATCCCACTGAAAAGTTCGTGCGTGGAATCTGCCGAATGGAATCGCTTCGTAAGAAGCCACCATCTTTCCCAGGACTCTTGTGCATTGATGCACAGACACTTTCCCTGGTTTTAGGAGGTTCCTGACAAGTTCGGATAACTCCCTGGCTTTCTCCTCCGGAAGAAATACCTTTTTCTGAACCGTGTCCAGAATCATTCCCAGGAACAGCAGACGTGTCGTCGGGGTCAACTGAGATTTTGGAAAATTCAGAATCCACCCGTGTTGTTGCAGCACTAGTCGGGTTAGTGCTACTCCGTCCTCCAGCTGTTCTCTGGACCTTGCCCTTATCAGGAGATCGTCCAAGTAAGAGATAATTAATACGCCTCTTCTTCGCAGAAGAATCATCATTTCGGCCATTACCTTGGTAAAGACCCGAGGTGCCGTGGACAATCCAAACGGCAGCGTCTGAAACTGATAATGACAGTTTTGCACCACGAACCTGAGGTACCCTTGATGTGAAGGGCAAATTGGGACATGCAGGTAAGCATCCTTTATGTCCAGGGACACCATAAAGTCCCCTTCTTCCAGATTCGCTATCACTGCTCTGAGTGACTCCATCTTGAACTTGAATTTTTGTATGTACAGGTTCAAAGATTTCAGATTTAGAATAGGTCTTACCGAGCCGTCCGGCTTCGGTACCACAAATAGCGTGGAGTAATACCCCTTTCCCTGTTGTAGGAGGGGTACCTTGACTATCACCTGCTGAGAAAACAGCTTGTGAATGGCTTCCAATACCGTCGCCCTGTCTGAGGGAGACGTTGGCAAAGCAGACTTTAGGAACCTGCGAGGGGGAGACTTCTCGAATTCCAACCTGTAACCCTGAGATACTACCTGCAGGATCCAGGGGTCCACCTGTGAGCAAGCCCACTGTGCGCTGAAATTCTTGAGTCGACCCCCCACCGCTCCTGAGTCCACTTGTAAGGCCCCAGCGTCATGCTGAGGGCTTTGCAGAACCCTGAGAGGGCTTCTGTTCCTGGGCAGGGGCTGCTTGCTGCCCTCTCTTACCCCTTCCTCTGCCCCGAGGCAGATATGACTGTCCTTTTGTCCGCTTGTTCTTAATAGGACCGAAAGGACTGCGGCTGAAAAGACGGTGTCTTTTTCTGTTGGGAGGGGGTCTGAGGTAAAAAGGTGGATTTTCCGGCAGTTGCCGTGGCCACCAGATCCGATAGACCGACGCCAAATAATTCCTCCCCTTTATACGGCAATACTTCCATATGTCGTTTGGAATCCGCATCACCTGACCACTGTCGCGTCCATAAACTCCTTCTGGCAGATATGGACATCGCATTTACTCTCGATGCCAGAGTGCAAATATCTCTCTGAGCATCTCGCATATAAAGGAAAGCATCCTTTAATTGCTCTATAGTCAATAAAATACTGTCCCTATCCAGGGTATCAATATTTTCAGTCAGGGAATCCAACCAGACGACCCCAGCACTGCACATCCAGGCTGAGGCGATGGCTGGTCGCAGTATAACACCAGTATGTGTGTATATACTTTTTAGGGTAGTTTCCAGTCTCCTATCAGCTGGATCCCTGAGGGCGGCCGTATCAGGAGACGGTAACGCCACTTGTTTTGATAAGCGTGTGAGCGCCTTATCCACCCTAGGGGGTGTTTCCCAGCGCGCCCTAACCTCTGGCGGGAAAGGGTATAATGCTAATAACTTTTTTGAAATTAGCACTTTTCTATCTGGGTTAACCCACGCTTCATCACATACATCATTTAATTCCTCTGATTCAGGAAAAACTACAGGTAGTTTTTTCACCCCCCACATAATACCCCTTTTTGTGGTACTTGCAGTATCAGAGATATGCAAAGCCTCCTTCATTGCCGTGATCATATAACGTGTGGCCCTACTTGAAAATACGTTTGTTTCATCACCGTCGACACTAGATTCAGTGTCTGTGTCTGGGTCTGTGTCGACCGACTGAGGTAAAGGGCGCTTTACAGCCCCTGACGGTGTCTGAGACGCCTGGGCAGGTACTAACTGGTTTGCCGGCCGTCTCATGTCGTCAACTGATTTTTGTAATGTGCTGACATTATCACGTAATTCCATAAACAAAGCCATCCATTCCGGTGTCGACTCCCTGGGGGGTGACATCACCATTATCGGCAATTGCTCTGCCTCCACACCAACATCGTCCTCATACATGTCGACACACACGTACCGACACACAGCAGACACACAGGGAATGCTCTTATCGAAGACAGGACCCCACTAGCCCTTTGGGGAGACAGAGGGAGAGTTTGCCAGCACACACCCAAGCGCTATAATATATATGGGAACAACCTTATATAAGTGTTGTTCCTTATAGCAGCTTAAATATATCAAAATATCGCCAAAAAATGCCCCCCCTCTCTGTTTTACCCTGTTTCTGTAGTGCAGTGCAGGGGAGAGTCCTGGGAGCCTTCCTCACAGCGGAGCTGAGCAGGAAAATGGCGCTGTGTGCTGAGGAGAATAAGCCCCGCCCCCTATTTCGGCGGGCTTTTCTCCCGGAGTTTTAGATATCTGGCATGGGTTAAATACATACATATAGCCTCAATGGCTATATGTGATGTATTCTTTTGCCATAAAGGTATTAAATATTGCTGCCCAGGGCGCCCCCAGCAGCGCCCTGCACCCTCCGTGACCGCTTGGTGTGAAGTGTGTGACAACAATGGCGCACAGCTGCAGTGCTGTGCGCTACCTTCATGAAGACTGAAGAGCCTTCTGCCGCCTGTTTCCGGACCTTCAATCTTCAGCATCTGTAAGGGGGGTCGGCGGCGCGGCTCCGGGACGAACCCCAGGGTGAGACCTGTGTTCCGACTCCCTCTGGAGCTAATGGTGTCCAGTAGCCTAAGAATCCAATCCATCCTGCACGCAAGTGAGTTGAAATTCTCTCCCCTAAGTCCCTCGATGCATTGAGCCTGTTGCCAGCAGGACTCACTGAAAATAAAAAACCTAAAAACTTTTTCTAAGCAGCTCTTTAGGAGAGCCACCTAGATTGCACCCTGCTCGGACGGGCACAAAAACCTAACTGGGGCTTGGAGGAGGGTCATAGGGGGAGGAGCCAGTACACACCACCTAATCCTAAAGCTTTATTTTTGTGCCCTGTCTCCTGCGGAGCCGCTATTCCCCATGGTCCTGACGGAGTCCCCAGCATCCACTTAGGACGTTAGAGAAATGGACATTGCGTTTATTTTAGATGCCAGCCGGCAAATATCCCTCTGTGCATCTCTCATGTACAAGACAGCGTCTTTAATATGCTCTACGGTTAGCAATATAGTGTCCCTGTCTAGGGTATCAATGTTTTCCGACAGGGAATCTGACCACGCAGCTGCAGCACTGCACATCCATGCTGAAGCAATAGCCGGTCTCAGTATAATACCTGAGTGTGTATATACAGACTTCAGGATAGCCTCCTGCTTTCTATCTGCAGGCTCCTTTAGGGCGGCCGTGTCCGGAGACGGTAGTGCCACCTTTTTTGACAGACGTGTGAGCGCTTTATCCACCCTAGGGGATGTCTCCCAACGTGACCTGTCCTCTGGCGGGAAAGGGTACGCCATTAGTAACCTTTTAGAAATTACCAGTTTCTTATCGGGGGAATCCCACGCTTCTTCACACACTTCATTTAATTCATCAGATGGGGGAAAAAACCACTGGTAGTTTTTTCTCCCCAAACATAATACCCTTTTTTGTGGTACCTGGGGTAATATCAGAAATTTGCAACACATTTTTCATTGCCGTAATCATGTAACGGGTGGCTCTATTGGAATGTACACTAGTCTCATCATCGTCGACACTGGAGTCAGTATCCGTGTCGACATCTGTGTCTGCCATCTGAGGTAGCGAGCAATAGTCTGCTTTGAAGCAGGAGCACCAAGCTTGTTGGAAGCATACAGGATAAACAAAGACTCTGTTTTCCTGACCCTAGCCGTTCTGGCTACATAAACCTTCAAAGCCCTGACTACATCAAGCAAGTCGGAATCCTCCAAGTCCGTAGTAGCCCCAGGCACCACAATAGGTTGGTTTATATGAAAGGATGAAACCAATTTCGGCAGAAATTGTGGGCGGGTCCGCAATTCTGCTCGATCCGCATGGAAAACCAGATAGGGGCTTTTATGTGACAAAGCCGCCAACTCTGACACACGCCTAGCCGAAGCCAAGGCTAATAGCATGACCACCGTCCACGCGAGATATTTCAACTCCACCGTTTTGAGTGGTTCAAACCAGTGGGATTTCAGGTAACTCAACACCACGTTAAGATCCCAAGGTGCCACTGGAGGCACAAAAGGGGCTGAATATGCAGCACTCCCTTTACAAACGTCTGAACTTCAGGTAGAGAAAACTCCTTTTGAAAGTAAATGGATAGGGCCGAAATCTGGACCTTAACGGACCCAAATTATAGGCCCAAATTCACTCCTGACTGTAGGAAGTGAAGGAAACGGCCCAGCTGGAATTCCTCCGTAGGGGCATTCCTGGCCTCACACCAAGCAACATATTTTCGCCATATACGGTGATAATGTTGAGCTGTCACGTCCTTCCTAGCCTTTATCAGCGTAGGAATGACCTCCTCCGGAATGCCTTCCTCCGCTAGGATCCGGCGTTCAACCGCCATGCCGTCAAACGCAGCCGCGTTAAGTCTTGGAACAGACATGGCCCCTGTTGCAACAAGTCCTGTCTTAGAGGAAGAGGCCACGGGTCCTCTGTGAGCATTTCTTGCAGATCTGGATACCAAGTCCTTCGTGGCCAATCTGGAACAATGAATATCGTTCTCACTCCTCTTTTTCTTATTATTCTCAGCACCTTGGGTATGAGAGGAAGAGGAGGAAATACATAGACCGACTGGAACACCCACGGTGTCACCAGGGCGTCTACAGCTATCGCCTGAGGGTCTCTTGACCTGGCGCAATACCTCTGTAGTTTTTTGTTGAGGCAGGGTGCCATCATGTCCACCTGTGGCATTACCCACCGACTTGCAGTCTGTGCGAAGACTTCCTGATGAAGTCCCCACTCTCCCGGGTGGAGGTCGTGTCTGCTGAGGAAGTCTGCTTCCCAGTTGTCCACTCCCGGGATGAACACTGCTGACAGTGCGCTTACGTGATTTTCCGCCCAGCGAAGAATTCTGGTGGCTTCCGCCATCGCTACCCTGCTCCTTGTGCCGCCTTGTCGGTTTACATAAGCCACTGAGGTGATGGTGTCTGACTGAATCAGAACCGTTTGGTCGCGAAGCAGGGTCTCCGCTTGACGTAGGGCATTGTATACGGCCCTTAGTTCCAGGATGTTGATGTGAAGGCAAGTCTCCTGACTTGACCACAGACCTTGGAAATTTCTTCCCAGTGTGTGACTGCTCCCCACCCTCGGAGGCTTGCATCCGTGGTCACCAGGACCCAGTCCTGAATGCCGAATCTGCGGCCCTCGAGAAGGTGAGCACTCTGCAGCCACCACAGGAGAGACACCCTGGCCCTGAAGGAAAGGGTGATTAACCGATGCATCTGAAGATGTGATCCGGACCACTTGTCCAGTAAGTCCCATTGAAAGGTCCTCGCATGGAACCTGCCGAAGGGAATGGCCTCGTATGATGCCACCATCCTTCCCAGGACTCGAGTGCAGTGATGCACTGACACCTGTTTTGGTTTTAATAGGTTCCTGACCAGTGTCATGAGCTCCTGAGCTCTCTCTATCGGGAGATAAACGCTTTTCTGGTCTGTGTCTAGAATCATGCCTAGGAAAGGCAGACGAGCCGTAGGAACCAACTGCGACTTTGGAATATTTAGAATCCAGCCGTGTTGCCGTTACACTTCCAGAGAAAGTGCTACGCTGATCAGCAACTGCTCTCTTGATCCCGCTTTTATGAGGAGATCGACCAAGTATGGGATAATTGCGACCCCTTGCTTCCGCAGGAGTACCATTTCCGCCATTACCTTGGTAAATATTCTCGGTGCCGTGGAGAGACCAAACGGCAACGTCTGAAATTGGTAATGACAATCCTGTACCACAAATCTGAGGTACACCTGATGAGGTGGATAAATGGGGACATGAAGGTATGCATCCTTTATGTCCAGAGACACCATAAAATCCCCCCCTTCCAGGCTTGTGACGACCGCTCTCAGCGATTCCATCTTGAACTTGAACCTTTTCAGGTATATGTTCAGGGATTTTAAATTCAATATGGGTCTGACCGAACCGTCCGGTTTCGGGACTACAACATGGTCGAATAATAACCCCCTCCTTGTTGAAGGAGGGGAACCTTGACCACCACCTGTTGGAGATACAATTTGTGAATTGCAGTTAACACTATTTCCCTCTCGTGGGGGGAAGCCAGCAGGGCCGTCGGTGAGGGGGCATCTCCTCGAAGCCCAGCTTGTATCCCTGAGACACAATATCTATTGCCCAGGGATCAAACAGGGAGTGAACCCACTCGTGGCTGAAATTTCGAAGACGTGCCCCCCCCCGGGCCTAGCTCCGCCTGTGGAGCCCCAGCGACATGCGGTGGATTTTGTAGAGGCCGGGGAGGACTTCTGTTCCTGGGAACTAGCTGTGTTGTGCAGCTTCTTTCCTCTGCCCCTGCCTCTGGCAAGAAAGGACGCACCTCGGACTTTCTTGTTTCTTTGTGATCGAAAGGACTGCATTTGATAATGTCGTGCTTTCCTAGGCTGTGCTGGAATAAAAGGCAAAATATCAGAATTACCAGCTATAGCTGTGGAGACCAGGTCCGAGATCCCTTCTCCACACAATCCTCAGCCTTGTAAGGTAAACCTTCCATATGCCTCTTAAGTCGGCATCACCTGTCCATTGCATGTTCCACAGGACACGTCAAGCAGAAATCGACATAGCGTTGACTCTAGAACCCAGTAGACTAATGTCTCTTTGGGCATGTTTTATATATATATATATATATATATATATATATATATATATATATATATATATATATATATATATATATATCTATCCACACACCACTCGGCGGCACTCCGGACAAATAAAATGAAGACTACAAAGTCATCTTGGATTAAATCCAAGATGACTTTGTAGTCTTCATTTTATTTGTCCGGAGTGCCGCCGAGTGGTGTGTGGATATTGTGGGCCGTTGCAACACGGCCGTCACGGAGGGCACCTGGCAAGTTTCTACACTGGGACAATAGGAGTGCCGGATCTGGTGGATGTGTATATATATATAATATATATATATATATATATATATATATATCTCTCTAAGACAGCATCTTTTATATATATATATGTATATATATATATATATATATATATATATATATACACACACACACACACATATATACACACACATATATACATACTAGGGTCTCAATCTCTGCTGATAAGGTGTCCACGCTGCTACAGCGCTATAAACCCATGCCGACACAATCGCCGGTCTGAGTACAGTACCAGAATGTGTGTAAATGGACTTCAAAGTACTTTTACTGCATGCTATCTGCAGGATCCCTGAGAATAGCTGTTAAGTCAGCGCTACCTTTTGGGCAAACGTGACACCCTAGGGGAAGATTCCCATCGTATCCTGGCCCTAGTAGGGAAAGGATACTCCCTGAGAATTCTTTGTGGGAAACTGCAGTCTCTTGTCTGGAGATTCCCGCTCTTTTTCTTCATGAGAGGAGGGAAATTTACCTCAGCTTTCTTCCCCTTAAACATGTGTACCCTTGTGTCAGGGACAGATGAGTCATCAGTGATATGCAAAACATTTTTTATTACAATAATCATATATTGAATACTTTCCTGCCATTTTGGCTGTAACTTTGCATTATCGTAGTCGACACTTGAGTCAGACTCCGTGTCGATATCAGTGTCTATTATTTTGGATAGTGAGCGTTGTGAGACTCTGAAGGTCTCTGCGACATAGGGACAGACATGTGTAGATTCCCTGTCTGTTCTCTAATCTTTTGTGCAATAAATTTACCTTAGCACTTAATTTCACATATCCAAACAGGTGTCGGCGTTGTCGACGGAGACAACACTCACACACACATTTGCTCCATCTCCTCCTTAGGGGAGCCTTTTACCTCAGACACGTCGACACACACGTACCGACACACCACACACTCAGGGAATGCTCATCTGAAGACAATTCCCCCACAAGGCCCTTTGGAGAGACAGAGAGAGAGTATGCCAGCACACACCCCAGCGCTATAAACCCAGGAATAACACAGTAACTTAATGTTAACCCAGTAGCTGCTGTTTATATAGATTTTTGCGCCTAATTATGTGCCCCCCCCCCCCCCCCTCTCTTTTTACCCTCTTCTACCGTGTATCTGCAGGGGAGAGCCTGGGGAGCTTCCTCTCAGCGGAGCTGTGGAGAAAAATGGTGCAGGTGAGTGCTGAGGAAGAAGCCCTGGCCCCTCGACGGCGGGCTTCTGTCCCGCTTAAATATAAATTTTCTTGGCGGTGGCTCATACATATATACAGTGCCCAACTGTATATATGTGTACTTTTGCCAAAAGAGGTCCATATGCTGCCCAGAGCGCCCCCCCCTGCGCCCTGCACCCTTACAGTGATCGGAGTATGTGAGGTGTGTGGGAGCAATGGCGCACAGCTGCAGTGCTGTGCGTTACCTCAGTGAAGAACGGAGTCTTCTGCCGCCGATTTCGAAGTCTTCTTGCTTCTCATACTCACCCGGCTTCTGTCTTCCGGCACTGCGAGGGGGACGGCGGCGCAGCTCTGGGATCGGGCGACGAGGGTGAGATCCTGTGTACGATCCCTCTGGAGCTAATGGTGTCCAGTAGCCTAAGAAGCAGGACCTAGCTTCAGAGAGTAGGGCTGCTTCTCTCCCCCTCTGTCCCACGATGCAGGAAGTCTGTTGCCAGCAGAGCTCCCTGAAAATAAAAAACCTAACAAAATACTTTCTCACAGCAAGCTCAGGAGAGCTCACTGAACAGCACCCAGCTCGTCCGGGCACAGTCTCAAACTGAGGTCTGGAGGAGGGACATAAAGGGAGGAGCCAGAGCACACCAGAATCTAAATTCTTTCTTAAAGTGCCCATGTCTACTGCGGAGCCAGTCTATTCACCATGGTCCTTACGGAGTCCCCAGCATCCACTAGGACGTTAGAGAAATATATATACCAGACTAACTAGTGCTGACCTACTCCTTTCAGCACTAAATAAAAACTGGGAAAGTGGCTGGAGGGGAGGAGCTAATATACCCTAAACAGTTAACTCATTTAGTACCGTCTCCACAAGCCCTCACTAACCCCATGGTAAAAGTGTCCCCAGATGAAGGAAAAAGAAATTATGTTATCGTAACCCCTTGGAAAAATACAATTGTACAGCTGTTGCCGGGCACGTAATACAATACCTCTGCGTGTGGCGATAACTACTGAATTCCCCCCAAAGTATGAAACATAACCATTATAAACATGTTTTAGTAGTTCTTGAATTTTGTCCAAATGGTTTGTGCCACTAAATATAAAAGATCCTAATGAAATAGACAATGTGCCTGACTGTCATCACTGCAATGAAGGAGATGCATATAAATTACACTTACTCTGTTTCCCTTGTAATAGCTTCTAATAAAAGAGACTTCACACTAGAAGGAGGAGATAAGGAGTTGAAGGTTAATGATGAACTATATTTAATGAAAAGAAGATGAAGCAAAACAAATATCAACATTTAGAAAAGAGAAAAGTGAGTAACTACTGCAGATTTGCACCCGGGCTGTGTTAATGTTAGTGCCATTTAGGGGTATATTTACTTAAGTGCAGATTTTTATAAGTGGAGATGTTGCCCATAGCAACCAATCAGATTCTAGCTAATACAGTGGCCCAGATATATCAAGCCTTGGAGAGTGATAAATTGCATGGTGATAAAGGGGTCTATTCATGAAGCAGTGAAAAGTGTGGAGAAGTGAGCCAGTGGAGAAGTTGCCCATGGCAACCAATCAGCATTGAAGTAACATTTATAATTTGCATACTATAAAATTGTACAGAGCAGCTGATTGGTTGCCATGGGCAACTTCTCCTCTCCACTTTTTTCACTGCTTCATGAATAGACCCCAAAGTACCAATCAATCAGCTCCTAACTGTCATTTTACAGACACAGCCTGTAACATGGCAGTTAGGAGCTGGTTGGTTGGTTTTTTATCACCATGCAATTTGTCACTTTCCAAAGCTTGATAAATCTGGGCCAGTATCTTCTAGAAAGTGCTAATTACATAAGAAGTAGAAACTGATTGGTTGCTATGGGCAACTGCAACCCCTTCTATTCCCCCCGGGAATTTGCCTCAATTGTCCTTGTGGGCCATATGTATATCCGACATAGAACAAAAACACCCAGACTCTCTGCTTATAGTACTGGGTGACTTCAACAGAACTAACCTGAGCAAGGAGCTACCTAAGTACAAACAACAAGTCACGTGTCCCACTAGAGAAGGGCGCACCCTTGATCACTGCTACACTACCCTCAAGTCTGCCTTCCGGTCTATCCCGCGTGCTGCACTCGGCCTATCTGACCACTGCCTCGTCCACCTACTCCCTACCTATACACAGAAGCTGAGAGCAGTTAAGCCTGTCGTTAAGACTGTTAAGAAATGGACCAATGAGGCCAAGATGAAGCTCCAGGCCTGCTTTGACTGCACGGAATGGGGGGTCTTTGAAGCCTCGGCAACCGACCTGAATGACTTGACAGACACTGTCACATCCTACATCAGCTACTGTGAGGACATGTGTGTACCTACCAAGACTTACCGCATTTACAACAACAACAAGCCCTGGTTCAATGCCCAGCTCAGGCAACCTCGTCGAGCCAAAGAGGAGGCCTATAGCAGCGGTGACAGAGCACTATACAACCGTACTAGGAACTCTCTGACTAAAGGAATCAGGCTAGCAAAAAAGCGGTTCCCGGACAAGCTGACAAACGATCTCTCCACCAATGACCCTGTATCTGTATGGAAAGGAATGCAATCCATAACCAACTATAGGAAAACAGCAAAGTCCACCGCCATGCACCAAGACCTTGCAGATGAACTGAACCACTTTTATTGCAGGTTCGCAAAAGAAGTCCCCTGCAACCCAAACAATCACCTCTACGATGCCCCGAACACCGACGGCCAACCCCAGGCACTGCAAGTCACCCAAGAAGAGGTGGAGGCATTGTTCAAAAGGGCCAAAACCAGGAAAGCTCCGGGTCCTGACGGAGTGTCACCATCTGCCCTAAGAGCATGTGCGGGTCAGCTCACCCCCATATTTACCAAGATCTTCAATAAATCACTGGAGCTACAGAAAGTCCCTTCCTGCCTCAAAAGGTCTACTATAGTCCCGGTCCCCAAGAAACCCACTATCACGAACCTGAACGACTACAGGCCGATAGCACTGACGTCTGTGGTCATGAAAACGTTCGAGCGTCTAGTTTTGAATCACCTGAAAACTGTGACTGGCCCCCAACTGGACCCCCTGCAGTTCGCCTATCGCTCGAATCGGTGTGTCGAGGATGCAATCAACCTGGGCCTGCACTACATTCTACAGCACCTAGACATTCCCGGTACCTACGCGAGGGTCCTGTTTGTCGATTTCAGCTCGGACTTCAATACAATTGTCCCCAGCATCCTCCACCCCAAATTACTTCGCCTAGGGGTCCCAGAAGCTACCTGTTCCTGGATAATAGACTTCCTGACAGATAGGACACAGGTGGTGAAAGCGGGGGAATTCACCTCTCAAGCGCGGTCAATTAGTACAGGGGCCCCTCAGGGCTGTGTCCTCTCACCCCTGCTCTTCTCCCTGTACACAAATGACTGTACCTCAGAGGCGCAATCAGAAAGGATCATCAAATTCGCAGATGACACCACCGTCATCGGCCTCATCAAGGATGGGGACGAATCGGCCTATAGACGGGAAGTAGACTGGCTGGCCCAGTGGTGCATCCACAACAACCTCGAGCTCAACCCCCTCAAAACTGTCGAGATGATAGTGGACTTCAGGAAGAAGTCATCTAGTGCACCTCCGCTAACGATTGCTGACAGTGTGGTATCGCTAGTGGACTCCTTCAAGTTTCTAGGGACCACAATCTCCCGGGACCTTAAATGGGGGTCCAACACTGACGCCACTGTTGGGAAAGCGTAGCAGAGGTTGTTCTTCCTCAGGCAACTAAGGAAGTTCAACATCCCACAGAAGCTTCTGCTCCTCTTCTACTCCGCGATTGTAGAGTCGGTACTGTGCTCCTCGAAACTCGTATGGTACAGCTCCGCCAGCGCGAGGGACAGATGCAGGCTCCAAAAGGTGGTCAGAACCGCAGAGAAGATCGGGGCCGACCTTCCCTCAGTCCAGGACCTGTACTTGTCCAGAGCTAAAAAGCGGGCAATGAAGATAGTAAAAGACCAGCTACACCCCGGCCACAGCATGTTTAACTTGCTTCCTTCAGGCAGGCGTTACAGGGCTGTCCCCGCCAGATCCACCAGAAGCCTCAAAAGTTTCTTTCCCCAAGCGGTCCGCCTGCTAAACTCCTGAACATTGACTGACTAGACGTACATGTAACTAACTTGTGTTCCTACGGTATACCTATCTGTGTAACTTTACTTGCCCCCCCACACACACACACACCTGCTTACCTGTTACCTACTTGGCTGTTGTATAGCAAACCGAAGACAAATTCCTAGTATACGCAAGTATACCTGGCCAATAAAGCTGATTCTGATTCTGATTCTAAAAACCCAAACCTCAGTAAATATACCCCTTATACACTTTTCAGGACAGAAATGTGTGAAAATCCCGGCTTTTACCCTGCATTTGAGTGCCGGGTAGTTTTGCCGGTCCCTGCCTGACCCCTCTTTCACACTGACAAGCAAATTACCGGGTCAAGAATTTGCACCCGGTAATTTGCAGGTCAACTCGGGTATTTCTTCTGTGTGAAAAGGTCAACCCGTGTCGAAATTCCTGGGTCTCCGGCCCTGGTAAATTCCTGGGTCGAAGTCCTGGGAATTTCAACACGGGTTGTCCGCTTCACACATAAAAATGACCCATGCTGATCGGCAAATTACCGGGTAGAATATCTTCAACCGTTAATTTGACTTTCTGTGTGAAAGTGGTATCAGAATTTACTTAGGACTTTTCCTATCCCAACTCTAAGTGCGGGATGCCATATCGAGTATTGCTTTGTGATGATTAAATGGGTTCAGTATGGTATGCCGGCGGTCGGGCTCCCGGCGACCAGCATACCGGCGCCGGGAGCCCGACCGCCAGCTTACCGACAGTGTGGCGAGCGCAAATGAGCCCCTTGTGGGCTCGCTGCGCTCGCCACGCTACGGGCACGGTGGCGCGCCACGCTATTTTATTCTCCCTCCAGGAGGGTCGTGGACCCCCACGAGGGAGAATAAGTGTCGGTATGCCGGCTGTTGGGATTCCGGCGCCGGAATACTGTGCGCCGGGATCCAGTCAGTCGGCATACTGAAGACCACCCGATTAAATGCACAGATACAAGTACAGACAGGGCCATTTTTCAGTAAACCTCAAGGCCCTAGCATCCTAAAAAGAAAATTCCATAAAGTGCTATGGAATGTTAATGTATTATCAAAATAAAAACGATTACAAAACAGAGGTGAGGGACAATATGACAATACAAAGGAGCGCCTTATACTTACGTTTCTTGCTGCGCCAGAGGCATCATTTTCCATTTCTTAGTTAGCCGCCTACGCAATAAAACTGCAGCAAACTGCCGAATCTGAGTAAATTATGATACATACACGTTAGATTTCACATGCTGTAGGTTTCAGGCTATAAAACCTCTTCAGCCCTTTTTGTGCATTTTTTACATCATTGGGGTGGGGGGTGGGGAATGCAATTGCTTTGCGATCTCAATCTCCAGTCTAAAGTGTCGGGAGGTCGTGGGGGAGCAATTCAATTGTGTTTTATTTCCACACTGATCGCACCCAGTCAGGCTGAGTTTAGCCACATAAAATACCTAAATCCGACCAAAGTGTTGGGTGTGATGCAAAACGTGCCATTTGGGTGCTCAAACAAGTCACTTTCCCTCATTTCTGCTCTTCAACCTGGGAGGCTGCACGCAGAAAATAAGAATTTACTTACCGATAATTCTATTTCTCGTAGTCCGTAGTGGATGCTGGGGACTCCGTAAGGACCATGGGGATAGCGGCTCCGCAGGAGACTGGGCACAAAAGTAAAGCTTTAGAACTACCTGGTGTGCACTGGCTCCTCCCCCTATGACCCTCCTCCAAGCCTCAGTTAGGATACTGTGCCCGGACGAGCGTACACAATAAGGAAGGATTTTGAATCCCGGGTAAGACTCATACCAGCCACACCAATCACACCATATAACTTGTGATCTGAACCCAGTTAACAGCATGATAACAGAGGAGCCTCTAGAAAAGATGGCTCACTACAGCAATAACCCGATTTTTTGGTAACCATAACTATGTACCAGTATTGCAGACAATCCGCACTTGGGATGGGCGCCCAGCATCCACTATGGACTACGAGAAATAGAATTATCGGTAAGTAAATTCTTATTTTCTCTAACGTCCTAAGTGGATGCTGGGGACTCCGTAAGGACCATGGGGATTATACCAAAGCTCCCAAACGGGCGGGAGAGTGCGGATGACTCTGCAGCACCAAATGAGAGAACTCCCGGTCCTCCTCAGCCAGGGTATCAAATTTGTAGAATTTTACAAACGTATTTGCTCCTGACCAAGTAGCTGCTCGGCAAAGTTGTAAAGCCGAGACCCCTCGGGCAGCCGCCCAAGATGAGCCCACCTTCCTTGTGGAATGGGCTTTTACAGATTTTGGCTGTGGCAGGCCTGCCACAGAATGTGCAAGCTGAATTGTACTACAAATCCAACGAGCAATAGTCTGCTTAGAAGCAGGAGCACCCAGCTTGTTGGGTGCATACAGAATAAACAACGAGTCAGATTTTCTGACTCCAGCCGTCCTGGAAACCTATATTTCCAGGGCTCTGACAACGTCTAGCAACTTGGAGTCCTCCAAGTCCCTAGTAGCCGCAGGCACCACAATAGGTTGATTCAGGTGAAACGCTGAAAACCACCTTAGGGAGAAACTGAGGACAAGTCCTCAATTCCGCCCTGTCCGAATGGAAAATCAGATGAGGGCTTTTACAGGATAAAGCCGCCAATACTGACACGCACCTGGCCCAGGCCAGGGCCAACAGCATGACCACTTTCCATGTGAGATATTTTAACTCCACATATTTAAGTGGTTCAAACCAATGTGACTTTTGGAACCCAAAAACTACATTTAGATCCCAAGGTGCCACTGGAGGCACAAAAGGAGGCTGTATATACAGTACCCCTTTCACAAACGTCTGAACTTCAGGGACTGAAGCTAGTTCTTTTTGGAAGAAAATTGACAGGGCCGAAATTTGAACCTTAATGGACCCCAATTTCAGGCCCATAGACACTCCTGTTTGCAGGAAATGTAGGAATCGACCTAGTTGAAAATTCCTCCGTCGGGGCCTTACTGGCCTCGCACCACGCAACATAGTTTCGCCAAATGCGGTGATAATGTTTTGCGGTTATATCTTTCCTGGCTTTGATCAGGATAGGGATGACTTCATCCGGAATGCCTTTTTCCTTCAGGATCCGGCGTTCAACCGCCCTGCCGTTAAACGCAGCCGCGGTAAGTCTTGGAACAGACAGGGTCCTTGCTGGAGCAGGTCCCTTCTTAGAGGTAGAGGCCACGGATCCTCCGTGAGCATCTCTTGAAGTTCCGGTTACCAAGTCCTTCTTGGCCAATCCGGAGCCACGAATATAGTGCTTACTCCTCTCCATCTTATAATTCTCAGTACCTTGGTTATGAGAGGCAGAGGAGGGAACACATACACTGACTGGTACACCCACTGTGTTACCAGAGCGTCTACAGCTATTGCCTGAGGGTCCCTTGACCTGGCGCAATACTTGTCGAGTTTTATAAACATGTGGAAGACTTCTGGGTGAAGTCCCCACTCTCCCGGGTGGAGGTCGTGTCTGCTGAGGAAGTCTGCTTCCCAGTTGTCCACTCCCGGAATGAATACTGCTGACAGTGCTATCACATGATTTTCCGCCCAGCGAAGAATCCTTGCAGCTTCTGCCATTGCCCTTCTGCTTCTTGTGTCACCCTGTCTGTTTACGTGGGTGACTGCCGTGATGTTGTCCGAATGGATTAACTCCGGGTGACCTTGAAGCAGAGGTCTTGCTGAGCTTAGAGCATTGTAAATGGCCCTTAGCTTCAGGATATTTATGTGAAGTGATGTCTCCAGGCTTGACCATAAGCTCTGGAAATTCCTTCCCTGTGTGACTGCTCCCCAGCCTCGCAGGCTGGCATCCGTGGTCACCAGGACCCAGTCCTGAATGTGCGGCCCTCTAGAAGATGAGCACTCTGCAACCACCACAGGAGAGACACCCTTGTGCTTGGTGACAGGGTTATCCGCTGATGCATCTGAAGATGCGACCCAGACCATTTGTCCAGCAGGTCCCACTGGAAAGTTCTTGCGTGGAATCTGCCGCATGGGATTGCTTCATAGGAAGCCACCATTTTTTCCAGAACCATCTCATTGATGTACTGAGACTTGTCTCGGTTATAGGAGGTTCCCGACTAGCTCGGATAACTCCCTGACTTTCTCCTCCGGGAGAAACACCTTTTTCTGAACTGTGTCCAGGATCATCCCTAAGAACAGAAGACGAGTCGTCGGAATCAGCTGCGATTTTGGAATATTGAGAATCCAATCGTGCTGCCGCAACACTACCTGAGATAGTGCTACACCGACCTCCAACTGTTCCCTGGATCTTACCCTTGTCAGGGAATCGTCCAAGTAAGGGATAACTAAAATTCCCTTCCTTCGAAGGAGTATCATCATTTCGGCCATTACCTTGGTAAAGACCCGGGGTGCCGTGGACCATCCATACGGCAGCGTCTGAAACTGATAGTGACAGTTCTGTACCATAAACCTGAGGTACCCTTGGTGAGAAGGGTAAATTGGGACATGAAGGTAAGCATCCTTGATGTACCGAGACATCATGTAGTCCTCTTCTTCCAGGTTCGCAATCACTGCTCTGAGTGACTCAATCTTGAATTTGAACCTCTGTATGTAAGTGTTCAAAGATTTTTGATTTAGAATCGGTCTCACCGAGCCGTCCGGCTTCGGTACCACAACAGTGTGGAATAATACCCCGTTCCCTGTTGCAGGAGGGGTACCTTGATTAACACCTGCTGGGAATACAGCTTGTGAATGGCTTCCAAAACTGTCTCCCTGTCAGAAGGAGACATCGGTAAACCCGACTTTAGGAAACGGCGAGGGGGAGACGTCTCGAATTCCAATTTGTACCCCTGAGATATCACCTGAAGGATCCAAGGGTCTACTTGCGAGTGAGCCCACTGCGCGCTGAAATTCATTGAGACGGGCCCCCACCGTGCCTGATTCTGCTTGTAAAGCCCCAGCGTCATACTGAGGGCTTGGCAGAGGCGGGAGAGGGTTTCTGTTCCTGGGAACTGGCTGATTTCTGCAGCCTTTTTCCTCTCCCTCTGTCACGGGGCAGAAATGAGGAACCTTTTGCCCGCTTGCCCACGAAAAGACTGCGCCTGATAATACGGCGTCTTCTCATGTTGAGAGGCGACCTGGGGTACAAACGTGGATTTCCCAGCTGTTGCCGTGGCCACCAGGTCTGAAAGACCGACCCCAAATAACTCCTCCCCTTAATAAGGCAATACTTCCAAATGCCGTTTGGAATCCGCATCACCTGACCACTGTCGTGTCCATAACCCTCTATTGGTAGAAATGGACAACGCACTTAGACTTGATGCCAGTCGGCCAATATTCTGCTGTGCATCACGCATATATAGAAATGCATCTTTTAAATGCTCTATAGGCAATAATATACTGTCCCTATCTAGGGTATCAATATTTTCAGTCAGGGAATCCGACCACGCCAACCCAGCACTGCACATCCAGGCTGAGGCGATTGCTGGTCGCAGTATAACACCAGTATGTGTGTAAATACCTTTTAGGATGCCCTCCTGCTTTCTATCAGCAGGATCCTTAAGGGCGGCCATCTCAGGAGAGGGTAGAGCCCTTGTTCTTACAAGCGTGTGAGCGCTTTATCCACCCTAGGGGGTGTTTCCCAACGCACCCTAACCTCTGGCGGGAAAGGATATAATGCCAATAACATTTTAGAAATTATCAGTTGTTATCGGGGGAAAACCACGCATCATCACACACCTCATTTAATTTCTCAGATTCAGGAAAACTACAGGTAGTTTTTCCTCACCGAACATAATACCCCTTTTTGGTGGTACTCGTATTATCAGAAATGTGTAAAACATTTTTCATTGCCTCAATCATGTAACGTGTGGCCCTACTGGAAGTCACATTTGTCTCTTCACCGTCGACACTGGAGTCAGTATCCGTGTCGGCGTCTATATCTGCCATCTGAGGTAACGGGCGCTTTAGAGCCCCTGACGGCCTATGAGACGTCTGGACAGGCACAAGCTGAGTAGCCGGCTGTCTCATGTCAACCACTGTCTTTTATACAGAGCTGACACTGTCACGTAATTCCTTCCAACAGTTCATCCACTCAGGTGTCGACCCCCTAGGGGGTGACATCACTATTACAGGCAATCTGCTCCGTCTCCACATCATTTTTCTCCTCATACATGTCGACACAAACGTACCGACATACAGCACACACACAGGGAATGCTCTGATAGAGGACAGGACCCCACTAGCCCTTTGGGGAGACAGAGGGAGAGTTTGCCAGCACACACCAGAGCGCTATATATATACAGGGATAACCTTATATAAGTGTTTTTCCCCTTATAGCTGCTGTATCTTTAATACTGCGCGTAATTAGTGCCTCCCTTCTCTTTTTTAACCCTTTCTGTAGTGTAGTGACTGCAGGGGAGAGCCAGGGAGCTTCCCACCAACGGAGCTGTGAGGGAAAATGGCGCCAGTGTGCTGAGGAGATAAGGCCGCCGATAAGGGGGCGGAGCCTATCTCCCGTTTTTCTATGTATTTTGGCAGGGGTTAAATTCATCCATATAGCCCAGGAGCTATATGTGATGCATTTTTTGCCATCCAAGGTGTTTTTATTGCGTCTCAGGGCGCCCCCCCCCCAGCGCCCTGCACCCTCAGTGACCGGAGTGTGAAGTGTGCTGAGAGCAATGGCGCACAGCTGCAGTGCTGTGCGCTACCTTGTTGAAGACAGGACGTCTTCTGCCGCCGATTTTCCGGACCTTCTGTCTTCTGGCTCTGTAAGGGGGCCGGCGGCGCGGCTCTGGGACCCATCCATGGCTGGGCCTGTGATCGTCCCTCTGGAGCTAATGTCCAGTAGCCTAAGAAGCCCAATCCACTCTGCACGCAGGTGAGTTCGCTTCTTCTCCCCTTAGTCCCTCGATGCAGTGAGCCTGTTGCCAGCAGGTCTCACTGAAAATAAAAAACCTAAAACTAAACTTTTCACTAAGCAGCTCAGGAGAGCCACCTAGTGTGCACCCTTCTCGTTCGGGCACAAAAATCTAACTGAGGCTTGGAGGAGGGTCATAGGGGGAGGAGCCAGTGCACACCAGGTAGTTCTAAAGCTTTACTTTTGTGCCCAGTCTCCTGCGGAGCCGCTATCCCCATGGTCCTTACGGAGTCCCCAGCATTCACTTAGGACGTTAGAGAAATGCCAGTGCTAGTGGCTGTTTGAGCCTGAACGGAGCAACAATTGAACTGCTTCAATTGTTGAATTCCCCACTATAGAATCAAAATGGATTTCTTTGAGATTCCTCATCACTAATAAAACGCAAAGCCCTAACGTTAAACAGAAAAAGTGCTCAAATTATAATTTTTTTTGTAATACAGGACAAATAAAAAAGGGCAGTGATTACACAGGCATTCAAACATATTGCTCAGTTGAGAACTAAATAAACGATACGTAATAAGACATCGTCTAGGGTACTAATATTTCATATATAATTAGGAGTCCTGTGTAACATTAACATATTTCAATTGGTTTCAAAATTAGTAGTTCTGTGAGTAGGGCTTCAGTTGGCTAGTTGATTATCCAACAAAAGATTAATCATGAAGATCAATGAAATTAGAGAAAAGGTTGCTGTAAAGTACACCACAATGTAAGAAAATTTGCACAGGTCTTAAATATAGCAAAGCAATATCAAGGCTACATAAAGTAATTGAGACAATATGGCACACCTGAATCTCTCTAGAAACCTCTGAAACCGAGCATCTCTACATGAATAACATGTTTTAAGGAGATCAATACAGTAAAAGGTAACGGCAACTTAAGAGGCAAATGCTAAGATTATATATATCTATATATATCTATATCTATATCTATATATATATAGTAAATAAGGGCGGCACTGGGAGACTTCTCAATAGCGGTGAAACAAATAAGTGCTTTTAATTTGGATAGCAACGTTTCGGGGTCGCAGCCCCTTCGTCAGGATGACGAAGGGGCTGCGACCCCGAAACGTTGCTATCCAAATTAAAAGCACTTATTTGTTTCACCGCTATTGAGAAGTCTCCCAGTGCCGCCCTTATTTACTACGTGTATGCTGGGCGCATTGCCCTGAAGGAGAGGGCACGGGAGCGTGTTACTGTACGCTGGGGAGCGCCAGGAGTGCCGGGTTGAATTGGACTCATATATATATATATATATATATATATATATATATATATATATATATATATATATATAAATAATCTCAAAGGTCTAATTCCATGCATCTTCCCAATTTCATTATCTCTACTGTGTAGCACTATGCTGGAAGTACAAGGCGGTATTTGTCAAAACAGAAGGCAAAATGACTGGTGCGAAATAGAGACAAATCCTTTCGAAAAATATTCTGCAATCTGCAAAAGACATAGGACTTGGAAAAAACGAGTTTTATGGTAAGAACTTACCTTTGTTAAAACTCTTTCTGCGAGGTACACTGGGCTCCACAAGGAAAGACATAGGGGTGTAGTGTAGGATCTTGTTCTGAGGCACCAACAGGCTCAAAAGCTTTGACTGTTCCCAGAATGCATAGCGCCGCCTCCTCTATAACCCCGCCTCCCTGCACAGGAGCTCAGTTTTTAGTTAACCAGCCCAATGCAGTAGCAGGAAAAGAGACGACAACGGTTAGTAGCCACATACACCACACTCTCACGACAGGAGAAGTGTCAGCGGCTAATGCCATACCAACCCAAAGAAGCTTGTGAAGCCCAGTGTACCTCGCAGAAAGAGTATTAACAAAGGTAAGTTCTTACCATAAAACTCGTTTTCTGCTGCGGGGTACACTGGACTCCACAAGGAAAGACATACGGGATGTCCTAAAGCAGTTCCTTATGGGAGGGGAGTGGGACGCACTGTTGCGGGCACAAGAACCCGGCGTCCAAAAGGAGCACCCTGGGAAGCGGCAGTATCGAAGGCATAGAACCTTATGAACGTGTTCACTGTGGACCACGTAGCCGCCTTGCACAATTGTTCAAGGGTCTCACCACGGCGGGACGCCCAAGAAGGTCCAACAGACCGAGTAGAATGGGCCGTAATGTGAGCAGGAGCCGATAGACCAGCCCTCACATAAGCATGTGCAATCACCATTCTAATCCATCTGGCCAAAGTTTGCTTGTGAGCAGGTCAGCCCCGTTTGTGAAATCCAAACAGCACAAAGAGAGAATCAGATTTCCTAATAGAAGCAGTTCTCTTCACATAGATACGGAGAGCCCGTACCACATCAAAAGACCGCTCTTTGGGAGACAGATCAGGAGAAACAAGTGCCGGAACCACGATCTCCTGGTTAAGGTGGAATGAAGAAACCACCTTAGGTAAATATCCGGGACGAGTCCTTTGAACCTCCCGGCCTCAGTGAAATATCAGATATGGGGAACTACAAGACAAGGCACCCAAATCCGACACTCTTCTAGCTGAAGCAATAGCCAGCAGAAACGCCACCTTAAGGGAAAGCCACTTAAGATCAGCTGAAACAAGAGGTTCAAACGGAGACTCTTGTAACGACTCCAAAACCACCGACCAGTCCCAAGGAGCCACAGGCGGGACATAAAAAGGTTGGATACGCAACACACCCTGAGTAAAGGTATGCACATCAGGTAAGGTCGCAATCTTTCTCTGAAACCACACCGACAAGGCAGATATTTGAACCTTGAGGGAGGCCAGACGCAGGCCTAGGTCCAGGCCCTGCTGAAGAAAGGCCAACAACTTGGCTGTACTAAACTTGGAAACGTCATAATCGTTAGATGCGCACCAAAGTTAGAATGCCAGACCCTATAGTAAATCCGAGCAGAAGCCTGTTTCCAGGCCCGCAAACATAGTTTGAATGACCGCCTCAGAAAACCCTTTAGCCCTTAAGACGGAAGCTTCAAGAGCCACACCGTCAAAGACAGCCGGGCTAGGTCCTTGTAGACACAGGGGCCCTGAACGAGGAGGTCTGGGCGTTGTGGAAGTAGAATTGGACGCTCTGACGATAGGCCCTGCAGGTCTGAGAACCAGTGCCGTCTGGGCCACGCTGGAGCTATGAGAAGCAGAATTCCTCTTTCTTGCTTGAACTTCCGAATTACCCTGGGCAGAGTGACACCGGAGGGAACACATACGGCAGTCGAAACCTCCACGGCACCGCCAGCGCATCCACGAATGCTGCTTGAGGATCCCTCGTCCTTGCTCCGAAGACCGGAACCTTGTGATTGTGTCGAGACGCCATCAGATCTACGTCTGGAAGGACCCACTTTTCCACTAGGAGTTGAAACACTTCTGGATGGAGGCCCCACTCTCCGGCGTGTACGTCCGGATGACTGAGAAAGTGCGCTTCCCAATTCAGGACTCCCGGAATGAATATTGCCGATATGGCCGGTAGATGGCGTTCCGCCCAATGTAGAATCCGTGAGGCTTCCTTCATTGCAAAACGGCTTTGAGTGCCGCCTTGATGATTTATATAAGCCACTGTGGTGGCGTTGTCCGACTGTACTTGAACAGGACGGTTCTGAATTAAATGCTGGGCCAGGTTCAACGCACTGAAGACTGCCCGCAATTCCAGAATGTTGATTGAGAGGAGGGATTCCTCCTTGGTCCACCGACCCTGAAGGGAGTGTTGCTCCAGCACCGCTCCCCAACCTCTGAGACTGGCATCTGTCGTCAACAGGACCCAGTCGGATATCCAGAAGGGACGGCCCCTGCACAATCGTTGGTCCTGGAGCCACCAGTGCAGCGACAGACGGACCTCCGGAGTCGATGAGATTATGCGAGACCTGATCCGGTGAGGCAGGCCGTCCCACTTGGCTAGAATCAGCCTCTGGAGGGGGCGAGAGTGAAATTGAGCATACTCCACCATGTCGAATGCTAATCCCATGAGGCCCAGCACCTGCATCGCCGAATGTATCGACACTTGCGGACGAGAAAGGAAGCAACGAATCCTGTCCTGAAGCTTCAGGACTTTCTCCTGAGACAAGAACAACCTCTGGTTGTGAGTGTCCAAAAGCGCTCCCAGCTGCACCATGCTCTGAGCAGGGACCAGGGAGGATT
Source organism: Pseudophryne corroboree (assembly GCF_028390025.1). Taxonomy (NCBI): domain Eukaryota; kingdom Metazoa; phylum Chordata; class Amphibia; order Anura; family Myobatrachidae; genus Pseudophryne; species Pseudophryne corroboree. The sequence continues at coordinate 454,996,026 of NC_086444.1, forward strand.
TCTTCCAGTTGATGAGCCACCCGTGGGCTTGTAGAAACCGGACAGTCATATCCAGATGACGTAGGAGAAGTTCTGGGGAATTTGCCAGGATTAACAAGTCGTCCAGATACGGCAGTATTCTGACCCCTTGACGGCGGAGTACCACCGTCATCACCGCCATAACTTTGGTGAAGACTCACGGAGCCGTAAACCAAAAGGTAACGCCCGAAACCGGTAATGGAGGTTGCCAATCGCAAACCTCAGGTATTGCTGATGTGACACTGCTATAGGAATATGCAGGTAAGCATCCTGTATGTCCAGGGAGACCATGTAGTCCCCAGGTTCCAAGGCCAGAACTATAGAGCGAAGGGTTTCCATACGGAATTTGGAAATTTTCACAAACCTGTTCAATGCCTTGATGTTGAGAATGGGCCGGGAGGACCCATTCGGTTTTAGGACTAGAAACAGCGGAGAATAGTACACCCGGCCCCTCTGAGCAAGAGGAACCTGTACTACAAGGAGGGTCTGTACCACCGAATGTAGAGTGTTTGCCTTTGTCTGTCCGGCAAAATCGATGAGGGGGGTCGGTTTTTGAAGGCTATGGCATAACCTCGAGTGAGGACTTCCCCTACCCAGGCATCTGAAGTGGTCTTCAACCATTCCTGGGTATGCCCTAGAAGCCGGCCCCCCACCCTGGGATCCCCCAGGGGGAGGCCCGCCCCGTCATGCGGCAGGCTTATCGGTCTTGGCTGCTGGCTGACGGGCAGCCCGGGCTCTTTTGGGCTTCGGCTTATCAGGTTTGGAAGTGCGGGCCTGCTTATGGTACGCCTGACCTTTTGCTTTACCTGAAGGACGAAAGGGGCGAAAGGACATGCCTTTGGCCTTCGACACAGAAGGAGCGTTACTTGGCAGACAGGCAGTTTTGGCAGTAGCCAAGTCAGCCACTATCTTATTTAAGTCCTCCCCAAACAGAATATCTCCCTTGAAAGGGAGTACCTCCAGGATTTTTCTAGAGTCCAGATCCACAGACCAGGATCTCAACCACAATATCCGGCGAGCCAGGACTGATGTAGTAGAGGCCTTGGCTTCTAGGATACCGGCATCAGAAGCCGCCTCTTTAATATAATGAGAAGCTGTAACAATATATGACAAGCATTGTCTAGCATGGTCAGAAGAGATTTCAGCTTCTAACTCCAAGGCCCATGCTTCAATAGCCTCTGCAGCCCATGTTGCTGCAATAGTGGGCCTTTGTGCAGCACCCGTGAGGGTGTAAATCGCTTTCAGACAACCCTCCACACGTTTATCCGTAGGCTCTTTTAGAGACGTGGCGGTAGTGACAGGTAGAGCTGAGGAAACCACCATCCTAGCCACATGTGAGTTTACTGGAGGAGGCGTTTCCCAATTTTTAGACAGCTCTGGCGTGAGGGGATAGCGAGCCAGCATCTTCTTTTGAGGCACAAACTTCTTACCCGGGTTTCCCCAGGGTTCCTGACGTATATCCACTAGGTGGTCTGAGTCAGGTAAAACTTGTTTAACCACCTTCTGACGCTTGAACCTATCTGGTTTCTTAGGAGGGGTGGATAGCTCGGGATCATCCGTAATCTGTAAAATTAATTTAATAGCCTCCAAAAGATCAGGAACATCTACATGTGAACTACCCTCCCCATCAGCAGTATCTGTGTCAGAATCGGTGGGGTCAGTGTAAGCGCCATCTTCATCAGACGAGGTGTCAGTGACAGCAGTGGATTGTGAGGAGATAAGAGCTCGCTTAGAGGACCCCTTGTTCTTAGGCGAGCGAGGGTCAGACTTTTTAGTAGTCAGGGACTGGTTCAACTTCTTCAATTGAGCAGATAAATTGTCCGCCCAAGGCGGGTTAGCTGCGGGGACCACATACGGTTGCACCGGCATAGGAGGTCGCATAGGGGGTGTTCGTTTAGTAACTAGCGTATGTAGAAGTGTGGAGAAAGTAGCACACGGTGGGTCATTATGTACCCCCGTTGTCACAGTTCCACTGGGGGGCAAGGAGCCCCCAGAACCAGAGCCCACAGCTGCTATAGTCTCCTCATAGGGGTCTGTGGCTTCAGCAGCACCGGCAGTGTGTTCAGCCCCTGAACCGTTACCTTCATAAGCAGACATGATATAACTTGCAGTATCAGGTAACACAGTACAATTGGCAGCAGCACAATACCTCATACCCAAACCCCTGCGCAGTGTAGTTAGCACAAGCAGAGATACAGGAGAGATATGGTGACTAAAATCACAGAGAAAAATACGTATCAGAGTATATCTTGTGAAAATCCTATATAATTATAAAACCTGACGCACCAAGCCCCCTCAGGTTATAGAATATAGGGATAGCAAGTTGAGTGAGCGACACGGAATGGAAACCACTCAGCAAGCTAATGCACACACAGATAGTCACAGTTTGTACAATGCAGAGGTTATTACTAACAATAATACTGCACTTGACCAGCTTATATAGCTATGTAGTCAATAGATATAACACTGCACAGTAAGAACTGGATGTATATCACAGGGTACTTGTACCAGAGAACCCTGACTAAATGCACTTTTTCTTAACTAACACTGTCTAATTTACATGTAGAATACTTAAGTGTCATGTAAAGTCACAGCGCTGACAACCAGGCGGCTTTACAGGGAAGATTTGCCCAAGCAGTCTCAGGAACAGTGTAGCTGAGAGAAATGGTGATCAAACACTGACAGGGAGTGAGGGAGAGACAGATATGCAGCTCCAGGGTGGGAACATTTGCTGGAAATGGCGCCCTGGGGCTGGGGGAGGGGCTCCAGGTCTAAGCCTTATCCCCATGATGGCAAAACCACCGGGTACTGTGGGCTACTAGTAAAACGGTTTTAAGGGAAAACCTGACCTGCACCCATGCCCTGGTGATCTAGTGGGATCGCCTGTACTGCCACAGTGTCCACTGACCGCGCTGGATCGCGATAAAGTACGGGTCACCCACTCACCACCTCCCGAAGCGCGGCCACGCGATCCCGGAGAGCCCCCGCCGTGTGTGCCTGACTGTAGAAGAAAACCGGAGCCTCCTGCTGTAGTTACCCGGCAACCAGGGCTCGGGAGTGTACAGCGCCGCTGGGGAGAGATGGAGCTGCAGCAGTGAATTTCACTAGACATGTACACACTGCTGCAGCCCTTGAAGTTTTCACTTTTCTTCTCAAAAAGTTCTTCTTAGGGCTGCCCAGAGCAGCCCCTCTGTTGTGCCTGCTATCTGCGGTACCAACTACAAAACTGAGCTTCTGTGCAGGGAGGCGGGGTTATAGAGGAGGTGGCGCTATGCATTCTGGGAACAGTCAAAGCTTTTGAGCCTGTTGGTGCGTCGGATCAAGATCCTACTCTACACCCCTATGTCTTTCCTTGAGGAGCCCAGTGTACCCCGCAGCAGAAATATTTAGAAACCAGCAGGACAATGATCCAAAGCAAACAGTAGAAGCCACATACAAGAGGATTAACCATTTCATGCATAGAGGCCACTACAGTGGACAGCTGTTTTTAAGTGATTATCTCCTATAGAAACACTGTTTTGACATCACTAGCGCATTGTGTCCTATTCCTAGGAGCTGTACTAAATTAAGAAGGTATGCTAGCTAATGGCAGCTTTTAATTCCTACAAAAAATAAAAAGGTCAAAATAAAATGACTGAGAAAAGTTTACCAATAGTGAGCACTTCAGAGATTTCTGTTTAACATCTTAACTCAAAGATAGCAATGAGGGTAAAAAAAATTAATAAATTCAACTAAAGTAACGTTTAGGATATAATACAGTAGACGTTTTGATCTAATACTCAACACTCGGTTGCATAAAGATATATAGAAGTGTCATACCGGGGGCGTGGTCTGGCTGCTGTAGGAGGCAGCTGTGTTTTCATAGAGCTCCCGGGACCAGCAGCCAATAATATATATATTTCAATTCCCAGAACCCTCTCATCCGCCCCAATACCTCTCCTGCCCCTCCTGTGGCCCCTGCTGATCCCCCCCGAGGTGCCGCGGAATCGGGAGCAGTTTTCACTGCTCCTGCGGGTTGCGGCCTACGGGGATCACTGAAGCCGGGGCCTCAGGTATTCTCTTACGCCGGAGATAGTTCCGGGACCCACAGCTCGGGCCGCGGACCTCCTCCGGAGCTCCGTTCTCTTCACCTCCGCTAGCCGCTGACCGCGGCTAGAAGTATCTCCCGGCTGCCGGCTGCTTGCAGCACGCTTCCGCCCGACGGGGACCCTGAGACAAGCCGCGCGGGACGGCGCCGGCGGGCGCCCGGCGGCCATCTTAATTTCGTCAGAGATACTGTCTGTATCTCTCTCCTGCTGGGCCTCCAGAAATAAATGCACCAGTGATCTGGTGTGACCAGGCGAAGGTAGGGAGAGGGGTACATATATAAGGCTGGGTCACACAGACCTTTTAGCTATATACCACTGGCTAAAGTGCCCCCCCCCCCACCCACCCACCCCTCCACTCATTCAAGTACCTGCACCAGCCGGTTCCCAGTTCAGTGGTCTCCACACAGGCTGCCACCCGCTGCCGCCATTTATCTATAACACCGTGAAGCGGTGGTGTGGCAGAGTATTTTCTAACACATAGTGTCCCGCAGAGACACCTCAATCAGACCAAGTCGGATGTCCTGCCACTGTGAGTTGACATATGGTGCCCTAGCTATGCGTCTGCCTGCCTGATGCTGCCCTAAGACCACGTGGGGGCTCTTGCACGGTGACGACCCACATGCTTCATACTGCCGAAGATATGTGAAAGTGTAACTATATACTGCTTTACTTGAAGACACATCTCATGGTGAGAGGGATAAAGAAAAAAAAGGCCAAGACCAAGCCGGACGCGATCCCATCCCCTGCAAACCGACATTCGTCAGACCTGCGTCAGTTCTTAACTACTCCAACCTCACTTCCCGCTACTTCCTCTACTGTCCTGACCTCTCCGAATCTACACGGACCGGTGGTCGACATGACATCCTCTGAGACTCCGTTGCCCCCACAGGCCCTCTCTCTGTCTGCGGAGATAAGCGAGATATTGTCTCAAAGACACTCCCCACGAAAATAAGATTTTACTTACCGATAAATCTATTTCTCGTAGTCCGTAGTGGATGCTGGGGACTCCGTCAGGACCATGGGGATATAGCGGCTCCGCAGGAGACAGGGCACAATAATAAAAGCTTTAGGATCAGGTGGTGTGCACTGGCTCCTCCCCCTATGACCCTCCTCCAAGCCTCAGTTAGGATACTGTGCCCGGACGAGCGTGCATAATAAGGAAGGATATTGAATCCCGGGTAAGACTAATACCAGCCACACCAATCACACCGTACAACCTGTGATCTGAACCCAGTTAACAGTATGATAACAACGAAGGAGCCTCTGAAAAGATGGCTCACAACATGAATAACCCGATTTTTGTAACAATAACTATGTACAAGTATTGCAGACAATCCGCACTTGGGATGGGCGCCCAGCATCCACTACGGACTACGAGAAATAGATTTATCGGTAAGTAAAATCTTATTTTCTCTGACGTCCTAGTGGATGCTGGGGACTCCGTCAGGACCATGGGGATTATACCAAAGCTCCCAAACGGGCGGGAGAGTGCGGATGACCCTGCAGCACCGAATGAGAGAACTCCATGTCCTCCTCAGCCAGGGTATCAAATTTGTAGAATTTAGCAAACGTGTTTTCCCCTGACCAAGTAACTGCTCGGCAAAGTTGTAAAGCCGAGACCCCTCGGGCAGTCGCCCAAGATGAGCCCCCTTCCTTTTGGAATGGGCTTTTACCGATTTTGGCTGTGGCAGGCCTGCCACAGAATGTGTAAACTGAATTGTATTACAAATCCAGCGAGCAATCGTCTGCTTAGAAGCAGGAGCACCCATCTTGTTGGGTGCATACAGGCTAAACAGCGAGTCAGATTTTCTGACTCCAGCCTTCCTGGAAACATATTTTTCAGGGCCCTGACAACGTCAAGTAACTTGGAGTCCTCCAAGTCCCTAGTACCCGCAGGTACCACAATAGGTTGGTTCATGTGAAAAACAGAAAACACCTTAAGGAGAAATTGAGGACGAGTCCTCAATTCTGCCCTGTCAGAATGAAAAATTAAGTAAGGGCTTTATATATGATAAAGCCGCCAATTCTGACACACGCCTGGCTGAAGCCAGGGCTAATAGCATCGTCACCTTCCATGTGAGATATTTTAAGTCCACAGTGGTGAGTGGTTCAAACCAATGTGACTTTAGGAAACTCAAAACAACATTGAGATCCCAAGGTGCCACTGGGGCACAAAAGGAGGCTGTATATGCAGTACCCCTTTTACAAACATCTGAACGTCAGGCACTAAAGCCAGTTCTTTCTGGAAGAAATTCGACAGGGCCGAAATTTGAACCTTAATGGACCCTAATTTTAGGCCCATAGACAGTCCTGTTTTCAGGAAATGTAGGAAACGACCCAGTTGGAATTCCTCTGTAGGGGCCTTCTTGGCCCCACACCACGCAACATATCTTCGCCAAATGCGGTGAAAATGTTTTGCGGTTACATCCTTCCTGTCTTCGACCAGGGTAGGGATGACTTCATCTGGAATGCCCTTTCAGGATCCGGCGTTCAACCGCCATGCCGTCAAACGCGGCCGCGGTAAGTCTTGGAACAGACAAGGCCCCTGCTGGAGCAGGTCCTTTCTTAAAGGTAGAGGCCACGGGTCTTCCGTGAACATCTCTTGAAGTTTCGGGTACCAAGTCCTTCTTGGCCAATCCGGAACCACGAGTATCATTCTTACTCATCTCCCTCTTATGATTCTCAGTACTTTTTGTATGAGAGGCATAGGAGGGAACACATACTCTGACTGGTACATCCACAGTGTTACCAGAGCGTCCACCGCTATTGCCTGAGGGTCCCTTGACCTGGCGCAATATCTAGTTTTTTGTTCAGGCGGGACGCCATCATGTCCACCTTTGGTTTTTCACAACGGTTTACAATCATGTGGAAGACTTCCCGATGAAGTCCCCACTCTCCCGGGTGGAGGTCATGCCTGCTGAGGAAGTCTGCTTCCCAGTTTTCCACTCCCGGAATGAACACTGCTGAGAGTGTTATCACATGATTTTTCGCCCAGCGAAGAATCCTTGCAGTTTCTGCCATTTCCCTCCTGCTTCTTGTGCCGCCCTGTCTGTTTACGTGGGCGACTGCCGTGATGTTGTCCCACTGGATCAATACCGGCTGACCTTGAAGCAGAGGTCTTGCTAAGCTTAGAGCATTGTAAATTGCCCTTAGCTCCAGTATATTTATGTGGAGAGAAGTCTCCAGACTCGATCACACTCTCTGGAAATTTTTTCCTTGTGTGACTGCTCCCCAGCCACTCAGGCTGGCATCCGTGGTCACCAGGACCCAGTCCTGAATGCCGAATCTGCGGCCCTTTCATAGATGAGCACTCTGCAGCCACCGCAGAAGAAACACCCTTGTCCTTGGAGACAGGGTTATCCGCTGATGCATCTGAAGATGCGATCCGGACCATTTTTCCAGCAGATCCCACGTAAAGGTTCTTGCGTGAAATCTACCGAATGGGATCGCTTTGTAAGAAACCACCATTTTTCACAGGATCCTTGTGCAATGATGCACTGATACTTTTCCTGGTTTTAGGAGGTTCCTGACTAGCTCGGATAACTCCCTGGCTTTCTTCTCCGGGAGAAAACATCCTTTTCTGGACTGTGTCCAGAATTATCCCTAGGAACAGTAGACGTGTCGTCGGAAAAAACTGCGATTTTGGAATATTTAGAATCCACTCGTGCTGTCGTAGAACTACTTAAGATAGTGCTACTCCGACCTCCAACTGTTCTCTGGACCTTGCCTTTATCAGGAAAGCGTCCATATTTCTTTTAAGAAGAATCATCATTTCGGCCATTACCTTGGTAAAGACCCGGGGTGCCGTGGACAATCCAAACGGCAGCGTCTGAACTGATAGTGACAGTTCTGTACCACGAACCTGAGGTACCCTTGGTGAGAAGGGCAAATTTGGACATGTAGGTAAGCGTCCCTGATATCCAGTGACACCATATCGTCCCCTTCTTCCTGGTTCGCTATCACTGCTCTGAGTGACTCCATCTTGATTTGAACGCTTGTATGTAAGTGTTCAAATATTTCAGATCTCACCTAGCCGTCTGGCTTCAGTACCACAATATAGTGTGGAATAATACCCCTTCCCTTGTTGTAGAAGGGGTACTTTGATTATCACCTGCTGGGAATACAGCCTGTGAATTGTTCCCAATACTGCCTCCCTGTCGGAGGGAGACGTTGGTAAAGCAGACTTCAGGAACTTGTGAGGGGGAGAGTGGAGACGTCTCGAATTTCCAATGTACACCTGGGATACTACGTGTAGGATCCAGGAGTCCACTTGTGAGTGAGCCCACTGCGTGCTGAAACTCTTGAGATGACCCCCTACCGCACCTGAGTCCGCTTGTACGGCCCCAGCGTCATGCTGCGGACTTGGCAGAAGCTGTGGAGGGCTTCTGTTCCTGGGAATGGGCTGCCTGCTGCAGTCTTCTTCCCTTTCCTCTACCCCTGGGCAGATATGACTGGCCCTTTTGCCCGCCTGCCCTTATGGGGACGAAAGGACTGAGACTGAAAAGACTGTGTCCTTTTCTGCTGAGATGTGACTTGGGGTAACAAAAGGTGGATTTTTCAGCTGTTGCCATGGCCACCAGGTCCGATGGACCGCCCCTTTATACGGCAATACTTCCATGTGCCGTCTGGAATCTGCATCACCTGACCACTGTCGTCTGGCAGATATGGACATCACATTTACTCTTGATGCCAGAATGCAAATATCCCTCTGCGCATCTCGCATATATAGAAATGCATCCTTAAAATGCTCTATAGTCAATAAAATCTTGTCCCTGTCAAGGGTATCAATATTTCCAGTCAGGAAATCCGACCAAGCCCCCTCAGCGCTGCACATCCAGGCTGAGGCGATTGCTGGTCGTAGTATAACACCAGTATATGTGTATATACTTTTAGGATATTTTTCAGCTTCCTATCAGCTGGCTCCTTGAGGGCTGCCGTATCTGGAGACGGTAACGCCACTTGTTTTTATAAGCGTGTGAGCGCCTTATTCACCCTAAGGTGTGTTTCCCAACTCGCCCTAACTTCTGGCGGGAAAGGGTATACCGCCAATAATTTTCTATCGGAGGAAACCCACGTATCATCACACACTTCATTTAATTTATCTGATTCAGGAAAAACTACAAGTAGTTTATTCACACCCTACATAATACCCTTATTTGTGGTACTTGTAGTATCAGAAATATGTAACACCTCCTTCATTGCCCTTAACATGAAACGTGTGGCCCTAAAGGAAAATACGTTTGTTTCTTCACCGTCGACACTGGAGTCAGTGTCCGTGTCTGTGTCGACCGACTGAGGTAAATGGGCGTTTTTACAAGCCCCTGACGGTGTCTGAGACGCCTGGACAGGTACTAATTTGTTTGCCGGCCGTCTCATGTCGTCAACCGACCTTGCAGCGTGTTGACATTATCACGTAATTCCTAAATAAGCCATCCATTCCAGTGTCGACTCCCTAGAGAGTGACATCACCAATACAGGCAATTTGCTCCGCCTCCTCACCAACATCGTCCTCCTACATGTCGACACACACGTACCGACACACAGCACACACACAGGGAATGCTCTGACAGAGGACAGGACCCCACTAGCCCTTTGGGGAGACAGAGGGAGAGTTTGCCAGCACACACCAAAAACGCTATAATTATACAGGGACAACCCCTTATACAAGTGTTTTCCCTTATAGCATTTTTATATATGTAATCATATCGCCAAATAAGTGCCCCCCCTCTCTGTTTTAACCCTGTTTCTGTAGTGCAGTGCAGGGGAGAGCCTGGGAGCCTTCCTCACAGCAGAGCTGAGCAGGAAAATGGCGCCGTGTGCTGAGGAGAATAGGCCCCGCCCCCTTTTCGGCGGGCTCTTCTCCCGGAGTTTGTGAGATCTGGCAGGGGTTAAATACATCCATATAGCCTCAAGGGCTATATGTGATGTATTTTAGCCATAAAAAAGTATTATACATTGCTGCCCAGGGCGCCCCCCCCAGCGCCCTGCACCCTCAGTGACAGTTGGTGACTGTTGGTGAAGTGTGCTGACAACAATGGCGCACAGCTGCAGTGCTGTGCGCTACCTTATGAAGACTGAAAGTCTTCTGCCGCCTGTTTCTGGACCTCTGGACCTCTTCAACTTCGGCATCTGCAAGGGGGGTCGGCGGCACGGCTCCGGGACGAACCCCAGGGTGAGACCTGTGTTCCGACTCCCTCTGGAGCTAATGGTGTCCAGTAGCCTAAGAAGCAAATCCATCCTGCACGCAGGTGAGTTTTCTTCTCTCCCCTAAGTCCCTCGTAGCAGTGAGCCTGTTGCCAGCAGGACTCACTGAAAATAAAAAACCTAACTTAAACTTTTATTCTAAGCAGCTCAGGAGAGCCACCTAGATTGCACCCTTCTCGTCGGGCACAAAAATCTAACTGAGGCTTGGAGGAGGGTCATAGGGGGAGGAGCCAGTGCACACCACCTGATCCTAAAGCTTTTATTATTGTGCCCTGTCTCCTGCGGAGCCGCTATATCCCCATGGTCCTGACGGAGTCCCCAGCATCCACTAGGACGTCAGAGAAACATGATTTCTCAGCCTTGGAGACTCGCTTGCTTTCCACCATCACTCAGGAAGTGACAGCGCTCCGACAAGATATGTCCCAAGTTGCGACCCGTGTCGATGTCCTGGAACGCCACGAATCGTCTAATGTGGATTCTCTGACTAAATTTCGGGAGGTGCTATCTCATCAACGGGACGATATCTCATTTCTAAAATCACGGATTGAGGATATGGATAATCGTGGCCGGCGAAATAATATCAGAGTCAGGGGCTTACCTGAGAGCGTTCAACAGGCTGACTTGACAGCGGCCTTAACCACGATATTTGGAGAACTTATTGACCTGGTTCCGAACAAGGACATCAAATTTGATAGAGCTCACCGAGCCCTCCGTCCCCGTGGCTTGCCCTCTGACAGACCACGGGACGTGATTTGCAGGCTCCATTATTATGTCCAAAAAGAGGAAATAATGAGGTCGGCCCGTCAGCTGGATAGCATTGACTTTCAAGGGGACAAGATTCAGATATTTCCTGACCTTGCCTGGTCGACCCTACAACAACGTCGAGCCTTGAAGCCTCTTACAGACTCTCTCAGGAAACTCGAGCTGAAATATAGATGGGGCTTCCCTTTCTCCCTCCAGGTTTCTCATGGTGGCAAAGTCGCGAGTCTCTCTAGACCTTCGGACTTACAGGCCTTCTTCACGACCTTGGGAATTCCTCCGGTACAGTTACCAGATTGGGACGCCTTTCACCACCTACCAGACCTACCGGTTGTGCTCCCTCCAGACGACGCGTGGCAGCAAGTATGTTCCCCACGGACGCGGGGAACCACTCCGGGTTCACGTTCTTCAAAGCCTCCCTGAATGAGATGTCTCATCCCGAGCGGACGTGAATTCTCTTGCTACCCATGTTATGCACTAAGTTCTTTCTCTCAAATAGTGCTCTGTGTTGCTCACACGTGAGATCGGTTCCTGTAACTTTGTAACAGTTTATAGTTGTTATGGTTTCATAGATAAGAGATGAGGCATCGACATGTTATTTTGGAATTTAATTTATTTATTTATTTTTCATGCTGTATATATTCTGTTGATGACGATGCTCATATACACAATTGATCAGCCTGTATGAAACCGGGTTTGATAGCTTAAAGATTATATATACACTTTTATATAAGCTTTCATATTTTTATTTTTTGTTTCACCTGTGCCTTTGTGCACATCTCGGTAATACTATATATTTGTTTAGATTCTATTTTGTGGATGGTCGCTGTCCTGGGCCCCCCGTAGGACCCCACTATGCTGCATCCCCTGTCTCTTTGGACTGGGAGTCGGCAGGATTCCGCTCCTGTCCTTTTTGCAGCAGTCCTTTTTGTAGTATTATCATCTCTGTTTAATGTCAAAGTACTTTACGGCGTGGTTTCCCACGCTGCATCTTTTTTTCTTCTTTTCTCTACTTTCTCTTTTTTTCTATTTCCTTCCCTTGCTGCTCTTCCTTTCCCTCCCTCAGTGTCTGACGTAGGGAAGACTATTACGAAGCATTTAGGCCCGCCTGACAATGGGGGTGAATGATCTACATGTAACTACCCTTAACGTCAAAGGGTTAAATGTTCCTGAGAAAAGGTCTAAACTTCTTAAATGGCTTAGAGATGAGAAAGTTGACGTTGCTTTTATTCAGGAAACACATTTCAAGATGGGACACGTGCCGTCCCTAAAATGTCACTATTATCCTCATGTTTTCCTGTCTAATAATTCTGCTGGTAAGACATTAGGCGTGGCTATATTACTGGCTCGCCACCTGCCTGTCTTTAATGTTGCTTCCCATAGAATAGCTGAGGGTAGGGGGTTGCTGGTGAAATGCGACATACATGGTCAACGGTTTTCTTTCTTGAATATATACGCTCCCAACGCTAAACAACCTTCCTTTTTGTCCTCAGTTATAGATAATGCGGAACCTCTCCTGGAGGGGGTGGTGGTGATGGGAGGCGACCTAAATTGGACCCTAGATCCCAGCCAGGACAATTCTAAAAAGATCTCCTGCAGGCCGGAGAGGGAGCATAGGGGAATGAGGCGCGCTCTGCTCGACCACCAGCTGATTGACACATGGAGACTGACACATCCTATTGAGATAGATTACTCCTTTTTCTCACACCCACATCAGACATATTCCAGAATTGATTACTTGTTTCTGAGCCACCGGCACTTACACCTCCTTTCTGATGCCTCTATAGGACAGATTGTGTGGTCAGATCATGCCCCAGTTAACCTCACTTTACGCTTGCCCCCCAGTACACATCGCCAATGGTCCTGGCGTTTTAACGACACTTTTTTGCAGGACGCAGACTGTCGGTCTCGAATCGACAACGCTTTAGATTCTTATATCTGTACCAATGACTTAGATGACATTTCTAAAGTCTCAGTTTGGGAAGCACACAAATGTGTCATTAGGGGGGTTTGTGTCCAGTTAGGATCCTTCCGCAAAAAACAGAGAGAGAAACTTCGGGGTGATTTATTGTCTAAAATACAATCTCTCGAGCTTCTACACAAGAAATCCCAAACCCCACAACATTATGCTGATCTCGAAGCTGCAAGGGCAGATCTGAATAAGCTACTCTCTGATAGAGTCAAGTTTTCTTATCGGAAGTGCCGTAGCAGATACTACCAATGGGGCAACAAACCTGGGAAATTACTGGCCAAAGCCCTTAGAGAGCAACGCGCTCTTACTTTTATTCACACAATTAAAAATAGTCACGGTCAGCCCCAACATGAGACACCTCACATCGCTAGGGCCTTTAGGGCATATTATTCCACTCTGTATAACCTTTCTGGTCCGACCGGAAGACCTGACAAGTTGTCCCATCAAACAGCCATAGCTGACTATTTACGGGCCTTAGACTACCCCACGCTATCCATAAAAGAAGTGGAAGATCTAGATGCCCCTTTTTCCACTGAGGAGGTTCAGAAAGTTATTGAATCTTCTCCCAACGGCAAGAGTCCCGGCCCTGATGGATATACCATTGCTTATTATAAAGCTTTTAAAGAGAAATTAGTCCCTTTACTCACTAGAGCCTTTAATACTATATCAGAACAATCGCCTTTCTCCCCACAATTTCTAGAAGCCCATATTGCAGTTCTACCCAAGGAGGGTAAAGACCCTAGTCTTTGCTCCAGTTATCGGCCAATTTCACTGTTAAATATAGACATAAAACTTTTTGCCAAACTGATTGCAAACCGCCTTAAATTATTATTACCTGGTCTGATAAATAGAGATCAAGCCGGATTTGTTTTGGGCCGAGAGGCTAGAGATAACACCTCTAAAGTACTCAGCATGATTCACTATGCCGGCCAGCTTTCATCCCCATCAATCATATTGTCGACCGATGCTGAAAAAGCATTTGACAGAGTGGACTGGGACTTTCTGGCTGGTATACTGAAGCATCTTGGGCTCGGTGGCGCCTGTCTTCACAGAATCCTATCTCTTTATACTTCCCCGTCCGCCAAAATTAGGATTAATGGCTCCCT